>NW_006799958.1:1069132-1072488 GCF_000485575.1 Poecilia formosa | reverse complement strand
AGATAGATAGATAGATAGATAGATAGATAGATAGATAGATAGATAGATAGATAGATAGATAGATAGATAGATAGATAGATAGATAGATAGATTTTATTGGAATTTCAATCCAACACAAACCAGCACATTATAAAGTTATAGGTAAAACTCCTTTAAATCTTAAAAGCAGCAGCTGTCTGATGAAACCAGAGTTGAACTTCGTGGTCTAAACAAACGAAACTTTTCTAACACAACATATTAGAACATATAGTCACATAAACATTTGCAAACGGACTCACAACCCCATCAACCTCATCCAAAGGACCTATACTAGATGACACCATATTTGAAGTTTGACCCTTAACTCACAGCCGCCACCATCATGGTGGTGGCATCATAATGCTGAGGGGCTCGCCGCTGCAGATAGACTCAGTTGACAAAGCATAAATGTGCGGCTCCATGTGGGTTTCAGTGGTTTCCCCCCAAACGACCACAACTGGATCCGGTCGTGGTTCTCCAGTTTTCACCCCACAAACCGCCGGTGCTTGTTGCTGGCGCTTTAATGTTAATGGTTCTGCAGAGGGCTGCTTCTGCTGCTCCCTCTGCGGTTCCCGGCAGCCACCACACCAAATGAAGTTGCATGTTCGTGGTGGTGAACAGCAAACGGATCAAAGTGAGTCCTCGGTGGTCTGTAAATCTGAGGCTGTTTTTTTTTCCTTTTTTTTTTGGATGAAACGTGTCGTATTTAGATTGTTTTTAGTTTCATCCTGAAATCTGGCTGAAAAATACGTTCAGACTTTTTTTTTCTTCTTCTCCTTCTTATGCCCGTGTTTTCCTGGCAACTTTCCACTCAGTCTGAGCCGAAACGGTTAACACACACGCCATACATCACAGCTGCTCATTCGCTCCCCAAAGCCAAAAAGGAAGTTTACTTACATTTTCACCACATAAAAATCCACGTAGGCTCCCTTGTCCCGTTCACCACAGAGGAGCCCTCAGTCAGTCTCGACTCTACGGACTCTGGGCGACAAATAACTGCGAAAGCCTAGGGAAAGATTTTTTTTTTTTTAACTTTTTTTTTTCTTCTTAAAAATTGTGTGTCTCCTGGCTCGAAGTTAACGGCGGGAGGCTGGGGCCGCTGTGTGTGCGCCATTCTCCCGAGTCTATTTCAACCCGCACCACAGGAAACGCAGGAGCTGATCCAAGTTCAAAGTCACGTCTGCCGACCCCTATAAGAAGTTCTTTATTTTTGTGGGAAAACCAGGGAGCATTCCCCAGATAGAGAGAAAGGCATAAAGAAAATTAAAAAAAAGAAGAAAAAGGGAAAAAAAATCAATAGGGGAAGACTGCAGCTCTCTTCTAGCTGAAGGAAAATAAAGGAGAAGAAGGGGGAAAAAAAGAGGGTCTGGCCCATTGCAAAATCCCCCCAAAGAGCAGTATTTCAACAGGTTATTAGAGGCACTATATTACACATTGAGAGCCGTTCTGCAGATGTAGTACCATAAATCACTGGAAATGTGAGTCAAAATGGGAAGTGAGAGCTCACGGAACGCAGTGACAGCCTCAGCACTGCGTGCGGGGGGAAACGCCATCAATAAAACCTGCAATCTTGATCACATAAGGGGCGCTCCGGCTGCGTTACTACAAGGAACGTTCCTCCTCTCTGTTGGCCCGACAGTATCAATATGTTGACACGCTGGAAGGTTACTTGTGTGGCTTCGGCGACCTTGCGTTTCATGGATGTTTGACCTTTGACCCGTTAAGACCACATATGCCGCCCCTTGACTCCTTTTTGTAAAATAACCCAGTTTATGACAAAGCGTCTTTGTTTTAGAGGGAAAGAGAGGGTCTCTGATGCCCCCCCCTCCCTCCTCACCCTCAATCCTTATTCTTCTTACTGAGTCTGAGATATCGTCAGCTTTTAAGGTGATAAAGGAACTATAAGTCAACCGTTATTAACTCAAAACGCAAACATTTATGCCTTAATTTCTGCTCGAAAAAAAAGAGGAAATTCTACCCCAGCGTGCAGTCATGCATAAACCAAAACTTGTGTGCGTAAATCGCCCAGCAAGTCCAGTGACGAATTTTATAACCAAAATCAGATTTTTTTTTAAGTGTGTTTATGGATCACGTCTACATTTATTGGGGCTTGGGAAGCAAAGCTTGCATAAAAATCATAAACAATGCTCCAGCTGCTCCTGTGTGTTTAATGGGCTCCCATGAAGCAAAGCGCTCTTTTGGAGCTGACAGAATGTATTTTTTTTTAACTACATAACAGCTCGTACAAAAGGGTGTAATTTTATTTATTTATTTATTTATTTTTGGAACTTTAAAATTATAGGATAAAATACCAAATTAAATGAGAGTCACTATTGAAGTGAAGTTAAATGACCCTTGTAACTATTTATTTATTTATTTATTTATTTATTTATTTATTTATTTATATCCAAAGATACACATAAATATATATTTATCAGAGGAGCTAATTACAAAGTTCATCAATCATTTTCAGCCTGTGGTGCCGTTGTAGTAAGTTTGAATTGAGTCAAACATTTTTTTAAATATAAAATTATGAATTTGAAATAATCTACTGACAGGGTGGGGGGACAAAAACACTTTTGGGGCATTTTGCAGTTTTATTGCTGCACACAAACCGCCATTTGCAACCCAGGGATCAACAGTTTTAAGGTGTGTTACTGTAGTTCAGAAGGAAGGACAAATAACACATCTGTGATAGGAGAACATTATCGTCTAAAACAGGTACGTGTAGCGTCACAGTACAAGTTGGAGTTGAAGAAGTAAATAAAAACATTTCATTAAAAACTTTTACAAAAGATGCACAGGGTTAAATAGGACGAGATTTTTTTTCGGAGGCAATGGAAATTGATGATTGGTGAAGATATAAGAAAAGTCATTAAATAAGTATATACGATTTTATAGTAGGGTAGTTGTGTGGTTTTACTTACTTCCGTGTGATGAAAGGCAGATTAAGTAACCCCAGATTCACAGGTGATTGCAGTTGACGAGCAAAAACTAGGATATTGAGGATATTAATAACATCCGGTTAAGAATAACAAAACCTGGAGTGTTTAGTAGAAAATGTATTTTCTACTGAATCATATGTAACTTTGTCATTTGTATTTTTTGTCCCTGTGCACGCATTTATTTATTTATTTATTTATTTATTTATTTATTTATTTATTTATTTATTTATTTATTTATCACTGTCATTTTATACCGTAGATTGTCTTGTAATGTTTAAATATATATATATATATATTTTGTGTGTGTATTTTCCCACTCGTGCGCAATGGTCATCTTCTATGTTTTTATTTTTATTTATTTTTATTTTTATTTTTTGGCAGATCTTGTTTACC
>NW_006799958.1:1066669-1068770 GCF_000485575.1 Poecilia formosa | reverse complement strand
AGAGAGAGAGAGAGAGAGAGAGAGAGAGAGAGAGAGAGACGCACAAACCAGATCCGCTCGGTAACTTTGTGAGTACAACTTTTTGGAGTCAACAGCGATAAAGAGAGTGAGGGGGCGGAACCCTGCTGAGCCCCTGCGCTGAACGACAGCCAATCGCTTCGTTCTCCTAACTGCCAGTCACCGAAATCCGTCCAATACCCGCAGTGCCATTTCTAAACTGTATTCCCCACTGTGTCCTCCAACTGTTGTATGTTCTGCCAATCGCTTGAGGACAGAGTGGGGAAAGGAGCAAGCAGAGTTAGAAGCCGGACAAAAGAACTTATAGAACCCTTATGTACATATTTTCCTCATGTTTTAGAGCGCAAACGCAGCTGCGGTGAGCGCGGATGGACTTGTGTGTGTAAGTTATGGAACCCCCTTTAAGCAAGAGGAACCCGGCGATAAGATTAGCGGATTTGGCAGCAACTCAGCCCCTTCCTCATCAGAATATGACAGGCTTCCCGGGGCTAGGGGGGCATCACCCTCTCTCCCACCATGCCCACCTCCACCCTGGGGAGCTGGGCAACGACCCCGGAGTGGCACTCACTCCATTTGGACCCGAGCACATGGCACAGACAAATGCTCTCAAACTTAGCCCGTCTCAGCACATTCAGAGCCATCCCGAAGCCCAGACCGCGGCATCTTTCACTCCTGCTCAGACCACAGTGGGTTTCCCCGTGGCTCACCCCCACTCAGGCTACTCAAGCAGCAGGGACTTCATCCTCAGGAGAGAACTCTCAGCCTCTGCTATGCATGCACTTGGCGACCAGCATAGTTCCGCCTCCTCCCCTCATCACCATGGCATGTTCATCTCGCCAACAGGTGCTTACGGGCACGCGGAAAGTGGGGCCCATTCACTTTTCACTGGACTCCACGAGCAGGCGTCCCCAGGCGCCCACCACCACCATGCCCTCAACGGGCAGATGCGCCTGGGTCTACCGGGGGACATCTACGGCAGGCCGGAGCACTTCGGGCACAGGCCGGAGCACTATGGCGCGTCCTCCCTGCACAGCTACAACTCCATGAACCTCAACGTCAACATCGCCGCCGCAGCAGCCGCTCCTCACGGAGCCGCGGGGGCGTTTCTGAGATACATGCGGCAGCCCATCAAGCAGGAGCTCATCTGCAAGTGGATCGACCAGGAGCAGAGCCAGAAGAAGCCCTGCTCGAAGACCTACAGCACCATGCACGAGCTGGTCAACCACGTCACGGTGGAGCACGTCGGCGGACCCGAGCAGAGCACGCACGTCTGCTTCTGGGAGGAATGTCCGCGGGAGGGGAAGGCTTTCAAGGCGAAGTACAAACTGATCAACCACATCCGAGTTCACACCGGAGAGAAGCCCTTCCCTTGTCCGTTCCCAGGATGCGGGAAAGTGTTCGCCAGGTCGGAAAACCTCAAGATCCACAAGAGAACACACACAGGTCTGTAAGGCATGCTTTTCTGCGTCCAAAACCTCGAGGGAAAAAAAAAAAAAACAAAAACAAAAAAAAAAACGTGATCGCTGAACATTTGCACTGTTTGTTCACCTCCCTAAACAAACGGTTGTGTTCGTGCGTAATTGCGCACAGATGGAAGTAAAACATTTAACGCAAAAAAGAGAGAAAAAGTAATTGCAGAGAAGTAAACATTAATTACGTCTCTTCTTTAATATTAACTTTTTTTTTTTCCGGCTCACTGGTCCAGGCGCCCGGAGGAGGCGTGAAAGGATTAGCGCATATGATTTGTAAAACGTGCTTACGTACATACTACTGCACGCGTAAATGTAATTGTCCTCGGGCGTAGGACGCTTTACGCCATAGCAGTTGAGATAGACTAGGATCCAAATAGAGTGCATGCAACTGAATGCAAAGCAGTTCATATGACTGAGTTGACCTGATGAGACAATTTTGGATAAGAATTGGACAGTTTCTCTTTTAAACATGCTTTACATGGCGTTTGTTATGAATAGTTCTTCTGTACGGAGATCAAATATATATATATATATATTTTGTGTGTGTATTTTCCCACTCGTGCGCAATGGTCATCTTCTATGTTTTTATTTTTATTTATTTTTATTTTTAT
>NW_006799958.1:946314-1065896 GCF_000485575.1 Poecilia formosa | reverse complement strand
TATATATATATATTTTTTTTTTTTTTTTTTTTTTTGACATGAACCAACGCTTTCCGGCTGCTAGGGACATAATCAGGTAAAACTTGATACTGATCAAAAAGAGTATAAAATATAAGTCCAGCTTTAAATAGTTTTAAATTGCACACAGAAGAACTTGTGCCTCAGGAAAAAAAGCAAAAAAAAAAAAAAAAAAAAAAAAAAAAAGGAAGAAAATGCTGTGCGACATTACACAAGCGTCTCCTGGTGGTCTCCTGAGTGCCTTCCCCCCACCCTTCTCCCAGCCACATGCAAACATGGAAAACCAGAAGGCCTGGAGGCGATGTTACACGTGTTCAACAGAGGAATGAAGCTTATATGTTGAGATAAGTGGGTGTGAAGCAGCGGATAGGCATTCAGTGGCGGAAGAGTAGCTAATCTTTAAGATTTAACGCTGACAAGTTGTGTTGCAGTAGCTCCAGCGTTCTTTTTTTTCTGGGTTTGTTCTGGCAGCTTTCAGACCCACAATGATGACTGTGTGCGTTTCTCGTTTGTCCAAAGGAGAAAAACCCTTCAAGTGCGAGTTTGACGGCTGCGATAGAAAGTTCGCCAACAGCAGCGACCGCAAGAAGCACTCTCACGTCCACACGAGTGACAAGCCCTACTACTGCAAGGTGCGGGGCTGCGACAAGTCCTACACGCACCCGAGCTCCCTGCGGAAACACATGAAGGTGCACTGCAAGTCCCCGCCGCCGCCCCCCTCCTCCGCCAACGTCGCCTACATCTCCTCCACGAACACCCTGGTGGCCGAGCACAATCTCTCGCCGGGCTCCGAGGCGCACCGGAGCCGCTCGGCGAACCTCTCCCCGCAGGTCACCAACCTGAACGAGTGGTACGTGTGCCAGGGGAGCGGGGGGCCCAACCACCTGCACACGCCGTCCAGCGACGTGCCGACGTCGGATTCGGACGACGAGGACACTTTCAGAGGCTCAGACCCGAGGACGATGCTCTGATTGCCTGTTTACAACCCGGACCAGACTATGTCCAGCTCGGCATTGACTTGACCCCTTTATAAGTACTGGCCACCAGAACCACCGACAAATGCAGCTCAACGCGTTGAAACAGTACAAACTGTGGATGCAATGCAGGTTCGCCTGCACAAGGAGAGTTCACTCTGAGATGACCCCCCTGACCTTTCACATATATATATGAAGCAATTTCGACCTTTAATCAGACTTTATATTTGAAGATCACTACTTAAAATTAATCTCAATTTGACTTATTTGACTTTATATTAAAGAATTTACACACAGGTTTTTATTAAGTCTTATATTTTGGACTTAAAATTGAATTTTTTTCAATTGAAAATATGTCACATTATGTCACACCAGGGGGTGGAGGTGGGGGCGGGGTACTGTCTGCTGTCTCATGAGTGACAACAAACAGATATTGACGAGAATACACAGGAAAAAAAAAAAAACAGTTTGGTTTTGGCAAAAAGTGATCAACCGAGTGTCTGAGCAGTTCTTGTTTTTCAGATTTCTTTCTTTTTTTTTTTTTTAAACGCTTTGGATGGAATTTTTTTGTAATATTTAAGAACTATTTAAGACTGTATTTTATGCAAAATAAAACAAAAACAAAACAAAAGAAAACAAAAGAAAAAACACCGCACACACACATACACACAGGCGAAACACTCGTTTATATAGAGTCCGGTTAAAAACAACAACAAAACAAAACAAAAGTCCCCCGAGACCCTAAAAATGTCGACTCTGTATGGATTTGTACATATGTAACCGTACCGATGCTTGTGAATGTTGTGTAGTTTTATTGACGGAGGGGTTCGTTTTGTACATTGTAATTTATTTGCTGGTGTCCGTGTTGTTAACTGGAATTACAGAAACACCAAAGAATAATATTAATAATAATATTAATAATAATAATAATGATAATATCAGTTTTGGTGATGTAAAGAGCCCTACTGATGTTCGAATCGTCTTCTTTTTTTTTTTTTTTTTGCAAATTTATGTTGAAGTTTTTTAAAATCTGTGCTCTGTAAAAGATGAAATCATCTACCTGGATAGGCCGTGAAATGTGAAAAAAAAAGAAAAGAAAAAAAAAGTCCCTCCTCTCGCATGCCTTTTTGTAGTGATGTGTCTTTCATATTGAGGTGCATGATGCCGGTGGACAGTATGGATTAAGGACAAAAAAAAAAAAAAAAAACTGAGAGAGGGAGATATGAATCAGTTATGATTGTGCAGACCCTTGATGTTTCAGATTTAATTTACAACCCAAAACTCTTGGTATATTTAATAAAAACAGTCAGGACGAACACAAGCAAACAAGTGTGGAATGATTGCAGCAGAAGCCAAAATACCTATAGTGGCTATTCTCAGGTTTATTAAGAGGTTTAAGGAGGTTGTCCCCTCTTTTTTAATAGCCTTTTTAACTTTAATTAAGAGTCTACAAGCCATCAGTCTCAACAGCAATGGGGAAAGCTGAAGTAGCACCCTCATTCTCTTTAACATATTCCCAGAATCAGGCCCAACAGGCCAAGGAGGGCTGATATAAACTAATCACTGAGCTAATGGGAAAACTTACAGCCCCCTAATGGCGCTAGTTCCTGAAAAGGCTGCGACGACACAAAGCGGCTCAGGCATGAATCATTCATGGGAAAAATAAAAGATAAAAAGATATCTGACAATGCGCAAAGATTTGTATAGAGTGTATGAAGAAGAAAAAGGGAGGTGGGAAGTAGGTTCCCCTCTCATTTCCTCCATTAAGAAAAACGCAGAATCTCACTTTCAAAGAGTTGCCCCGTCCAGTCTGTAGAATAAAAATTGACCGGCGTCGGTTTATGCGAGCACTTCAAAGCTTCCACAGCTTCTCAAGGGGAAAGGACGCCTGCTTTGACAGTCTCGCACGCCGCGTTAGGATTTCTATGGCAATCGGGCAGTGAGACACTCTCATTTGAATACGTCCGGTTTGCACTGTCACTAAATGGAGTCCAATCAAAGCACGGGTGGGTCGGGAAGGCGATGCCCCCCCGCCCCCCCACCTCACCACCTCTTCCTCCTGAAGTGCGTGTTGTCACTGGCGGGTACAGTAGATGACGTTGACACGCAAGCTGAGAACTGTACAGAGTCACAACAGCAAAAAAAAAATAAATAAATAAATCTTCAAAGACACTTTTATTCTTGTGTAGGAAGAACATCATGATAAAATAGGAAAGGGGTGTAAAAGCAGCTATTTCCTGTCAGAATTGAGACACACCTGACTCAGGTCAGCGTGGAGAATTTAATGAGAACTGGAAACTTGCTCTAATGTTCATTTAGAGCACAAGATAAGATGCTCTTAGCTGGTGCAAAGGAACTTTATTAAACACCGACCTCTATGGGTTTTTCTTTGAACGCCATGATAAGTTTTACTGGACATGAAAAAGAAACAAAATACCAAAATATTTCACTTATTTGGGCACCCTATCCAATATGGTGGTGTTATTTCATCATTAGGAGGGTGGGGGTCATTAGCAAACCCTTAAAGTTAGCTAACACAGTACTTTTTTTCCTAAGAGTGACCATAAGAGAGGAAAGGATTGCAAAAATGTGCATATTTATCTGTTACAGAAATATGGTTTTGTCTTTTTTTTATTTACTTTTTTGACCTTAGAGCATGCTACAAGTCTTCGCTGTAACTTCTGAGCCTGCTGTCTCCTTATTGTACACGGCAAATCAAATCTGGGATCATTAGCTGTAATTTCACAGCAATTTATCTCAAAATTAATTATCTCATTAAATGGAGTTTGAACTTGTACATTATATCAGGATCACTACTTGGGTCACACAAAAACATGAGAGAGCACAGCTCAAGTTGCGATCATTAACTTTTGCAGAGGTAAAAAAAAATAAAAATAAAAAAAAAAACATGAAAAAAATTAAATTCTGCCATAGCAACAAATTGGAGGGACAAGTTACAGCAAGTTACAACATGGGGTCAATTGTAGCCCAGAACTTTTGACGAGGTGTGTAATTGTGTAATTGTGTCAGTGGTGTGTCTTTCCAGTAATTCCGAGACATTCCGTAAAAGATCATTTACACGTTTCCAGACAGTTCCCACTTCATTTCACAGAGATGTGCAGAAGTGGCTGTTTGAGCGCGGTGAAAGCGATACGCTTTCTGCTTAAATACCGAGCTGCAGGATTGATTCGTCGAATACCGTCGGGTTTTATGTTGATGCCGTTAAAAAAAAAAAAAAAAAAAGTGCAGTTCTGAAAAACACAAACATGTTATATTGTGTGGTAGCTAATAATGATCACTGTGGGAAATGTTAGTGCCTCTAAAACTTTACAGTGTCTAATAAATTATTCCAGACATCATTAAAAGATTAATCCAAAAGCAAAAAAGCCAACAATAAGTAAAGAACCAAGTAAATTACTAAATTAAGGAATGATTACCCGGAGTAAAAGTTGCTGGAGTTGCAGTGTTTTTGTTTAAAATTTTGGATTATGTAGGTGTAATCACACACTCATTACAGACGGATGAATAGCATCAATTGACTTTAGATATGTTTTCAATTTATTACCCCATTTCATACTTAAGTTGCCATTTTGGCTCTTCCGGCTTCCGCTTCACACCTGTACATGACAAAGATAGGTCACAGGAAGCTCACAAATCTCACTTATCGTTTTATTTAAATCAATACTGTCAACTGGAAATCATATATTGCACTGTATTCCCATATAGTTTAGGTTCTGATTCTTGTTTGCGCTCGTCCGAATGTAAGCAGCTGCTGACGCATATCATTTTATGAGATGACTTTGAGGAGAACAAAAATTTCACTTTAACTATCCAGTGTCAAAACAGGTCAGTAGGAAATGTATGGTACCGTTTCGCACCCCAAAAAGTCAGACGAGAAGCAAACAAAAATGCAACAGTACAAAAATCTTAAATAGGAAGAATAGCCAACAGTTGTACTACTGCTACCAATCACTGTATTGTCAATGGATGATTGAAATTTAATATTTACAGGGCAGAAACGGGAAGCATTAGTGTCAATTAATAGTTTCTAAACATGGTTTCAATTACACTTTTTTTCAGAAATTTTGTAATAAATAAATAAAAAATATAAATCGGTTGCTGTGTTCCACCACCTTTAAGTCTTAGTGGGCCCCCACGTGGCCGCCCCTTTCTAAAACTCTCTGTAGACGCCCCTGTCAATAGGTAACCCCCCTCCCCCCACAACCCCCGAAAAAGGGGAGAGAAGCTCCTGTTAGGAAACAGACGCTCCAAAATAAACATGATGGAAAATAAGCAGAGACACTCCGCGGCCGCATTAAAAAAAAAAAAAAAAAGGAGGGGGACTTAATAAAAAGGAGTGAAGCGGTCACCCTTCAGCGAGAAACGCTTTGAAGTAGAACTTATTATCTGAGGAATACTTTTTGGGTTGTCCTAACGACGCCGCTGAATGGGAAAGGCGCTGCTTTTGTCAGCGATTTGTTCTCCTTTAGTGGGATGTCCGTGGAAATCACTTACATGGGCCACCTTAACATACACTGCCTGCAAATCAGTAACTGGCAAGAGTCAGACATGCAGACGCCACTTTGGAGAGGACAAAGAGGGGGGAGGAGGTGGGAGTTAACTAAAAAGAGGGAGAGAGAGAGAGAGAGAGAGAGAGAGAGAGAGAGAGGTTCCCAGTGAGAACGTTGCTTGCTTCTCTCAATTGCGCCCTTTAAAGGGGTTGAGCGATAATTTCTCAGACGAGCGTGGACCCAAAACAAACGCGGACTTGTCAGCGTTTACAAGCTTTATCCATCTCCTGAATGCTGCCGGCACAATGCGCACGAAAGTTGCATGTGAAGCGACGACAAAAAAAGTTAAAGCGTCCTCTGAGTGTGTGATCAGAGAGCACCTGCAGCCGTGGGACGGCTCACCTCTCCGGGGGAATCAGAACGCAGTCGAGACAAAACAAAAAAACAAAAAAAACCAAAAAAAAAGAGATGATAATAATAATAAGAGTATTATATTTATAGAAATGAGAAAGGAAGTGCCACTCTTCACACCGTGCGCCCTAAATCTCCAGATCCCATTCGGCAGACCTGCGAACACCTTGTCACGGTTTTGGCCACACAATAAAATCACACTTTTTCTGATCCCTATTGGGTGAAAACTAAGAACATCGAGTGATAAACGCGAGGCCAAGGCCCCTGAAAATGAGGGTTACGACAGGGTCTGAGTTTAATCAATATTTACCCAACTCCTGTTGACAGAATGAAGCTGCTCTCTTCACGCCTTTCCCGGTAAAGTTTCACAGGTCTTTTCAAAAACGACATAACGGCGCAGGATTTGCACTTAAAAACCCCCCACAAAAAACAATTTGTGTGCGTCAAAACTGAGCAGAAGTTCGAGCAGAACAATACCTGCTTGTCTTACTGTCTCGTGATTTTCTCACGAACACCTTTTTTTTTATTTTCTCAGCCACACACACACACACACACACACACACACACACACGCACACGCACACGCACACGCACACGCACACACACACACACACACATATATATATTTCACGAGAAGGTCCGAAAACAAAGCAGTCCAGTTGCCTTTGCAACACTCTTCTCTTGTCAACAAAACTTTCTATTCGGAGTTGATTCTCTCTCTCTCTCTCTCTCTCTCTCTCTCTCTCTNTCTCTCTCTCTCTCTCTCTCTTCCCCCCCATCGTAAGTGAAGCGCAAGTTTTTCAGTCTGCTCAGCGAAAAGTCAGCCTGGATGTTTCTTTTTTTTGTTTTTTTGTTTCCCCTCTTTTTCATGCTCGACAGCCTGGAGGGGATATGTTGGTCTTCAAGTTTAAGATGCGAATTTTTTTTTTTTTTTTTTTTTTTTTTTTTTTTTTTGGTCCGGGTCAGAGTTGGATTAAAGCAAACTAAAGCCGTTGAGCCCTACAGATGCATGCAGCCCGACCTAAATTATGTGAATTGCCCCATGATGGAACCTTTTTTTTTTTTTTTTTTTTTTTTTGAGCCTTTGAAGAAAGTTTTGAATAGAGACTTTTTCCACCCTCCTTTTGTCGGATGTCTCCAGGGGGAACGTCGCGCCTCTTTAGCCCGGTCTCAGCAGCTGTGCTTTCACCCTTTAGCCCCGATGTGTTTCGCGAAGGAGCTCCACATCGGACAAGAAACTGATCTGCGGAGCGTTATTATTTTTATTAGCTTTTTTCTTTTACTTTTAGTGGAACTTCATTGAATTAATTGAGTCACATGTGTCCTTATTAATGCTATATAACTGTCTTCTCCAAACTCTAAGTTCTGTTTGAAGGTGCCTTATATTCAACGCGTTTTTGCCCTGTCTCAGCAGGGGCGTTGCTAGACACAGAGACGTACTGGGGCACAAGATCTGAATCATAAACCACAGTCTACACATAGGTCTGACTTTGTTGTCGGTGCCCTGGAAGCACACGTAGAACACCGCATTCATGGGGGGGGGAAAAGGGAATAAATAGTGACTTTCTTTCTGTATTTTCTGCAGTAAATCAAAAGTTTCAAAAAGTTTCAAAAGCTTCCATGTTTTAAATGCTTACTTGAATTTTCTGAGGTTGTCCGTGCAAACTCAGTCCCTGCCCACACATTATTCTTTAGTCTGGCATTCATTCTTTAAATATTTTAATCGAAGTTGTGGGACTTTTGTATCATCTTTAAAAGTTGATGTTAAAGCTCTTAGATGAAGCGCAGCCCTAGTGAGACGGGTCTTAGCATCACCTGTGCTTTAGTCCTTTGCACATTATTTACCTGTTAGAGCTCTCATTTGACCTATAATTGACTAGCAAGTGAAAAGTCTCATCATCCCAAAAACCATCCATGTTTTTAGAATGAAAAATGGTAAACGAGAAAAATAAAGTAATTAAAATGAGAGAAACAAAAATTCTGTTTAAAGACACAGATACCAGGCAGTTATCCCCTAAATTTTATGAATTTCCAAATTCCGCTAACATAAGCATCAAACTTACACGAACACTTTTTTTTTAATCTCATCTGTTAAAAGATCTGAGTTTCACAAACGTATGGGGCTTGTTCGCCGTGCTGCACCGCTGCTCAAAGGAGCGTGATGCATCACTCAGAACCTGACATCAAATCTGGTGGTTCAGTAACATCTGTGTGGGTACGGAAACTTGGTGCCGCTCCAAAAAGCCCCATCCCAGGACTGGGAGCCGCTCCAAGTGCTGCAGGTGAGGGGGAGCAAGGTCGTCCACGGACAACCGCATGAGCCAGCCGCCGCCGCCGTACCTTGGCCCTATTATACGGCCCACCGGCCAGAAAGTAGAAAACCAAAGTGCAGATGAGCGTGAGCATGCTTCCCCCAGCCGCCTCTTATTGAATGACAAGGCTTTTCTAAAAGCCTCTAAATGCAGGATGTAGGCCTCAGCGAAACTTGGAAAGTGGGGATGAGAGCGGGTGGAGGGAGATGGTCAGCTACTCCATCAAAGTGCAGCAGATGGACTTTTTAGTGATCTGTATTCTGATTTGTGCCCAGGGATGATGCTGGTTGCATGATGCTGGACGGAACAAGAAGAAACAGCTTCGCTTCTGGCAGCTTCTTTGACTTTCATGACCTTTTTTTTTAAATTATTATTATTCAAAAATGCTGCACTTTTTTGTTTTTGTTTTTGACAGATTTACAGTTTAAATATACTGAGAAAACATGTGGATCTAATCACATCTGACCACAGTGTTTCAGCCATAAATGTTTACAATTTACATATGTCTTACATGTGATCACAGTGCAAAAGTATTATGACTTTTCCACATTTCATTTCATTACAACCACAAACTTTAGTGTATCTATGGGGAATTTACTAGAGCATATAGAGCAGAGAGACGTTATACATGGCTGTAAAAAGTTTTTTTTTTAAACATTTTTGAAAAGTGTGATGCACGTTTGTATTCAGTCCCTCCTGAGTCGACACTTTGTAGAAACAGCTTGTGTTGCACATTCCTCTTTGCATAATAGAATGTGAACTTCGATTTTCAAGACTCGTAACAGATTCCCAATTGATTTTTGATTTGGACTTTGACTGGGCCATGCAATTTGCTTAGAATTAAAGAATAGCGGTCCCTCTCTACTCTCTTGCAGCCTCAACATAGTTTCTTACAGGATTTTCCTCTATTTAAGCTTTATCCATTTCCACCTCAACTCTGACCAGCTTCCCTGTTCCTGTTGACGAAACCCAACGTCACAGCATAATGCTGCTTCCACCATGCCTCATAGTGGAGTGTGTTCAGATGTACTTGCTACGTTGTGGCAAACTTTAAATTTCACTTCTTTCTTTTTTCCTTTTTTCTTTCAGCTCCGGCTTTCTTTTTTCCACCACACATAGAGGCCGACTTGGCAGAGTGCATCACTATAGTTGTTGTGCTGACTGATTCTCCCACATTAGCAGTGGATCACTGCTGCTTCTCTAGAGCCACCACAAGCCTAATGGTTGGTTTAGTGGTTTCTTGAAGGGATTTGGAACACTTTTCAGGGTTTTTTTTCCCCTATAACTATCATTCCTTTTGATTGTCTGCAATACTTTCTGTTGATCTGCTCCACAGAAACCCTGAAAAAGTACATTGAACTTTGTGGGCTTCACATTGCAAACTGTAGTCAAGTTTAAGAGATGTGAATACTTTTTCCAAGTCGCGGTAAATCCTCTAGCTTTCTACGTGTCGGATACGTACATATGGTTGCAAAGATGCACTTCAGCTCTTCATAAATAAAGGATTACCCAAACCATTATGACCCTTGGTAATGTGATTCAAATCCATGCTTCTCTCTTTTCCCCCCACCTCTCATATCTTCAAACTTATCTGCGATTGAGAAAAAATTACTTCAGCTGCATAGAGCCAGACTACCACTTTCTTCAATCCCCTCTCTTTTGTATGATCAACCCTCTTCATTGTGGACAGAGATTGGCATCGGAGGCAGACTTGGAAAGAACGGTGTGCCTCCGACATCAGAGGGCTGGCCCCTGAATGCATCTGGGTTTACCGCAAGAAAAGGTCAGCATCCAGAGAGGGGAGAAATCCCTCTTACACAGCTGGGGAGGGAGGAAAGTGGGGTATCTCTTGGGGGGGCAGAAATAGAAGACAAGGGAAGAAAAATACTCATGTCAGTACACAAAGAAGAAACATGAGCGAGGAAAACTCCAGCATGAGTCGGAAAAATAAAGGAAAGACGAGAGAGCGCATCCACTGAGAACAACTCCTCTGCCTCTCACCATAGCTCAACTGTCACATACTCATTGTGGGCAAAGTGGTGAAGCTGGTTAGCAATCAACCTTTGCGTCCAGCTTATCTGTAGGAGTTCTAATTCAGCGCGATAAGCCAGCAAACTAATGCTAAAGCATCCAGTGTGGAGACACCACAGCCTCTTTCAGTACGAGGAGCCGAGACCTCCCTCTGACTTCACGGAAGAGGTCCGTATGGAGCCTCAAAAACATCACAAGCGTCTCACCTACTCTCTCTCGCCGACTTGACTTTGGCGTTGGCTGATATGGCTCCGACTGTCCAGAAGAAAATGTGGCATCTTGATGTTTCCAACTGACCAGGGATAAGCCAGAAAGGAAATATGGTTGGCTGGGCAATAGGATTGAGATACGGAGGTCTCCATCTGGCCCAGAGCTTCAAAGAGACATGGGCTCAGTCTGGTGAGGCCCCAGATGAGGCTTAGGGCAAGAAGTGATTGAATGCTGAGATGACTTTTGGCGTTACTGCTGTCCACAGAAACTATCACCCCTTTACCAACCACTCTGATTTCTTATGACGCTGAATGCACATTTGGCTCTAGAGCATTTATATTTTTTTTTTAAAGATTGTAAAGACAAAATGTAGCCGGTCTGCTCTTGTCATGTTATGATACGCTTGAGTTTTTGAACGATAATTTTATATCGGGTTAAAAGAGGCAATTTTTTAACCATGTAAAGCCAAACATGCTGGTTTTAACTGCAGACATTTCAAAGAGACATGGGCTCCACCATGTCTCAAAGTGGGTCGCTGTCTCTTTAACAAGGGTTGTACTTTCCTTAAAAATCTGCTATTTCATAAATAAGCTGTTGTATTTACAAGTTTTCCTTAAAAAAAAAAACTTGGAAAATGGATCATAAAAATTAACCAAGACTATAAGACAGTTTTAAAATCTATGTGTGAACTTTGTGTGTTTTTGTTTGTTATTACAATATTGCGAAAGCTTTAGGGGATCATTGTGATGCCAAACAAGAAGAGCGGCAAAGTTTGAAAAACAAGATCCAGATGTTTTCTTAAAAGCATTCAGTAGTCAGCTAGCTTCTTTTTAATTTGAATTTTCTATCATAGATTTCTTGTATTTGGCTCTAACAGGATAAGAAATGATGGGTGATTATTCCATGGTATCCACATCATGAGTGTCACGTGTTTTATGCAGCTGGGAATACATCTACACAGTCAAATCTAGCTTTCTTGTAAACAAGAAAGCATAGGTGTTTTACAGCCAGCTGACAGGCAGTGTGCAGCCTTAGGTGGGGGCAACAGCACTGCATCACTCTATGCTCCATTCAGCTGGAGAAAATCCAATCGCTCCAACACTTCCTCTGGGATATCTTAAAAAGTAGAGGAAAATGTTGCAGTTATAAAACCACAGCTGTTAAAAATCTTGGAGCACTTTGATGCCAGTCGCTGTCCATAACTTACAGAATCAAAAACACAAACAATGCAGCCTGCGACTCCTTCCTGTGAAGGTACAGATGACAGCCATAATGTGTGCTCCTGTCCCAGAGGACGTTTGGTGCTGGACTGTCCAGATCGCAAGACTAATTGTATAATTAGGCTGGCTCCACTGGGGACGGGAACCTTTTGGCCCTTTGGAGACACTTGCCATTGTTAATGACAGTATATCTCTGGAAATATTAAAGCCTATCCATCTTTTGCACTATTAAATCTGAAAGGTTGTGATTTCATTATCATGTTTGACTGATGGCTGGTCGCATTCCTGTCCAAACTGATAACCTGTAACGTTCGTGGTGCACAGGTGAATCTCAATCAATGAAAAATATCAACAAAAAATAAATAAGTAAATAAAGAAATACATTTCTTACAATAATTCAATTGAAAATGTGAAACACGTATGTAGATTAGTATCACTCAGAAGGGTGTATTTCAAGTGTGCATTTAAGCTAGTTTTGTCATAATGAAAATTAACCATCAGTTTCTCCAAAAATGAATCAAATTATGACAGGTCACACACACACACGCGTGCACACGCACACACACACACACACACACACACACACACACACACACACACACACACACACACATATACTCAAAAGACAGTAAACCATAAGAAGTCATTGCTAAACGAGTTTAGCTGTTCAGAGAGTGCTGTATCTTAGCCTGTTGGTGGAAAGTTGAATAGAAGGAAAAAGCGTGACAGAAAAAAAGTGCACAAGCAACCTGATTCCACCTGATTTACCAGCCACATACAGAATCTGAGAGGTTTGGTCTAGAGGAAGTTGAAAAGCGCCTGACACTCTTTACACCTCAGCAGATTTAGAGGCTGACCGCCTCAGCAACACGAAATACTAAAGCAGCAATCCATACAAAAGGAGTCCTGAGTATTGAGAGCGGATACTGTGCAGCACATGGGCTAAAGAGTATGGTAACATTATTGAATATAAATAATAATTCTTTATTCATATTTAATTTTGCGTATCTTCTATATTTCAGAAATGAACTCCTGAAATGTCCCAACTTGTCTTTCACAAATCTATGCGAGTTTCACGTTTTAGCTACTGAAATAAACTTTCAATGATGTTCTAATTCTTTGGGATGTAATAATAATAATAATAATAATAATAATAAAGAGATTTGCTCACTTTCTCATTCCCCTCAGGTTTGAGGGAGGAGAAGAGTAGTCATGCCTTGTGTTCATTACGTTGGGAGTGAGGGAGCGGTGAAGGGGGATGGGGGGGAGGGCTGCCCAGCTCCTCCTTCGATTTTCAAAATAACCATATGCAGCGTTAGACTTTGTCACAAGTAGAAGTTGGAGGCATGAACTCTTGACGACGAGGGCGGTGACAGGAGGAGGCCAGGAGGGAGACCAGAGACGCGCAGGTGCCCCAGTTCCGTCTGGGGCCGTGGCGAGGTTAGGCCGCTTCTCTATCCAGGAGGGGCCCCATAGGTGCCCTCATTAAGCAGGCCCCTGTTGCATCGGCTGAGGAGAGGTGCGACTCCTCACGCTGGAAATCCCCCTCCCTCACCTGGCCCCTGTCCGTCTGTCGCGGCTCCTACAGGGAGCTCTCCCAATCTGAATGATAATAAGCATAACACCAACAATAACCCTGTGCAGGGATAACCTCCTGTTAGCCTAATGAAGCACTCCAATAAACTAAATCATCTCTTGGAAAAACAACAACAATAAAAGCAGAACTTTAGCTCACTGACCCAATTCCAATCTGCAGCTCATTCTCTACCCCACCTCCCACCCCCATCTCGCTCCCTCTGCTTATGTCTAAAGATGCACATCTGAAAAAAAAGCAACAAATAAAAGTTTGTTGAAAACTTCCCCTGCAGCACGCTGTGACCGAGATTCAAAGGGCAAGCGGTGCTTCATTAACCGCATCTCCATTTACTTTCCATCCCCCCTGAGTCTGCCACAGAGCGGATTAATGTCAATTACCTGTCGTTTTGCAGCATCCAAGCCAACAATATGGCGATGCTGCCATACATTTCCCAGACATGACGTCAAAAAGTGGAAACGGTGTGAGATGCAGTTTAAGTTCAGCTCATTTTTTTTTTCTTTTTAATGAATTCAAGTTATTAATTTCCCAAGGTGTAGTTACGTTTTTGCTTAAAGATTTAGTCAATTTTAAAATAGATTCTTGATGTTTATGGGCATAGGCCCAACCTATTCAAACAGAGGGCTCATTAAGCGCACGCACTTCACGTGTTTAATTGATTCCTAAATCCCAATTAGCAGGCGGTTTGGATTACAAGTTTTAAATGTTAAATAAATAAAAAAGAAAAGAAAAGAAAAGAAAAAAAGGAAAGAAAAGAAAAGAAGCCCGAGATGTTGCCAGATTCATTCAGACAGCCGCGCCGGAACGTGGTTCCTCTGTTAAGAGCCACATTAAAAGGACTGACCGTATATAGTGCAGGACAAAGAAAACACTATCCAGCTCGAGGACCAATGAGGGCTTCCTTTCACTTTTCAATCACTCGTGGTCCTTGCTCGGGATTAAGAGAGGGCTCTTGACTCCGTCTTTGACACAAAACCAGGAGTGCTTGTCTGCAAGTTGAAGAGGGGCTGGGGCGGAATGAAAAGGGGGAAGAGAATAAAACGTGAGTCCAGGGTTATCGTGTTTAATTGGATTAGATAGTGTCATGTCGAAGCGCGGAGAGATTCACCGGGATAAGCACACTATTACCCAAAGTGGATATTTGAATAAACAAAATTAATTTAAGGAATATGCCTTTTAATAAATAAATAAATTGCTCAATGCGCTCTTTTTCTTATGGGAAAGAAAAAAAAACACCCGCAAGTTTCTAGTCACTCCGGAGCTGCGCGCTGCGCCCGACTGAGCGTCAAGCAGCGACGGCGATAACAAGGTGCGCGCAGCTGTGCGTGCAGGTGCGCGGCCTCCACCTGCTCAGCGGCGATGAGGGAGGGGGAAGGCCGGTGCGAATCAAAAGCATCGGGGACTTGATTATGCGGAGAGATCAATGTGTTAGTCCGCTTATTAAATAAATAAATAAATAAATAAATAAATAAATAAATAAATAAATAAATAAATAAATAAATAAATAAATAAAAAAGCGCCGATAAAACAAACTTTGAACTAAACTAAATAATGTTTAATGTCCTTGAGCAGAGAAATTAAGTTTAAAAGTTCAACGGCCCGTGGCACCACCAAGATGAGTGGGGCGTTGACAATGACTATGCATTTTTACAGAGGGAAAGAAGCGTGTCAAATGACTGATTAAACTGTTTTGAAATGAACCAAAGTGTCAAAAGAGGATCTCATTACTGTATTCCGAAATATTTTTTGCAGGATTTTTCTTTTTTTAAAAAAACATAATTAACATATCGGACGAACTGATTTTTAGTGCAAGTACCCGGAGTGATGGGAACTCTAAGGATTGGGGTTCCTAAATTTTAAAGTCCCCTTAGAGTCAAACTTAATGCAACTCTTGGGATTGCATTAAGGCTGGTCATGTATTGTCTGAAGGATCCCTAAACGAAACAGCTCCAACTAATTGTTTAAAATGTATTCTTACACGGCAGATGGTGAATAAGAATATCTAGTGATATTAGCCTGAACGAAGACTTTCACTTGAAATCTCATCGAAATGCTTAAGTTTACTATAGTAGCTAGTGTTGTGAGAACTTAACCTACATTGAAAAAGCTAAAATGCAAGACTCGTATATTAATTTCTTGAATGGCTTATATTCCATATCTTCACAAATTCATTTTTATAGTGTGAAGGAGGCAAACTTATCTTGATCCGAGCACAATGAGAGAAATCCCTGCGTCAGAAACGGTAGAGATCTAAATCTTTACGTGATTCTTCTACAAACTGTCAAGTTGCGTGATGGACGAAAAGTTTTTCCACGGAGGAGAGGAGGACCCTACAGGACCTCGTAGGAAAAAAAAAGAAAAAAAAAGATTAACTATATGTGTTACAACCATTTTCTTCCAATCAAATTTGTAGTTGGAGGCAGGTGTTAGACTGTGATCTCACCTCCTTGTCATGTGACCACACACCTCAGCTGACGTCTGCCGTTTATTGGTTGCTCCTGCTTCCCCCCCCCTCCCCCACTTCTGTCTCAACTTTGTCCCATGCATGTGCGTTCAGGAACAGCGGATATTATGCCACTTTTATTAGTTTCATTCCATGACTTAAGCTAAGAGGTGGGTGTTACATCGGGTAGAGTAGTATTTTTTTTTTTTGGCCAGGCTGCAGGGAACTAATTAAAAAAAAAAAAAAGTAATACGAGATATTCTGACAATAAAGACGACTAAAATAATACATACGAGAGTCAAACGCGACTTAAAGAAGAAAGATTAAAAAAAAATACCAAAATGTTGTGGAGACCGTTTCATTACACCACCCTCCTCATCCTCCTCCTCCTCCTCTTCCTCACCCCTGGCAACAGCAGACAAAGCGGGCGGGTTTTAGTGGTCTCCGCCGGGCCGGTCAGCCTTTGATCTGGGCCTGTTAAGAAGAAGTGAATCGTGGAGAGGGGGCTCCACCCAGGAAAGGAGCAGTGGAGGAAGGTAATGTCTCCAAGAAATATCGTGGTTTTTCTTTTTGTTTGTTGTTGTTTGTTTTGTTCTCAGTAATTACATAAAAAGAGAAAATCATATTCGTTTTAGTTAAAGGGCAGATAATCTGAAAATTAAGGTGATTCAATCCTAAAACTGCTGATAATAAATCCACACTATAAAAAAGGAATACGGGGGTATTCAATTTTAGCCACTAAAGTATATTTCTTTCCTAAAAACAAATTATGTTAATGTAGAAATAGTGTTCAGTGGTGGCTAGATCCTAAAAGCACTGTTTGTTTTTTTGGGGTAACAAATCCTGAACTTTCTAAACTGAAGATTTTGGTTCCGTTAACATTTAGCATCATTTGACATGCTAAAGGTCAAACGGGACCACAGCAAAGGATCTATGTTTATATGGGCTGAATTGTGAATGGATGAACTTGGTAAAAAGTTCAGAACTACCATCACACTTTAATTTCTTTGTTGGAGTTTAAATCCAAGTCTAGCTTGCTTAGCAACAATGCTAATGCTAAACTCAAACGTGTTAGCAAGCTGTACTTCTCGACCCCAATAGCTGTTGCCAATCGCTATCTTAGCTTCTGTCAGGAAAAAGATTTCTGCAACTTTGCTTGAGTAGACTTAAAAAGTTTATCGCTATTTTAGTAGCCTATAATGCTTAACTAGCTTAGCAAAAACAACAAAAACAAAAACACAATTTTGCTGGCTAACTGAACTTTCTATACTCTGTGGCAGTTTACATCACACTAGCTAATTCTTTTTTTTTTTTTTTTTTTTGCTTCTTTTCAACACTGATGAAACTTCAAAAGGTACATATTGTAATTTAGCTGTTTTACACTAATAACCTAAAGTAATTTGCACTCAGAAGACCAGATTCAAATGTGTTGCCCTTTAACATGTAGGAACATCATTTTCTTTTTCAGTTAAACTCTAAAAGTTTGTTTTAACAGCGCACAGGTTGAAAACTCAAGAACAGAGATGGCCTATAAAGGGCCACAGAGTTGGTGGGTAAACGCTGAAAAGGCCAAAGTGGATCATGCTTTATATATATATATATATATATATATATATATATATATATATATATATATATATAGCCTCTTGTGCAAATGGAAAAACAAATCAAAACAAAATCAAGCGAAAAGTTATTTATTTTTATTTTTGTCAAACATATGGTAAATGTAAGTTATAGTAATTACATTTTTTTTCTGTCTTTGCTAAAAAAAAGGAACATTTAAAGCCCCTTTTAAATTGAGTTAGTGATGGTATAATGTGCCAGCTGACGCAGCAGAGACAGGCCTTGGTAGATTTCACGTCCAGCCAAGCTCACTGCTACGGTCATCAAAGCGGCTTCACAAATGGCTTATAATCAGAATGAAACATTAAGATATATAAAGTCGGTTGCCGGGGTTCATGTTGTCACGTATGTGTTTAAAAAAAAAAGAGCTCGCTGTGATATTGTTTAAAAGGCCCGAGGCTTTTTCTTTCTTTTTTTTTTTACTTCAAAATGCATCGTTTCATGTCATATTATGAACTATTTACTGGTTAAACTTGAAGAACGCAAAGCAGAAATTCACTTCTTTTTTTTTTTATTTAAAGCGTTTTAACTTTCAGCTGATGGGCGTAAGGGAGCGTTCAGCTGTCCGCCTGAGGGGCCGCGCATGAACGACCCTTCTGTCAGTTTCTCTGAGGCCTGAGCTTACATCGCTTCAACAGCAACAGCAGCTCCACAGCTAATGCAAACAGCATTATTGGACGTTAATTAGCACAAGTGAGACGTGTTCCTCCCTCTCTCAGCTCCCGTTATATAAAAAAAATAAACAAATAAATAAGTCCTCTCCTCTCAAACTGCGCCACACGCGCACATAACTGCGGCGTTTCTTATTGCTTCGGAATAAAATCTGCCGGTGCAATTAGTCCGTCACACATCGCCATTAGAAGTCTATTAAAACATCAAGTCATTATTTGAGCATCCCCGGGCAGGAGGGAGGCGGGGGGAATTAGAAGAAAACTATCTGTGCCGCACGGGTCCCATTTGGATTAATGGGGAAATATGTAAAACATTTCGTTTTAATTTTCCTCTCACGGTGTTTTGCATACGAGCCTTTTCTCTCTCTCCTTCCCTCCGCTGAAGCGCTCATTATTTTTGAAAGCAATCTCGACCGGCACATTACCGGGCTATGAAACGCAGCTCGCTGCCTAATTGATTCCCCGTCACATTTTTTTTTTTCCTGTGAGCTTCTAATCGTGTTAATTGTAATTTAATCTCTCAGGGAATACCGGAGACGTGTATTTAAATAAGACTGCCGAGCGAAGACGTGAATTTGTATTACTGTTAATATTATTATCATCATCGCGTTATTATATAATAGAAATGTCACGCAGAATTACGCAGCAGAGTCAGACTGGGATAAATTCCTGTAATCTACAGAGATGTTAGGGTGGAAAAACAGGAGAAGGGGTTTCTACTGCATTTCTTAAAAAAAACAACAACATATAAACCTGTCCAAATCATTTGCTCCTTTATCCTCATGAGGAGCTTGCTTTGTCCCTGAATGATGCCGTGTTGCAGTCCCCCCACCCTCTTCTGCTCTGAGGTCTTCCTTCCTGTCAGTGGGTGGGGGGCACCTGTTGGAGCAGAGCAGCTTGCAGAGTCAAGTTGTCCCGTCAAACTGGGCTCCTGCAAAACTAAAGTCACTCTGTTACGCTCTGGTGGGCTTGCAGCGTGGAGCATTCACAGCCATGTGAGGCTAAATGGCTTTCTGAGGGCCTTTCATGCAGCTCCACAGCACTCTGAATAGGGGCTGTGAGAAAGCTGTTTTACTGTAGAAAATAATGTTTTAATTGCCTTAGAAATTCACCTGAATGCGGCAACATAAAGCCAAAGTTGCTCTCGCTAAGTAGGACATTTTTAATTTGACACTTATTGCACCTCAGGTGGTTCTACAGATTCAGTACGGTAAACAGGATTTGAATAGGAAAAGACAGTGATGGCAGCTAAAACAAACAAACAAACAAACAAACAAACAAAAACGGTTGTTGGGTGTACCCAGATTTTTTTCTGTCCTGGATTCTGTTTCAGAGCTGTAACATAAACTGGATCAGAGCATTGTAAGTGGAGACAGCTGTCTGAACGGTTGCACTTCAAATTATTGCAGTTATTTTTTTTTTTGAGAATTTCCTAAATATAACCAACATACAATACACAAAAAGAACTAAAGTCAACAACTTTCCTAAAAAAAAAAAACCCCAAAAGACATATTTAACTATTTAATATCAAAATAATGAATCGATATGTCTTGTTATTTTACGGTAAACATCTTGGGCTAGCAGAAATGTGTGTTAAGGTCGACTGGACATTCTGGGTTCATCACAACATCATCAGTGAAATCTTAAGCCGGAGCAACAAAAAGAAGAAAAAAAATTAACAAATAAATATAAGTAGTCATTTCTGAAAAATAAAATGACTGAATAATAGAAATATAGACAAAATTAACATATAACTTTAAATGGTAACAAACTAACCGTTTAAAAATTCAGTACTTTTTCTAACTCTTTATGAACTTGGTTCACATGTTTGTGTTTCATACATCTCACCTATTCTTTTTTTTTTATTACTTGATCCCAGAGATCAAGTTAACGTATTAATTGTATAACTTACTTGACCTAAAACTACAAGCATATTTGGATTTAACATTTTTAACTGGAGCGATTTTTTATTTATTTTTTTTTTTTTATGCAAATGTACGAAAGTTTCACAAGCAAGAGGAAAACATTTCAAAGAGAGAAAAAACATGGCAACAAGCTGCATTCTAAGCAATCAAGGCAAACTTATATGTTAACTGTTTTAGAGTTTAGACATTTGATAACATCACAGAAAGTCCAAAAACGGCTTCAAATATGACATTTCAATCAAACAAAACATTTTTCTTTTCATTAGAGTTTGAAAACAAGCTCAATATGTTCATATGGCAGCAAAGAGGGAACCAGTTTCGAGTCACCAATGTGGCCGATTGCCAGTGCGACGGCTTACTGTCGGGGTCTTTGGATGGACGCAGGAGCCGTTTCTGTCTCTTTCTCTCTTTTTTTTTTTGTCTGGACGGGACTGGCATGGACACTGGGTCTGTCCCAGACACAATACATCATACAGTAAAGGGAAAGAAACATGAAAACAAAAAGAGAGCGAGAGAGAGAGAGAGAGAGCGAGAGAGAGAGAGAGAGCGAGCGCGGATGAGGTGGGGTAGAGGTGGTATGGCGCCTTTCATTACCATGGTCACCAATGGCACTATTAACCATTCGACACCCCCTCAATTATCCTCCCATCCGCAGTCAGAGAGACAAAGCCTCGGTCCTGGTCTGCTGGAGCAACATGGCCACTAATCTGTCTCTCCTCGAACATCACACCCACTTCACAGCCTCTGCGAGTCAGACAAGTGTTCCACAAAGACCCCTTTTGTGCTTTCATTTGTGACTTCTTCACTCTGCTCATTAAGGAGTTCATTTTTCATGTTCCGCTGAAGCTATTTTCGACGAACGCCGCTGTAAGTCCACGTCGCCACCAATGCAGAAAATGAGTGAAAATGTTGCTGCGCACAATTTACCTTGTAGTCAAAAATAAAAACACAAACAAAATTGAGTTTCTTCTTTAGTTTTTATGATGCAAAAACGTGAGGATGTTCGTCTGAAGGCAGGCGGAGGAACCCGAGTGGAGCTACGAGGCCCGAGGAATGGACCCACCACAACAGAGTGGTGTTGTTTGTTTACCCTTTGCCCCCCCTCCCCTGCCCTCCCCCTGCCAGGACGTGCTGATGGGAGAGCATTCATCACGACTTTTGAAGCGACGGAGGGTGCGGGCGCGCAGGCTGCACGGTGACATGATGGTGAACACGCACTGCTCACACTACTCACACACACACACCACAGCAAATTCAAGTAAGATTCTGATAATAGCTACATATTCTCGTCATAACACAAATATAAATCATGTTTTCCACTGTAATCTTGCACGAGGGGGACAGTTTGCAAAGTTTTTCGAAGTGCTCATTTTGTCTGTGAGATTTCCAGTCTCCTCTGTCCTGCTTCAGACCATGCGGCCCTCCCGATTATTTCTTGGACACCGCCGCAGCGAGGGTCAGGATGTTCTGAGCCTGCTTCAGCGAGGGCAAGTCAATCATGCTGCCGCGGAAGGTGAACGCACCCTGAGGAGAAACAAACATTGCACGTTTCATACATATAATCAGTTGCAGCAGGTCAAAATTCTGTCAATGTTTTGGGAGTTAGTATATTGGCATGGTTTTGTTTTGTTTTTTCTCAGACATGAAACTGGACAGACAAAGAAAGAGTAAGAAATAAATAAAATACACACAGAAACACGCGAAGGGCTCGACTGAGGGAAGGGCTAAGATGCGAATCCCTTCGGGCGCTGCCCTGGCAGGGAGACAGAGGTGGCGGGCAGATTGTGTATTACCTCAGCAGACAGCCCACAGAGCTCGGCACACAGGCTCCAACCATGCACTAAATTAGGGACAATAATATTGTACACTTAATTGGCCCAACTCCCCTCCCCTCACTGTCCTGAGAGTCACCCGGGGGTGTACAGTACGCAGCCTGAGCCATGGAGGTGCGCGCACAAAGGATCAGTGTGAGCGTCGGAGCAGAGAAACAGCCGTGTCATCGCAGCGTACGGGCAGCAGAGAGACGCTGACCAGTTACAGATGGGTCCTGTAATAGCTGCTCTTTTATAATACAAACAACCAGGCAGGAGCCAGTGTTAGATTTCTATGGCATCACACTCTGAAGTAAAAACACTGCAGTTTCATTACATTGGGCTATTTATGCAAAATAAAAGAAAGAAAGAAAAAAAAGGAATACATGTAGCATTAATCTTTTATACTAGTTTTTATTCATACACAAAGAACAATTATCCCTGCTGTTGTTGTTACAGTAAAAATAATTACATGGAACATTTGGATATTGTTATTTTGAATTAGACGCACAGACCTAAAAAACAGCATGAGCACAAACTAATTTTACTAGTAGTTTCCAACCTTTTAGTTATTTTCTCATTTTAAATTAGCACCTATAATCTTGCCTTGTTAATTAGTCAGGCTATCTGCTCAGGGAGAGCATGCAGTTGACTTTTTCACATATACATGGCCTCCCAACTGTAGTTTTAATTGTATGTTGCCAAAGTGTTTGGGTTTTTTTTTATATACAAAATGTTCTCTCTAAAAATGCAAATATGCATTTCTTGACAGGAGTGACGGCAGAGATGCCATTCATTTCAAAACACGTCTGGTTTTATCGAGACCAGAAATGTTTGAAAATAATGAAGTTCAGCTTTTTTATGAGAGAGGGGAGGGTATAGATGATGAGCAGTGCGTAGAAATAAGTAGGGGAGGGGGGGAGCTCTGCATTACTTTATGTTTCATACAGTCAAATAAAACAGTTCTGATCATGTCAGGGCTTCATGACTTTAATCTGTGGGAACTGTGCAATGTAAAATGGTAAGAGTTTTGATCATCAACTTTTTGAATCTCCATCAGTAACAACCCCCATGCCTAAACACAATAAATAATATTAAAATCATTTCAGTGAAATGATTCATGATTCTACACCTATTATTACCTTTCCTTCTTTCTGATGCTGGTCAAAAGCAGCAATGAGCTCCTCGGCCCACTGGACCCTGTCTTGACTCGGGGAGAACTCCTCCTGCACAGCCTGGATCTGCCCGGGGTGAATGACCTGCTTACCTGCAAAGAGACACACACACACACACTGGAACATTTAGCTCTTTTAGTCGAAGCTGCATGTTTTGTTTTTTTTCCAGCATAATGCTGGTAATTTTTGCCCTTTCAGCATTTCATTTTGTTACGTTTTTCTTTCTTTCTTTTTTTTTTCCAAAAAAAAAAAAAGGGAGCAATCTTCCTGGGGACGTTTCATACCCACCATGCATCAATTGGTACCTGCTTTAACAACTGTCATTCTCTCTCTTCTGCTGCTCATTCATGCAGTTTTATGACTTTGATCAACATCATTTAATAGCAGGTGATCCCTCAGTTGTTTTGTTTCGATTAAAGGTAGAGCTGGATTGTGTGCCAAACACAGGTTGTCATCACAATATCAATTTGTGCAACACTGCAGCAGCAAAGGATTGCTTATTTGGAAAAAAAAAAAGTAGGATGTGTTAATAAGTATGCGTGTAAATAATGCATTTGGAAATATTTTTAGTGCCCTCCTTTGCTGATACTCGACGTCTATTTTTAGCGGCTGAGATTCTAAAGCTTTAAAGTGGTGGGTACATTGTGATGAAGGGCGAAGCATTTTAGTGCACCGGTAATCAGAGGTCATGTTTCAAGACTCAAGTGGGCCACATGTGATGGAAATATCACAGGGTGTATTAACACAATGGATGACATGATTATTCATCTGCTTTTTGTGTCAAAAGAACTTATCTACCAATGCAAACGAAGCAAAATAAAATAGCTGAGTTCAAAACGGTTTGTCTACTGGCACAAATTCAAAGCAGAACTGGACAAAATGGAAATGAGAGAGAGAAATATCCTGGTGTGAATTGACCCAGAGTATTCAAAAATCAATGATCTGAAATATATACCCGTTTTCCCACAAAAAAAATAGAGCAATATTTTTATTACTTTCTACTTTATAGCAAACACAACAATGTGCAGCTATAGATCAAAAAAGAGAAAGTAGGTTGGGGAAATCAGTTTAGAGCTTCTATGCAAGAGATGCATTATGAACAGGAAGATAAAAAGGTAATAAGAGAGGAGGAGATGGAAATACACAACTGACTTGTCTCTGACAGCATGTCCAAACAGACTGGGGTGAAACAGATGGGAATGAAAACACAACTACAGCAAAAGAAAAGTCTGCCTCTAAAAAGCTGAAACTGAAGACTAACAAGGAGTTATATCTCTGTTGGTCACAATCTCACACACACACACAGACACAGCCATCTTCTCCGTTAAATGTGGGCGAAGGCTGCGGATATAATCCCGTGTACATTTGCAGATCAAACTTGTAGTGATAAAGTTGAGGGTTATGAACATGTCTGGCGAGAGCGGCGGCTCAGCGGCAGCCAGCGGGAACCCGACACTTTAGGGCTTAGCTCTGTCGCCAGCAACAAATCCTTCAAGGTGGCAGTGCAGGCGGGCTGCACGAGCGAGTAGGGTTAAAAAAAAAAAGGAAAAAGAAAAGAAAATCACAGAGGAGAGGGAAGGGGGAGATGGGGGGTAGGAGAGAACCCAGTTGCTTCATCAAGCTCTGCCCACCCTACGTTAGCCCATGAAGAAAAGATCTGGCAAAGATCACATAAACTCTGAGGTGCTTGGTTTGCATTTTCACGTCATACTAAACATAGTACAAAAGCTGGTGTGACCATAAATGTAAGAAAGCATTTTAATTGAGAAAGCATGCTATATTACAATAGAATAATTGCAATGCTTTTGTTTTCATATTTTTAAGCTATTTTTTCAGAAAACAGACAAAAACAAGAACTTGGCTGGGGGTAGCCAACCTATAAGATGGACAGATTTATGTCTCAGACCTAAAAAGCTTGAAGTATTATTTCCATATGACCATATTTTGTAGAAAATATGGTCATATTTTACCACAAAAAAGTGTATCTTTCTGTCAGCCCATCTGTGTGTGCGCGTGTGTGTGTGTGTGTATTTGTGTGTGCAGCTGTTTAGGACAACAAGAGAACGATGGTTCCAACAGGGCGGGCTGGGTGACTCAGGTGCCCTTAGTTACAATCCATTGGTTCTCCTAAAATGCATCATTCACGCCCTGCAGCCAATCCCGGGCTGCCGTGTGGGGTTGGCACCTTATTGGAGGACGGCTATTTAGCAAAGTGCTCTCAGGCGAGTGATGGACAGGGTCCTGGGGACTGAAGTGAAATGTGGTCCCTGAGAGCAGAGGAAATGTTTTTCTATCTCTAAAAAAAAAAAAAAAAGAACTGCAAACCAACAGCTCAGACTATATAAAATAAGAAGTTAATAAAATATTTAACTACACTATTATGAAAGATGATATTGCATTATCTTCTGATGTGCACATCAGTTCAAAACAATTCTGTCCTAAGCTCCCCAGTACGGAGCACTGGTGCTCTGTACTCTGCGCTTAATGGGTGCTGCTCCCAGCTTAGGTTGTGCCAAGGTCAATTACTGCACAGGTAGAGCTTCTGGCAGCGCCGTATTATTGCTTAAGCACACATGGGCCAGTAATAGCTACTAACCAAGATTATACCGAGTGCCCACGGCTCGCACGGCACTAATCCACTGCTTTAAATGCTTCTGCTCCCTTTCAAACCGAACCATTTATTTCATCAACCAGCTGTTTCCCCCTCCCCAGCTTTGCAGACCTCATGCGCCGAGAGATAAACTGCAAATCTGTCAGGCCCAAACAAACACAAACAATTAACAAAAAGGGCTTTTCGGTCTATTCTCTGCCTAAGCTTGAGGAATCGTGTGCCGAGTGTAGCTCTTAAGATGCAGAAATAGGATAGACAACAAAACACACGCACACACCCGTGCAACACACGGTAGGGCGGAAGTGGCAAACAAGGTCACCTGGGTGAGTTTCAGTGGGAAGCAGCAAGAAGTGCAACCTACACACTGACATAACATGATGTGCAGGTATTTTGTGTGCTTCGATACGTGCCCCGTGAAGAGCAGGTCATTGATTCAATGTCTCTTCTTTGCCATTTTTTTTCCCCTTTCATGGCAACTAATGCCTTGAGGAACTCTCACTGCTGTAGAAACCATGAGATTCAGCTACTTAGGTCCCCACTTCCAAATGGAGATATATTTAATTTTGACTTCTTGATGGATAAAATAACTAAATGAGATTAAAATAACAAAGCTAGAAAACGTGGCAAGAATTGCTATGAAACACATTCATGAAAAAAAGAAAAAAAAAACCTTCAAACCTTTTCTTAAATAACTTGTTAGAAACAGCAAAGCCTATTGATCTGCCAATACCAGTCAGAATTTTGTATATGATCCAACTATGTAGGTACGTATTTGACATTTTAACTAGCGATGGTGGGGCAGTGCTTTCCACTGAATGGACACAAAACTGGGATAAAGGAAATTTGTTAAGCGTGCAACTGAAAATGTCGACATTTTATGAGAGCTAATGCTGCCCCCCAAGGATATACCGCTCTGGACAGAGAGCCACGGGCTAAAAAACCGGCACTGACTAGAACACAGACTCCTCGGGATGCAGTTGTCTAAATTATTAATATTTACAGAGAGTGGAAGCAGACTCTAAATTGATCAGTTGTGAAGCACAGATAGATATCATTTCATGCCGATGCCGTCGTTACAAAAGAACAAATCTAAATAGTGGGACATCTTGAGTGCTTTTTGCAGATGAGACCTTTGTAATGTTCTCCCACAGGGAGGATGCAGAAACGATACGGCACACAATTAATACAACAAAAACCGATAACGGGAAGCGAGCGCAGTTATCAAAGGAGCACCTGGAGGATATTAGTCATGATTACAGTCAGAGAAAGAGGCAGAGATGTTACCGGTGAAACCCATGAGAGCTCCCTCCTGGGCCTGTAGCCTCAGTCCCTCCACATCTTTATAGTCGATGTAAACCAGGTCGATGGCCTGCAGCCCAAAAGCCTTGGTGGTCACCACCACCTTCTGCCTCGCGTAGAGCAGCTCTCTGGCATCCTTAGTCCGCGTGGCACCTGAGGAGGGCCGGGAGGCAAAGGCAAGAATGCTGAGGCAGAGGAGTGAGAGGTAATAAATAACACATACAGTGGCTCTACACTTAGAAGGAGGCTCTTCAAATCACCCAACAGGAGGGATAAACATTGAAATATACAGATTTTCATACAAATCCTTTACTTATCTTTCAAAATGTTCACATTTTGTTTGATTACAACAAACATTCAGTTCTTTTTTGTAAGGGAATTATGTGATGGATCGAAACAAAGCGTTCGTTTTAAAGTGAAAGGAAAACGATGCATGCCTTTTCACCACTATAAATCTGAAAAGTGCGGCGTGCAATTGTATTCAGCCGCCACGAGTCAACATGTACAAGAACCGCATTTTCACAGAAGAAAACAGCAAGTGCTTAGGAGTACATCTCTACAGGGGTTAGTTGTTTAGAGGCGGATCGTTTTCGCCCTTTTCTCCTTTGCAAAATAGCGTAAGCGTAGCACTCTGCGAGTTCATTTTCAAGTCCCGCCAAATATTCCCCAGTTTAATTCAGGTCTAGACTTTGACTGGACCGTTTTAACAAGCCATTGTTTTCATCTGGAGGCGAGCCTTCAGCTTCAGTCTCAAGTTCTCCGCAGCTGCTAACAGGTTTGTTTCTGTATTGAACTCCATCTTCCGTTTATACTCTGACCAACTTTCCTGCTTCTTTTGAAGAAAAGCATCTCACAGCATGATGCTGCCACTACCACGTATCTATCAGCTTTGTGTGTGCTTAGTGATGTTACATCTTGGTTTTCCGTTTTATAAATGAAAAGGCCTGTTTAGTTCACGGCTAATAGTTTTCCTGTAACCAGGGAACAAGGCCATCGTGGCTGCTCCTCTGATTAATGATCTCCTTACCCTGCCTGTCAGCTTAGGTGAAAGGTGATGTCTTAGTCTGTTTGTTTAATAATCTAACCCTGTCTGAAACTTCTCCGCAGTATTGTCCCAGCGGCATCTGGCGTACTCCTCGGTCGTCATGATGCTGATTATCCACTAATGTTACGTGACAAACTGCTGAGGCCTTCGCAGAACAGCTGGATTTACACAGAGACTAAACTGAACACACGTGGGCTTTGTGAACTAGCGAAGCGATTCCTGAAGACAAATGACTGCACCAGATATTATTTAGCTGTATGCATATGCACACCACACTTGCCACTACTCCGCATCGCCCAGTCGGTTTCAAATCCAAACAAAAAATATGTTGTTTGTTGTTTTAAAGTCAAAAAGGTGGAAAGGTTTAAGTGACTTGAATATTTTTGCAAAGCACTGCACAAAAAGTAATAGTGTGAATATCTAATCAGCTGTTATTTAAGAGTGTGGAAATGTAAGCGCAGAGTGCGACCGACACCTATGCTGGCACAGAAGTCATCGGAGCCAAACACCACGCCGTCATGGTGGAGCCCGGCCCTGGGAGAGAGTTGGCGGATTTCCTCACACACGGCCTGACAGAGAACAAAATACACTCAGCATAACAGCAGCAGGAGCAGCCGGACAGCAGAGACACATTTTCAACGTCAAAAACACAGAAACAACCACGAGCAAACAAAACAAAAAATAATAATAATAATCTGTGAATTCATCGCATGGATTAGTTCTGTTTTATCAGGAAGAGATAGTCTTGAACTCTACAGTATTTTTGCAAAACTGCATCCCACCCCCACCCCCTTCCTCTGTTATCTCATGTTTCTTTTAAATTATATTTTGACTTGAAAGACAAAACTGCATTTGTGCACACATCTAACAGCACCAGTAGGGAAATATTAACCGTTTCATCCAGGAAATTGCTCGTTAATTTATTGTTTTTGGCCAGAAATCAGCTCGGGGTTTGCTAAAAGATTGGAACAAAACATAATTAAAAGCCACACAGGTGTTATAGATAAAAGCGCATTAGACTAGCAGCCGCAGTCACGACTGAAAGAACAAAAACCTGGACTGTCTGTAGTAAAGAGTGACATTTAGTCGGATGTTTTTCAGGCTTTTTTTTTTTTTTCTTTTTTTTCCCAGCTACAAATTAATACCGCCTCTAGCTGTGCTACAGCAAGTTTGTTACCTGGTGTTCAGTCTGGGCGAAAATAAAGGGTTTGCTCAAGAAAGCAGAAACAGGCAAACCCTCGTATCCCCCCCTCCCCTCCTAACCGCCAACAAAACACACATGCACAGGCACAAGCACAGGCACACACACACACACACACACACACACACACGATCACAAACGCGGTCGGAGAATTATACTGAAGAATTGACAGATGAACCAAAAGAAGGACTGCCAGCTGGTTGCTCCCCAAATCTGCTCTCTTTACCCCTCCAAGAAGCTGAAGGTCATGCTGCACTGTTAGGGAAATCTGACTGACTCCAACTGAAATGTCCTGAAGAATTTTCTCACTATGAGGATATTAAATTAGCACTAATTAAACAATGTCAGGACGACTGAGGACGGAGGGCATTTTGAGAGGCGGTGGAGGAGCTTCAGATCCTGTTTCTTTCCGGATGTTGTCGAGTTCTCCTCACGCTGATGGGAGTCTTTAATCTAAAGCCAACGATGAACAAACAGCAAAAAAAAAAAAAAAAAAAATCTCTAACGTTTGCAGTTTTCCCTTTTATTCACTCGTACTCTACCTTAAAATTGAGCAGGCCCACAGCGGTTTCCACGAAGGTGACGAGGCGAACGGGTTCTGTCAGCGTCCGTCCTTTCAAGTTGTGCTGAAACCTGTCAACAAACTGAACACACGGGCAACGTCTCAGGCTCCGCTCATTAACAGCACCCACGGTTCTGTGTGACTGGGAGACAATAAAGCACTCAGCAATCGCAATAAATTAATTTACTTGCAGCGCTTTCAGCCAATCATGTTTACACAGTCCACAGAAGTGGGAAAATAGGTTTTTAGTGACACAAATACCTTTAACTCTGAGGGGGAAAACAAACAAATGTTTTCTCATTCCATTTTTTATGTAACCCGACACTCTTTTTAACATTTGGTTGAATTTGTCAGTGTACTTTTATCACTTCATTAGTATTTACAAATTATATTAACAGCATAACACATTATAATGACAATAACCTTTATTTCACCAGACAAAAACCATTTTCATGATGGACCTGGTGACGTAGCAGCACCTTTTACAAGTATCAACATTTACATTCAACCAGAGAAATAGATTTCTTTAGTTTTAAAAGCACCAGGCACTAGAGTTTATCCAGGGGTAGCAGAATAAAGGGGGATGGACAGAAATGATACAAACAGCAAACAGGAGCCAAGAAATGGCACAAAGAGGTGCAATGGAAATGGGCCGAATGCAAATTCAACAAACAAGATCCAGCTACAAAACTGCGCACTGGATTTTAGTTAAGGGTAGCCAAGGAAAAGGGGCTGAATACAAATTTTGTAAACAACAAAAGCTAGACAAGAAACACTGCAATGGGTTTTAGTTGGGGGTGGATCAGGCAAGTGGGGAGGGGGCTCAATATGAATTGTACAAACAGCAAAAGCTAGCTAGGAAATTATGGAGTGGATTTTATTCATAGGTGGCAGAGGAAAAGGGGTTTGAATGCATAAAACATCATGAAAACAACGTAATCATTTTCTTTCAATTGCACACCTTTGCAATGTTGAAAACTCTGTCACTTTAAATTTGGATGCGTTTTTCTGCGGTAACAACCGCAAAGGATTACAACAGTTTTCAAAAACGGCGGAGCGGGGTGGGGGGCCGGGGGGGGAATGTCTTCATACGTTAAAATTCCTCGTTTGACGGAAATCCCGACACCTTTATTACCTGCGCCTTGGCAGTTTCAGTCCTTATTCAGAAACACATCTGTGGAGGCTCACGTGGCGCAGGGAGCAAGCACAGGAGAGCAGCAACAAAAGCGAAGAAATAAAATATTTTACATTAACACCAGGGTTCCCCCCTTCGTCTGAAGTGTTCTGCTCTACCTTCTTTCAGAGGTTCTCCTCCACTACAGCTTGTGCTCCCCTGAGAGAGCATGCAGACATGTAAATGCACCCACGCACACACGCACACACACACACACACACACAGAGAAGAAACAAAAGTGCAGGAAAAGGAAGAAGAAACAAGACTTGGGACGTCTTTGAGCGTGTTTTTACCACCGCATTATTCTGTTTTCCGCGTGCCTCCTCCGTGGCGGGGAACAGGGGAGAGCGCAGCAACAATCAGAGAGCGATGTGACACTTTGCCGAGGCCTTTATGCTGCACGACTCCTGCTAATATGCAAGCTCACCTAAAGTAGGGTTTTAAAACCCGAGTTTAATTCTTTGAAGACCAAAGCGTTCCGATTTTTTCCAACAGACCAGTTCACAGCTAGCCCTGGACTGCCAGTGGGGTTGCCCAAATTCCTAAATCTATCATCTGGAAACACACAAAAGCCCCCTCCGTCAGATATTTCCTTTCAAAGCCAGACAAAAAGGGGAAAAAAAAAAAAGACAGAAAGAAGAGAGAGAGCAAAAGCTCAGAGAAGAAATGTCTACCTCCGAGTTCCCCCTTCCTCTCCGTCTGCTCCTTTAAGACATCAGAAATAAAAATAAATAAACGTATAAACATTACAAATAACCCCAGGTACATCATGACTATTTGTTCGAATGAGGAGCACAATAGCCCTCACACTCACAACTCTTGTTCTGAAAAGTGAAAGAGTGGACCTCCATTGAAGAGGTTCGGAAAAGAAAAAAAAAAAATAGAGGCAATTTTAATCATCTCTCCATTCAATCTCGGTTGGATAAATCATATCGGGGAGATTTGCATAAATACAAACCATCAAAGACTTTTCATCTTCAAAGAGGTTTTCAAGACCCAATAGGCTTTGTACTGTAATCATCTGAGGTCACAACCCTGTGGGAGCAAGGCTGCTATGGCAACATAAAAACTAACGCTGGGGGTTTTAGCATAATATGCCCCCCTCCCTCGCCAACACAGGAAGGGTTTTTTTTTGGGGGGGAGGTTGGGGTGGGAGTGGGGCTTGAGGGGATGGGGCGGGGGTCTGAGACGGAGTGTGAAAAGAGGGTGTAGATAAACCCATTTCTGTGACAGAGGAGACCCAGACTGATGTGGCCTCGTTGTCGGGGAATCCAGCAGACGTCGCCGCTGGCCGGGCGAGCGGTTTGGATCCTACCGAGGGAGCCAGGTGATGGCTCCACGGGACAAAAAGAAGAAGAAGAAAAAAAACAGAACACTTCCATGATTACATGTTTCTGTCCTTCCTCAAAACTCTCCTCTTCAGCTATTATACACCTTAAGGGTCCGATTTACTAGCATAAGAGGCGCTATAGTGGCTGTTGTCACTCTGACACTCACAGCAACCATTAACTGTCGATGGCTATCAAAACTAAGACCCTTTACGGTGCCATTCAGGGCAGAATTGAAAAAATAAATAAATAAATAAATAAAAGAATTGTTACAAGGGAAGAAATAACACCTCTCCTTGCCTTTGAGAGCCACGATGCAAACAAGCCCTCTGACAATTTTCGACTCGCAATCATGAAAAGAGAAGGAGGGAGAGACGGGCGCGAGAAAGGAGGCTATAGTGGGACAAGTTTCAATTAATTTTCTTCAAAAGGGGGCCAGATTAAATGTTTCCGGCCTGCTGAAGTGTTCATTTCACAGAGGGGAAGCGGAGAGAAGGGGATGAGGGAAGGGGATGAGGGGAGGGGACGGGAGGAGGAGTAGAAGAGGAGGAGGAGCGGGACAGGGCGCGATTCTTTTGGTCCCCGGTGCACACCAAATAGTGTGGTGGGCAAAGAATGCGCACGGCTCCGAATCTGTGTGAGAATTGTCCTCGAACAAAAGAGTGCGTGTGTGGAGGGGGGTTTACGCCTGTTACAGCCCAATAAGGCCTGTCAGTCACACAAGGGGCTGGAGGAGAGCAGAAAGGCCGGGCAAAAGAGTTCAGCACAAAGAGAAACAAGCAAGTCCATCTTTTAGCGACAAATCAGGCTGAAGGTTCCTGTGCCAATATCAATAAAAAAAAAAAAGGGGTGAAAAATAAACAAGTGACGGATTTACTGCCCTGCCTAACAAGAACGGAGAGAATCAGACACATGCTTACAACGCAAACACACACACACACACACACACACACACACACACACACACACACACACACAGAGGGAAAAGTCTGGGTAAGGGCACAGACGGAAAGAGCTGTGAGGGACCGAGGTGACATCAGATGAGCATGCATGACAGAGTCGAAGCCCAGTGCAGAACTTGTCTTCTCTCTCTGGAGCGTGCGTGCGCCCGCTGGTGCAGAAACGCACAAATAAATCACGACAGAAGCGCGGTAAGCTTAATAGCCAGTGTGTAGGTGGACTTGAATAAACGTACAATCAAGCGCATTAGTGTCACGAAAGGGGGGAGGGGGAAATAGCAGGCAGTTATCTGTGTCATACAGCTTTTAATTAGCCATCAGGTTTTTTTTTTTTTTTTTAATCTTCCAATAATAACAATAATAATTTTAAAAGGAAAAAATGCATGAGAAAAGTGTCTTTTTGAAGAGAATAAAAGTAGTGCAGGATGAAAAGCTGGAGCAGTGAATAAGCGGACACCTGTCAGCAATTATGCTGGGAAGAAAGAAAGGGCAGCAGGAAATAGACGTGTTCTAATTAAAACCACTAGTTAAAAACTTCCTGCGCCTGCCACTAGACCATGTATGCGTACATATTAGTGTGTGTATGTGTGTGTGTGTATGTGTGGGTGTGGGTGTGTGCGGGGACGTTCGTGTGTTTGCAAAGGTTTCCGACCAGACCAGACCAGACACATGCCTTTCACAACAGATTTAACCGAAGCCTTTAAAAGGGCTATATTAGCCACTTAAGAAAAAAGAAAAAAAGTTGAACAGAACATTTGCCTGTAATAAAATCAAAAGCTCAAGTATTCAGAAGTTTGAAGCATATTTATTATCTTTGAACTATTGCCATGCAAATAATGAAAAAAAGAAAAGAACAAAAAACTGACATTTGTAGTTTTTATTTTGTGGTAAGTGAAGCATATGGAGCTGATCAAAAAGGTCTACATTAATGATGTCCCTCCCTCCTGACCTTTGAGAGCTTGACATCCGTACAGCAGCCTTTTACGAAAACCCACAGGCACGGTCGATGACAAACGCCTCTTAACTACATGTATTTATGTTATTTCCAAAAAAACATTATTATTAAAAACCCTTTTAAAGGCGTCAGACAAGCTCTTGGATAACTGTATTCTTTTATGCAATTGCACCACAATATTTGATAATTACACCAAAATATTTGGAAAAATTCCAGTCTTCAATTTGTGTTACATTCATTTTGTATGAATATTATATACATATATATATATATATTTGTTTGGATATGATTTATTTGAGCAAAATTATCTGAGCCACAAATAGTAGCACCACCAAATGTTTCTATATAGCAAATGCATCTATGACATGTTTTCCATTTATACTTAATTTTCTTATGGTGACTCCAGTGTCTACATAGTAATCCATGACTTCCTGTTTTCATTGGATAAAAATATGACACGCTGTGTTCTTGTCACTCTTCAAAATGGAAAAGACAAGAGAACATGTCAAATACGGAGTACGAACAGACGTTTTTTTTTTGTTTTTGTTTTTTTTTTTGCATAATTAGCATAAATATATAAATAAAAAGATTTTGGCAATAACAGTGATAAGCTCAAACTGATGATGCTTTCAAACCCAAAACATCTTAGTGTGGATGTGATTGTTACTTTCGCAGTTTGAAACATTTTGTCAGTTTCATGTGAGCATCAGTAAATGCTCTGCTTGGGTTTCAAAAAGAAAACGGAAATGCAATTTCGCTGTAGATCTGAACTATTAATGCAGCTGCTGCACATACCTATTTTTGATAATGGATAAGTACAATTTTTAGAACAGTATTTGTTTTTGTGATGCTCTGACGTAAAGTTATAAATTTATAGAAAAAAAAACGACTGTGAGGAGAATAGAAAGGTTAAACAATCTTCAAAGTGACTTTAAGAACTGTTGTGGGGTGAGGGGGTCACAAAGTCTCCATAGCAACCACTCTTTTTAGGGAATCACATCTTTACCAGAGTCGCCAATAACTGGGAATGTGCTCCCTAGATGTAACAATTTACAGCACAGCCATGTTTCATGATAGTCAACGCATGTTTGTGTGTTAAACAGCATATAAAGCACTTGGCTACTCATGGAAGTGGAGTATCACTGGGCCCTAACAAATTTAACCACACACTCTTGTTTTCATCAGTATAAAGAACTTCAATTACAGTATATTAAACTAAGACAGAAAAAAACTAGAGAAGCTTAATAACCTGGCTTGTAACCAGATTCAGATCATTTCCTTGCCTGATCAGCAGGTCAGAAGAGCCAAAATGCAACATTCTCTAAGAAGTAAATTGTACCTTATAAAGTGCTAAGTAGTTGTGATTAAAACTATTTTTAGTGTAGATGTGGCTCCTGAGTGAAGGAGCCTCAAAGTTAGCTACTTTCGTAACAGTAAGGTATTTATGATGAAGCACAAAAGCTGTTTGAAGAGTTTGTTGAAACATATCTACGGTTCTACCAGGCAGCGAGAGACAACAGGAAGGATAAATGGAGTACAGCAAAGTTCTGTTTAATCCCTATTAGCTCTAAACTTCAGCTCGTCCCGAAACACCCATTTGTAAATGTTGGAAACCTCAGAGTGGAGATCAACATTCTCTACAAAATCCACGCGAAGGCTGTAATATTTACAGTATTTACAATGTAGCTACGACCCAAAATATACTTCTAACCCAAACACAAAACCAAAGACGCACCAAATACCAATGAAAGTCCTGCTTAAGTGTTTAAAGTATTTTTTAGTTTATCTGATGGTGAAAAAAATAATAAAAATGTACATTATTATTGAACGCTGGAAAAATAAATAGATTTTGGACAGCTGGCTCTGAAGCTCACCCATTTGACTTCGTGAATGTCCTCCACTTTGGGCAGCATGATGGCTGGAGGAAGAACCTCTGCTTGAAGAACCACTTGCAGGTCAGCCTCAGCGAGGCCACTGGAAACCGAATTTACCCTCACACACTTCTCAGTCCGGCCCAAGTCCAGCTCCCCCAACATCTGAGCGATGGTCTCTCTGGCTTCAGCCTACCAAACAGAGACATACAAGACACACACACACACATCAATTATGATTATTTTAGGAACCTTTTGACTCTACTGCAGGTTGAAATTAACGCAAAACGCGTTCAATCATTTTAACTGTGTGAAGTTATCACCTTCACTGTGGACGAAATGAGGTTATTTTAATGATGGCTTGCGTATTTCAGCAGCCACTTAACATTCAAAACAATAATCATTTATATTCATCAAATTATAATTGAAAAACATGACAGGAAAGCAATCAAAGTCACATGTCCTTAATAGATATGTAGCTGTTTAAATTGCGTTGAGCACAAGCACAAAAATAATAATAAATGAGTGATCAAAGAGTTTATACATCAATTTGGCATAAATAATACATGATAAAGCATTTGAGAACACCCACTGTGAAAAAGAAAAAGTTTTTCTTTCCTTTTTACTACGTCTATACAGTCTGAAGAGCGGGCAACATGAGAAAATAAGCAGTCAGTTGATTGGCTGAACATTTCCATTTATGAATCAAAAGAGTTATTATTCTGGAAAGATTGGCTAAAATACATTTTGTACTTTCCTGATAAAAAAAAAAAAAACTATGAACGTCAGAGAAACATTTTGTGAAATAATTGCTTATATCTGACTGTGTGAATAAATCTTATGACACTACAGCAAACATAGGTTTTAAATGAATAAAAATGTACTGCAATAAGTATAGACTTTGCAATGTTTACGTCTAAATGTAAAATACATGCAGATCAAATGAGTCATGCATCTTCAACACAGCAACATCCAACATTCAGTCTGGCTGTACCAAAATGAAGATTTTTGCATCAGTTGTCAAGACAACATGTAAACATATGCAAAATAAGCAACTGTATATTTCTAACTGATCGAAGCTGTTTTCAATATAAACTTCAGATCCTTTAGTCGCTCTTAATCCTGACAGGAAATAATATTCTCCTGTCCATAAAAAACAGATGTGTTTTGAACAGAGTAGATCTGAAATTATCTCTCAAATGTACAGAAAATAAGATTCTGCTGAGAAGTTCACAAACACTAACCATCAGCATGAATCCCAGAATACCTGCGTCACCGTCCACAATGAGCTGTGGTTTTCCATCTCCAGGTTACAGAGAGAGTGTCGACCGAGAAAGAAGCACCTGCTCCAAATTCAACATTCGAACTTTCAAGCTCCAATTGTATATGCAGCTGCCAATATGGACAAACTAAATCCCATCTGGAGAACAGTTTTATGCTCAGATGAAGCAAATCACTTTAAGGTATGAGCTAAATACCATTTTGAAATATTAATGATTTGTAAAAAGCAGTGAGGAGGGTAGAAGTCAACGAGACACTGCTACACACTGCACAAGGTGGAGAGACTAATACAATATATTTTAACTTAAATTAAAAGGAATTTTGAGGAAAACTGAACACAGTCAAGGGTTGCAATCAGACAGTGACCACAAACATGCATCTTAAATGGTTCTGGAAGGAATGAACCGTGTTACCATAAATATTCTAGAGTTCAACTCAATTGAAGATTTTGAATCTTGCTTAAAAGTGTTAAAATTTAGAATGTGACTGGTTTCTCTGGAGCTTGCAGAGGGAACATTAGTCAAATATAGGAGTGAATGTGTAAATTTGAGACTGTATGTATAATTATGACCCTGTGTGAATCTTAGAAAACCCACAACATGTTCTAAAATTCTACTTTGAAAGACAAAAAAAAGTGTTTCACCGCAGCTGCTAATAAATTTTGTATTTTAACTTTGGTTCGCCTCATATGTAGCATTGGCTTATAGTGACTCTGGGTTGGAGCCGTGTGGTGATTGGTGATCTTAATAATAAGTTAACGGCTGCATTACTCAATTCTAAGACTTTAGCTACTACTTCCATTCACTCTTAATGTGTTTCAAACAATTACTAAATGGGTCGTTAAAAGTAAACTGTTCTAGTAACACTTTCTCTCTTGCTCTCGATGAAGGCGGACACATTTTCCCTCTGCTCCCTCCCTGCCCTTGTCTGCCCTGCTTGCTCTGTTTTTGTCCTGTCTTCTATATTTTTGGAGCCTTTCCTTGTACATCATCCAGATCTACAAATTATGGATCTGGTCAACCGGTCTCTCAATGCAATGGATCAAATTTTCGACAAGAAGTCTGGGCACAGGAGAGCCCTCTTGTCCTGTGGGGACACACCTGGCGGGATTCACCCTGAATTTATTCATGATAACAGGATTTCTGCTATTTGTAGTTTGTGGATTCCTGGATTATCAACAAATTTGTGACGGACTTGGCCAAACTAGTGAACACTCAAACTGTTTGTGTGGACAGAGACTCTAAATCTCACTAACGACTTGGAATCGATCTAGGGGAAGTTGCTAGTTTCGGCTCAGTGGAACGACCAAACTAATTTGGATGATTGGGAACTGAGATGTATCGGAGAGACTTTAGGGAAGATTGAAATTTATAATCTTCCCGACCTAAGACATTCTGTTTATGAATTGGCTTTCCCGTGTGGCCTTGGAAGGGCTGCATATCTCTAATCTCCTTGAAGATATGTAAACATAATGCTCCTTCCCACCTCACCCTCTCCTGTTTCCATGGAGTTGTGAAGCTGAGCACTCCCAAGGACATCATTCCTCGATAACAACACCTTTATCAGACTTTGCCAGGAGCCTCAGCCACCTGGCTTCATGGCCCTGTGACGTCACCACCTTCACTTGTGTCTTTGTTTTGCCCTTTGTTTTGTCTGAATGTTGCCATCTGCTCTAATGTGTCCTTTCCTCTTTTTTATTAGAAACGGTGGAGTACTCCCTATTTAACCCAGAAAAGGATTATTTTAGTTTATTAGTAATATCAGAAATTGTGGAGTACGCACTATTTAGATCAATACTACACAGCCCAGAAATGGAATCAGAAATAGAATAACTACAAACTTGGAATCCAGAAATGCTTAACATGAACAGTCACTGCTTAGTTTATATTACTTTTAACCCAGAAAAGGATTTAGAACAAACTTAGAAATGTGGAGTACTCACTTTAACCCAGAAAAGGAATTAGATCAGTCACTCTTTAGCTTATTTTATCAGAAACTATAGAGTACTCACTATTTAGAAATGGAATTAGATACTTAGCAACCCTGAACAGGAGCACTTAGTGTACATACTTTAGAACAACATTAGATTAGTTTTCTTTCCTCTTTTTTCTTTCCTTTGGTTTGTTATTTTGTTTGTATTTCCTTTTAACTCACGTAAAGCACTTTGAATTGCCTTGTTGTTGAAAATGTGCGATATAAATAAAATTACCTTACTAGAATTTTTGTTCTGAAGGGATTTTGACAGATACATTACTATAGTAAAATTTTACCCGCACAAGTAAAACATCTGCCTAAATGCTGCTGTAAATCCTTATTAGACAGCTAGTTGTCTAAGTCTCTCAAGCTACTGTTTTGAAACCGTTCACCTGACTTCTTCCTCCTCACTGAATGAATATCCATATAAAATTTCACCTCATGAATTCAGCCTGAACTACAGACTTGCCTTTATTAATTTCATCTTGTGCTGGCATTGTGTCATGCAGACTCAAGTTTCACATAACTCTTCAGCAACTTTTAGTTACGTTTTCTACTCACGTGAACTCGGTTGTCTTTTTCCATACAATTTTTGACATTTCTCAATTCTGCACATGAAAAGAAATATGGACATTTTGAGACAAAAGTTGCAAAACGGTATACACCTTTAAGGGTTTGTCGATTTTAAATGGAGGCAGTGATTTAAAAATATATACTTATACATCTCATACTTATGTTTAAATCAAACGCAACATAATAATGTCTGAGGCTACCCAAAGAAACTGATAACTTGTGCATGTGTGGAGCAATAGCTCCACAAATGCAATATTTACTTATCATTGAGTGTGTGATATGACCCTTGACTGTTTACCCTTTTCCTTATTTGCAATACTTTTATCTGCTTTAGTGCCGTTTTTAAATCCCACTCTTGCATTTATCCATTTGCATCAACAAGGGTGGTTTCCCAGTTCTGTAAGAATGTTTTAATAATAACCATAAGCTGAGCCTAAAATGCAAATATATATTAGGAAAAAAGACAAAATACCGGATGCAGTCTCATGTTGTTTTTCTGAGAGTCAAAACACCATGAGGGTGCAAAAAAAAAAAAAAATGAAAGGAAGCCTACACACCCAATTTCTATCATCAACCAAGTGGCACAAGCAGCTTTACTCAAACCAGATGCTGCAGCTGCAGGAATTAAGAGAAAACATTATGGAGTGGAGAGAAAAAGTCCAGCTATGGGAGAGGAAAGAGCTTCTGTGGGAAAAATGTGGTCTGAGTTAAGCAGTTTGAGGAAACAGTGGCTTGAAAGTTGTCAGCTCACATTAGAGACTATAGTCTGATATTTTTGCATTATATACATGTCTGCATAAATGCAATACATCATATATATATATATATATATATATATATATATATATATATATATATATATATATATATATATATATAATTAAATTATTGAGAAACTATTCTCGTGTGTTTATTGTTTTGCATCAGTGAAGAATATCTTAACTGTGTTTTGATTGGTGGACTGACCATTGAAGTAATGCAAGTGTTGGCAGCACAGAAGAAAATACGTGGAGGGAAGCAGCATGGAGGGACTGCAGTTCACAGCCTCTTGTAAAAACTTCAGAGAATGAAAGTAAACTTGACTTCAGTTTTATCTGAGCGTTGGGGAAGCTGTCAGGAGTCGCAGGACTGAACAGTTTATGCTCTGATCTCCTGGAATGCAGAACTATACTTGATATTTTGAACGCTCCTCCAGTATCAATAAAATCCAGTATCAAACTACATATCAAAGATTTAGCCAGACTTAACAGGGGTCACGAGGCGGCTGAACTGCTCCGTGTCGTCTACGCCTCCCTTTTTCCATCGCTGAACTAGACGAGAGGGATCGTCACACCGTATGATGAGTATGCTGTGATCTTTGACTTTTATGCAAGCCCTTCTCTCTCCTTCTTTGTCTGGCTGCTGGCCTCAGGACCTGCAACTGTACGGAGGTAACTTGAAACGGATGGGGCGATTTATGAAGCCCTTAAATCACTAATCATAAACCTGCTACTTGGTGGATGAAATTCTGTCTGTCCCTCCGCTGTTCGTGGCAAAAGGGGGGGAAAACCGATCTGTGAGAACTACAGACCGCTCTGTGTGCCCAAAGTCACAGAGATCCTTAGCCAAACAAGATAAACAGAGGACCAGATGAGATCAATAAACAGGGTTTATACTATTCACAGATCAAATGAGACAGTAGTAACGCAAGCTGCCACTTCAAAAAGGGAGCCTCTGTGAATATTTTCTTTCTTGTTTCATGTAAAGTGAGACTCATCATATGGATAGCCTCTTGAACTTTTCTCAATTGCTGAATCTATGATACCAGAAACGGGCAGGTGATGATGCACTATCCTTCCCTTCATCTGCCTTTCCCCCTAAAGAAAGAGATTATTCTGCCAGATACCTTGACCCCGGAGGTATCCTGTACTCCAAGCTTGAATAAAGCCCTTTGAAAGCAAGATATTTTACATTAATGGACAGCCATCCAACAAGTTGCTTCAAAGCTCCCTCCGCAATCGCCTGGTCTCCCACGGAGAGCTCCACCTCAACGTCAGCTCCGTCTACCCTTTGATTCCCTCCATCATCCCCATCATTACGGGCCGACACACACACACACACACACACACACAAGCGAGCGAGCGAGCAGACAGCCAGGCGGACGGGGCCGCGGAACGCATAGACGCACACGAGAAGCTTTTCAAGTGCAGAAGAGCTGACCTTCCAGGAGAGCGAGGGCAGCTTCTTAACACGCAGCCTGAGCCTTGACGCTCAGGTTCCTACGGAGTGCTGTGTATATGTGACACAGCATGGCTGCTGCCTTGTAGACACCACATCAGACCGGAACGTCCAAACTGATGTGTGTACAGTCCACAGCAGGACCGGCTTCCTCTTCAGCATCAGATCATGGATGTCTCGCCCTCCTGTCAAGCTGCTTGAAACAAGCGTTGCCTATGGAGAGCCTATGTGCGCAAGTTCACTTAGTTGACACGTTGAATTTAAATCATTTCTCCTTGCAGCCAGAAGTGCAGCATACACTGAATACAAAGTAGATGAGATGAGGTGAGTGATATACATATTTTAATGAGCCAATAGGGGAATAAACAGCGATTGCATGCCATTAGTCAAATTTCTATCCCACAACAATTCTAGTGTCTGAATCCACGTTTCACCTTAAACAAAGGAGTGATTGAGGTTTGCTCAGTTTGTTAGTTTTTTTGTATTGTAACTCTCTAAGTCAGGTCCTAAGATCACTGTTTTCTACTTTCTTATTTCTGCTCCTTTTGCCCTTAATCTTCTAATCAACTCTCCCAGTTTAAAGGGTTAGAGGCCCAGAGAGCTCCGATAATCAGTCAAAACCGAGGTATTTATTTCCCATAACTTCCCTGCTCCCTTTTTTGGTGGTAAGTATTTTTGAAGTGTCTCGTGTTTCTTCTTCTAAGTGTTGTTGTGGCTTGAGATTTCTACATTTGTCTTCTGCCTTATCGTCTACTTTTTAACAACTGCAATGTTTGGCTGATTAGTCACAGAGATATTCAAATTTTTATTTATTTTTTTCTGAAGTTCAAGTCAAGTGTCAAGTCTTTCCCCTCCAAGTGCAGGTCAAACATCGTCTCTAATGTCTTAAATCATTTTATCATCAAGTGTGTTCCATCTCGTGCGCCATTGTTGTAGGCTGGGAACTCTAACCTGTCTTAAATGAAGACGTGAACACCTCACTGCATTTCACTATCCGTTAAAGAAAAACAGCAGAGTGAAATAACATCCACAGATGTAGAATTTCTGAATGAATCAGTTAGTGTTTCAAATCATACGTTTTTGGAATGTAAATCTAAATCCAGTCGGAAAGTTGACTTTTACTACTTAAGAGTAACTTTAACGCAAGTCTGAAACTTGAGTCACCGCTCCTCTTAACCCATTTTGAATTTGTCCATCTGCATGTAGATGTCCCAGTCGATTCAAGTCACTTCTATTCATTCTCCACTCGGATTGCAGGATCTGAGTGGATCTAATTCGTACTTGATGTTTCTGGTTGTGGCATCTGTATATAGATCACATAACTTTCTTTTGAAAGAAGCTAAACACATTAGCTACATTTGAGATATGTCTCAGATGTTTACCTCTGGGTTATGTGTAACTGTCCAGAACAGCCCAGATATTCCCAAACGTTGGTAGTTCCACATTTCAGCTGTTGTCACCTCGTCTCTCTCTTTTTAGCACATTTGAGCACATTCATCCATTCCAAATACCATCCTAATGACCTTGTTGTACAGCCTGCTGACATGGATCAGTGAGTTGTCTCATTCATCATGTCATCAATACATAGAAGTGGCTGATCATTACTGCCTCTGAAAGCCAATATCCAGAGTCACTCTTTTTGAACATCTGCCTTTATACCACAATTGCATGTGTCAAGAGTGGGGAAAAAAAACATATTTGTTTAGATGTAAAGAGAGTTGGAAATCTTGATTCACAGTAAAAGTGGTTGTTTTCCACTCTTTCTTTTTTTTTTGTACCTTTTAAGAACCGGCATTTTGCTACCTGCTGCGCAACTCACAATGCCATTTAAAATGAGCTGTAGACGCTTGCAAGTGAAGACTGCCTGCCTGAATTGTTGCTGCATAACCATTTGTTTTTCTTTTGTCAGTGCATGCGTGTCAGGAAGTGTGTGTGTGTGTCTATGCACGTGCACATACATACGTGCGTGTTAGCGGGCTTCAAGTCATAGTGAATGCATTCTGACAAGTGACATGCTGCACTCCAGAAAGCCGGAGTGAGATGACTGTCTAATTCAAGCTACGCTGATAACTGAGATGTAGCAGGAGGAGACTCAGACCTTCAATCTGTCAGTTGGAGGCACAATGCGTTATGTGTTATCCCGTCACGGAGAGACAAGAAGACACGGGTAATCGGATAGAGAGTGGGAGAAATTTGTAAATCGTGATACCTGCTTATCAGCGTTGGTAAAAACTGACAGGGTTGGGTAGGAAAGCAGCAGTTTTTACACACAGTTATCATGCTGGTTAAGCATGAAAATGTATAATTAATGCTCTTTGGAGTACAGTTTGTCCTATCTGTAATGGGAAGTGACTAAGCAGATGCCCATCTACCTTGTGAAATTTGTTAATTGAATATTTAATTTCTGCTCACTTTGCATCAATTTACCTTGTTCCACAAAAACTAAAAGCAGTATTAACAATAACAATCTCAGGGGGCGTACCGACAGGAATGTGGATGTAATTTTAAAGGGTTAGCTTGGATTTTCTGAAATGGAGTTTTGTAAAGTTATCATTGGTAATAGTTTCCTGTCCAGCAGAAGAAAAATGTCACATCACCTTGAACAAGAAATAATATTGCTTCTCATGTTGCAAAACCTCGCGCCATGTCAATTCATTACATTAGTAAAGAATTTGAAAAATGAGCATCTTCAATATTGTTACTAAATACTCCTGCCACCACATCGACTCTCTCCTCAAGTGTTTTCTCCAAATCCCACAATGCATCCAAAGTTCCTCGGATGCAGCGAGGAGATGGGGGGCGGAGGGGTGGCAAGTATCTCTTACTTCTTGCAAAACAGGAGATATTTGCTTATTTTGCACTATTCTCTCACCCACATCTGTGCTAACCCTCATTCTTTGATGCTCCCTTCTTCTTGTAGCCCTCCCTTCTCCGGCATAAGTTGCTCCCTGGTGTTGAGTGTACTGAGAAGCCCACTGCCATGGAATGATGTGGGTTATGGCTGCCAGTGAAAACACGAGGGTGTAACAGGATAATGGAAGTGTTCGGGAGAGCCTCAGCCCTCAACTTTCATTCCTTTTCTTACTACTGCTGCTGCTATTTCATTACACTTGAACTGACGTTTGAAAGACTTGCAAAAGTTGCCGCGGAATCAACGAGCAATTCGTAAGAAACACGCTAAAATGAACTTCGCCATCACTCATCTGAGCCCCATGACCTCTTGTTCGACCACAGTGCTCTCCCCATGAGGTCTCCAGTAGTTACATGACACCTAAAATCACACGTACACTTTGACAGACAGTAAAGCTCGGTTTGGAAGGGCTTTCTGATCTGACCAGCATGGAGTCCATTTTCTGGTTGAGCAGCTCGCATCCCGTTTGTGAATCTTGGCAGGCTAACTGGGAGTTTCTCTAAAGTCTCTGTGGTCATGTGAGGTGTCGGGCAGGAGTAAAAAAAAAAAAAAACTTAAGGAAAATGTGTATTCATCTACAGTGGCTTGGAAAAGGATCCATACCCACTGAACATTTTCAAATTTTGTCATGTTACAACCACAAACTTCAATGCACCTTTGGGAAGATTTGATGTGATACACAAAAACAAAGTAGTTGTGTACTTCCATCCACTGTACTAACTGTAGGGTTGAAAGAAAATGATAAATGGGTCTTAACTCTGTTTTTTTTTGTTGTTTTTTTTTACTACGAATACAAATCTGCAAAGTCTGGCATGACATAATTGTTTTAATGTCCCTGAGTCAATACAGGATTTTCTATGGCAATTATGTTGCCCAGCCTATTGAAGTATTTCTTAACCATTAGAATAATATTTGTAAAGTCTTTGCAAACTGATTATTCTTAGTCAAATTTGATGGGTATCATCTCTCAGCATGGATTGTTTATGTTGCCAACTGGATTTAGCTCTACACTTTCCTTTGACCATTCTAACACATGAATACATTTTGATCTAAACCATATTTGGAGAACCATTGTTGTAGATCTCTACAGTTCAGGTTAGCTGCCTTACTGATTTATGCTTTAAAAGTCATATCTTGGTAGGTTTGCATTTGCTCGATAATCTAATTTCGGATTTTGGATTCAATGGTGCTAACCAAAACATTCAAAGCCAGGGATGTTGTTTCATAATCTAATCATCTCCCCATCTCTGACTAGTCGGTTGTGTTCCTTAGTCTTCATGATGTCATTTACTCCCCAATGATCTCTAAAAAAAAAAAACCTCTGGGGCCTTCACAGAACAGCTGGGTTTACAGGGAGTTTAAACTGCACACAGGTTGACTACTTACCAATTAGGCAACTTCCGAAGGTAGTTAATGGAACAGTATTTTATTTAGGGGCATCAGAGCAAAGGGTGCTGACACAACACAAAGAAATACAACACTGAAAACCACTTCATACTTATGTGCTGCTTTGTGTTGACCCGCAACGTAAAATCTCAGTAAAGCCACTGATGCTCATGGTTGTAATCTGAGAAAGTGGGAAAAAAGTTAAAGCGATGCGAATACTTTTGCAAAGCACTGTACATGTCTTTCATATTCCAACTTTGCAATATCACTTCCCAGGAGCACTCTCCGTTAAGACCGTACCTGACCGAGTCTGGTTTTAAAGAAGGGAGCAAAGCTTTCTGTGTCCTTTGGAAAAGCACAGTGAGCATTGAATCGAGGTCATGCAGCAATTGACAGTTGACTGCATAATTTATGTTAAGTTGAAAATCTCTGGTGTCAGACACAATTCATGCATACGGCACAGCTCATGCTGACTGACAATCAGACAAAGGTAATAGACTGTAATAATGTAATCCGTACAACAATGACCTGTTTGTCATTCAACCGCTTTTAATGGAGGCATGAGAGAACCCGCTCCAGACCACCGGTAAATGGTCCAATTGGGCATATAGAATCCCAGAAAACACCACTTTTAACCTCCTCCCTCCACTCCCCACTACCCACTTTCACCCCACCCCCCGCCCACTTTTACCCCACGATAAAGGAGTCATTCCAGCAAGAGTACGGTTAAGGAGGAAAGTACCACAGAATATTCAGCAAGTAATGTAGAAAATTTATGCCTGATGGAGTATTCTCTGATTTTTACTTATGTGTATATTTGTCATGATTACAGTTATTGGCACAGCTTAATAAAGCTGTGTGTAAAAAAAGAAAATGTTACCAGCTTATGCCATACTGTATTATTAAAACCTACTATTGAACAATATGCTTCAAAGTTGTTAAACTTTTTTAAGTATTACTCTTCCTGGAAGTATGGGCCATTATCAAGTTATACCAAGGTTTATGCAGTTATTGTTCCAGAAACTTCCATTTTCCATCATACCATATATATATATGTTAAAGTTCTTTTAGTGGTATGCTGGAGCAAGAGCCACACCGTAGTCCCCCCTTCACCTGTTGCTGCGCCCTGCATGTCAGCTGGCTTAACTGAAGTTTGCTACACATTCTGCTTGCTTGAGAAATTCAGCTGTTTGAAAATGTTTCTGCTTTCTACAATATCACAATTGAAATGAAAGGAGAGCCAGCATCACTCTTTTGGTGTTTTAAAACTATAGAAAACAGTTACAACAATTTGTACGTTTACCCCCCAAAAAAGAAAAACAGTCTAAATTTAGCCTGTGTTTATTTTATGTTGAAAAATTATTGTTGTAACATTGTAGCAATAAAGTAGTTAAGCCTTACTTTTCTCTTTTATATAAATAGATCATAATCTACAGAACAGAAAGGTCTTTCCCATTTTGAAGATTAGCTAAGACAAATGGTCCTCTGTCACCTTTAGCCAACTTAAAGCATACGTTAAAATAAAGTTTAAGATGCATTTATTTTATAGGAACTGTAAGTGTCAGTAATAAATCATGACAACAATCAAATCTGTCGTTCATTCTCGCTAGTCATTCCGATTAGATATGGATAATTATCACTTTTGTTAAGTGTTGTTGCTAAAACAATGAAAACAAACTAATTGATGGTTTTTACAAGCTCCTTAATCTAACAGTATGGCTGGGATTAGAGTACCTTTGCTGTTAGAGGTATTTTACCACTACTGGTAATACGATGCTGGCAGTGGGCATCATAAATACAGCCCATTGTTTGAATATTAGGAAAGGAAAACTTTATATTTTCAGTCATATTTTGGTTAATAAGTTAAAGTATTGTGCAATGGCCTAACTCATCCCCTCTGTGATGTTCTTATGGCGTGTGAGGTGAAAATGTAATCAAAATAAGAATACTGTTATATGAGGGGAAAAATAAGAGATGATTACGTGAATGAATTTATGTATAAATATTTAGGACTGAAAAAAACAATTCTTGAAGGTACTCAACTTTTTTTGACTGAGAAAAAGTACCTTAAGTATGACCAAAAACAAATCTGTAGCCACTTGAGATGACTCCACCACAACATGAATAGAACCACTGAAGGGAAAGGAAGCTACTGGTTCGTTCAGCTCAAGTCAGAGACTAAATGTGACAAGAAATAATCACCATCATATCTGCAAAATAAAACAAACAGTATCAGCTTAAAATATCAGCAATAGGTCTAAGTTCTAAATATCGGCATCCGTTTCAATTTCTTTGCAAGTTGCTTCAATAATTTTACAAAATCCTGCAGCCGTCATTTGTTAACCTCATATCTTGGTTCATGTTTTGTTACTTACAGGATCAAAAATCTACATTACCACAATTGAAGCACACTTCCTGATTTAAAAGCTTTAAAAAGCTGCTGAGTGTCCACTGCTGGAGCACTGACACTTCACTAAGCAGCTACGTTTCACACTTCAGCGAAGTTAATTTGCCGTATCTACCCAATAGCTCAGCGTCTCCGAGGAAATGTAGCGAACCCGGGGTGAAAACCCAAGGGGGGGGACGCTGGGTTCAGGGTGCCGTTTGTTGTCTGAATGTACCTAAACTGAACTGCACGCAGTTTTCTCCATCTCTATTTTATTCTTACCAATTCTGCTTTTTATGTGCAAACGTCTGTGTGTGTCTGTGTGTGTGCACGCTCGCGCGAGCGTTAGCACGTACAGACGCGTGTGCATGTTTCTATTGTGCCCGTCTTGTGTGCGTTTGCTGGTGTGTGAGAGGCGCTCCCCGTCGTGTCGGCCGCGCCACTATGCCATCTGGAGAGGAAATCGAGTGTGAAGTACAGTATAGTTTGGGACCAAGCTCCGTGGCAGCGGCTCAGCAGTTAGTTCATTAGTTCCAAACTTCCAGGGATTAGGAGAGACTCTCTGCGGCAGGGAGGCAGGGGGGAGTCATCGAGGATGGAGGGACCCATGTGGGGAAAGGAGAAGGGGAAAGAGGAACACCAGGAGGAATACTGGACCAAAGGGCACTACGAGACGGAGAGGGAACATGGGGGAAGGGAGAGATAAACAATCGTAACCCTAAGGACACCAAAGAGGGGGAGACAGGCAATATAGAGAACAAGACGGCAAGGGAGAGAGGAGGAGAGAGGACAGGTGTAGCCGTCAGTTCCGCTCCAGGGTTTTAACCTGCCCTCCTTATTCCTCCACCCCACTGATCATACAGATATGATGATATGTGTAAAAGTGTTAGAGCAGTCAGCCTTGTCTTCCCCTGCTTTCCTTTCCTCCACCTCCTCCTCCTCCCCATCAGGTCCACAGTGACAGTTAGCAAACTCTGGCTTTACTCCCCTGTCTTACCTCTCTACCCACTTAAACACTCACCGTTTCAGCCAATCTGAAGTGCAGACATTTCATGAGTCAAAGTGGCAATTACCAACACACAGTTCCAGATTTCAACTTTCAACAGAGTGGGAGGGAGGCCTTGTCATGTACTTTTTTATTTTGGTTTAAATTCATAAACTTCCTTTTCAGGTGAAGGTGACGAGTAATTAATAGAATGCATTAGTGGACGTATAATAAAACGGTGGTGGTCAGCAGCCTATTTAAGGGACATCCATGCGTACGCAGCGACTAAGTTCACACTTCACCCAGCCCATTGTGGCCTTCGTCTAAACACAGCTTCAAGATGACATTTAAAAAGCCAAGCCTGTGCTTTTCTCCCATTAGACATGCATTACGAGACTTTGAGTCATTGTCGAGGGCCTTGTGAGCCTTGCCGAACCCACAGAGCGGACTGTGTGGTTGTCATGGTGAATATAATCGCGACGAGGCTAGACACTGTAGACACTGTGTCAGCGCGAATACACACACAGCAACGTAGATTGTAATAGCTAGAACTGCCATTCATTTACCGATCAGTGGGACCCATTGGCTTAATAAAAGACGTTAGGAGGTCTGTTTGGAAAGCTTCCAGCAAATATGTCGGCACAGATAAGGTGAAAGTGTATTTAACAACATCTGAGCTTAGTAGAAAGTATGCTTTGCATTGAATTTGGTGAATGATTGTCATCACAATTTACTAAAGACACCCATTCAATCAAGTTAAGGAGAAAAATGTGCCAAAACTTGTTAGACTTTAAAAGTTAACTGACTTACAACACATTTACAAGAGAGGAGGGACTGAGGACATTATTTTTTTCATGTTTTTAGGTAGAAAAACAGATGGATATCTAGGAAAATGTCGCAAACTTTAGGGGTGCACCTTGCTATCATTTTATAAACTCCAAACGAAGAGTTGATGTCAAACTTAAGGCATGTTTTCATCATGTTTTTCTGAACATATACCCTCAAAAATTGAATTGGTCCAAGACCTCAACCTGACACATGAGAAAAGTGAAAGTCTCCCTCTGGGGAAAAAAAAAAACAAGAGCTGACATTTCCAACAATTAAAGTTCCAGATGATTCAAAAAGTCTTCATTCTGTGACATATGTAAAGTCACTTTAAACCTCTTGTAAATATGGAAAAATTATCTTCCAAGTGTTTCTAAAGAAAAATCTGTGATCTAAAAAGCAATCAAAATCCTGGAGGGACTGATAAATACTACAAAACACTAAGCGAAATGTCTCATTCTTTTAGGCAAACCTTACATGTATATTTGACAGGTAAAAAGCATCAGCCTCATGTGGACGTGTGGAAAATGAAGGGGTCTAAATATGTTCTATAAGCACTGCAGGTGACGTTTATTATGTCATAATCCATTTAGAGAGAGCCGAATGTTGAATTTTAAATTGCTTAACTATTATAAAAAACAATGAAAAAGGTTGATTGCTCTTCATTTACATTAAACAATTATAAATTTTTTAGGTGTTCCAGTCACAAAATGTGGTATTTGCCTTTTACATAGTTAAATGAAAAAGTCCTTAAAACATGAACATTTAAATATGGCTAAAAACTAAATGTTTCATGACTACCAAAATTAAGGAAATCTGGAGAATGGCTGCAATTTAACTGCCTATAAATCCTCTGCAAAAATTCTCCGTCTAGGAAAGATAAATGTCTTGAAATTCAAATCTCTGACACCCAAAACCAATATGATGCCCCAAATAAGGTACTGATTTTGGAAGAAACGCTATAAACCAACAACTATTGACAGCTAATTCTGCCAGGACAAAAGAAAAAGATGTCAATACCGTGAAAGTATTGAAAGAAAGGCAGCGGGGAAGGCAAATTTATTTATGGAGCAAATTACAGCACAACAAAGAAAACATAATGTAGCTCCGAAGCATTCCACACCGAGCTGAAAGCTAACACGGCGAATAGCAATGCGGTGGCAAAACCCTGTGCTGTGCTGATGTTTAAAAATGAGAAAAGGAGGAAGTAATGGGATTATTGGGTAGAAAAACCACTGATGTAGAATGCAATTTTCCTGAAGTTAGTGTTGGTATTTTGATGTGCATTACTCAGAGGGCTGCATGTGGAAGACGGAGTGGTAAACCTGCTGAGGAACATTATTTTCCATCTTAAAAGGAATGGTTCTACCCTGTTGCTAATGCATTTTTGTCTTCAATTGCAACAGCACATGTCAGGGTGACAAGTGCAACCCACCAGCTAATCGCTGACATAAAAAAAAAGAAAAAAAAAAAGGCTTTTCAGAAAAATCATTCATGTCTTATTCAAAATATATAATAATTCCCACCAAATCCAGTCGGATATACAGTGATTGGCCAGTGTGGGCTATAGTGTGCGAAATGTGTAGGTTGGAGCGGAGCGGTTTTGGCAGGAGTCCAGCCTCAGACTTTTTCCACTAGCCTGCATGGCGCCTTCTGTGCTGCATTCTCCTCCACGTTTCCCCCCTTCAACACATTATAAAGACAGAAGCTCTGAGATCCACCAGCGCAGGGTCACAGTTTCTGGCCTGTTAGTCACACAGGCCATCAGCTTATTGTCTTTGTCTGCTACAGGAACAGCCTCCAGCCATATCAATCATCTTTATTATCATGACTTAAAAACCTTTGTTGTTTAACTTTTTTTGCCTGGGCTGCCTCTTTATCCTGCGCTCCAATCACGATTTCATGGGCAGTTCAGCCGGGCCAATGGGGAGGTTGAGTGGGCCGGAGGAGAATGCTTTTAACCTGCTGCATCTGGCGCTTTCCCACTGCTCACCCAGTGGGACGTGGTCACCTTGCTTTAAAAGGCTGATGGGGGGGTGCCGGGGGGGGGCACCCGGGGCTTTTCTGCAACCACAATGGGGTGAAATGTGCTCGTTTTAAACATCTCACTTAGGTAGTTTTCCTTTTCAGTGATTAAGAGCAAGCACCTGTCTGGCAGAGGGAGGTGAAATTAAAATCAGGCCAAGATCACAAAATAAAGCATGTGTTTGTGTGTTCCCTGCTATCCCGTTTACAGCAAGCTGATTTTCATTTATGCGAGGCACAATAGGTGTTTTTTTTTTGTTTGTTTTTTTGTACCTTTTTGGTGAGGGCCACGCCATCCTCACAGTCCAGAACGGCGCAGTCAACATCCAGCAAGGCCAGTTTCTTCAATTTTCGTTCATCATTGCCAGGGCAGTAGAGAACTGCCCTACGGGGGATGTAGCGCAGCGAGGAGCCGGGAGACTGATGGTGATGACAGCATGCTTGGGTATACAACTGCCAGACTGCAGGCGGGAGCCAGCCGTTCGTCCTGTCAGCACAGATATATACAAATGTAAGTGCACACTGGCACAGGGACATGGGCATACCTTTGTGAATGTGACACACCTAAACAAAAATCAAAGCATCAACTTTTTTTTTTTTTGCATTTCATCATGTTAGAAGCTCAAACTTCAGTATATATTAGTGGAGTTTCATGTGACAGCTCAAAATAATGTATTGCATCACTGTGAATTGAAAATTAAATGAAAATGAAATAACAAAACTGTGGTTTGTATTTGTAATTATCCCATTTGTCCCTACCCTGATACCCCTTAATAAAATCCAGGGTTGCCGTAACAAGTCGCATAAATACAGTTGTGTTGTTCTGTGAAGGCTGTAAAAAATTCCTTGGAGAGCATTAGTAAACAAAAGACATCAGGAAGACTAAGGAATACAACAGACCGGTCAGGGAAAATGTTGGAGAAGTTTATGTTTTCAAACAATGTCCAAAGCTCTGGGCATGTTACAAAGCTCTGTTCAATCCATCATCGGAGCACGGAAACAGCATATTCACACCAAACAATATATGATTGTCCACATAAACTACAAGACCAGGCATGGAGCATTATTAAGAGTCAAAAAGTGCATGGTAACTTTGGAGGAGCTGCAGGGATCCACATCTCAAGCNTGGTAGTTCCACATTTCAGCTGTTGTCACCTCGTCTCTCTCTTTTTAGCACATTTGAGCACATTCATCCATTCCAAATACCATCCTAATGACCTTGTTGTACAGCCTGCTGACATGGATCAGTGAGTTGTCTCATTCATCATGTCATCAATACAGTAGAAGTGGCTGATCATTACTGCCTCTGAAAGCCAATATCCAGAGTCACTCTTTTTGAACATCTGCCTTTATACCACAATTGCATGTGTCAAGAGTGGGGAAAAAAAACATATTTGTTTAGATGTAAAGAGAGTTGGAAATCTTGATTCACAGTAAAAGTGGTTGTTTTCCACTCTTTCTTTTTTTTTTGTACCTTTTAAGAACCGGCATTTTGCTACCTGCTGCGCAACTCACAATGCCATTTAAAATGAGCTGTAGACTCTTGCAAGTGAAGACTGCCTGCCTGAATTGTTGCTGCATAACCATTTGTTTTTCTTTTGTCAGTGCATGCGTGTCAGGAAGTGTGTGTGTGTGTCTATGCACGTGCACATACATACGTGCGTGTTAGCGGGCTTCAAGTCATAGTGAATGCATTCTGACAAGTGACATGCTGCACTCCAGAAAGCCGGAGTGAGATGACTGTCTAATTCAAGCTACGCTGATAACTGAGATGTAGCAGGAGGAGACTCAGACCTTCAATCTGTCAGTTGGAGGCACAATGCGTTATGTGTTATCCCGTCACGGAGAGACAAGAAGACACGGGTAATCGGATAGAGAGTGGGAGAAATTTGTAAATCGTGATACCTGCTTATCAGCGTTGGTAAAAACTGACAGGGTTGGGTAGGAAAGCAGCAGTTTTTACACACAGTTAGCATGCTAGTTAAGCATGAAAATGTATAATTAATGCTCTTTGGAGTACAGTTTGTCCTATCTGTAATGGGAAGTGACTAAGCAGATGCCCATCTACCTTGTGAAATTTGTTAAGTGAATATTTAATTTCTGCTCACTTTGCATCAATTTACCTTGTTCCACAAAAACTAAAAGCAGTATTAACAATAACAATCTCAGGGGGCGTACCGACAGGAATGTGGATGTAATTTTAAAGGGTTAGCTTGGATTTTCTGAAATGGAGTTTTGTAAAGTTATCATTGGTAATAGTTTCCTGTCCAGCAGAAGAAAAATGTCACATCACCTTGAACAAGAAACAATATTGCTTCTCATGTTGCAAAACCTCGCGCCATGTCAATTCATTACATTAGTAAAGAATTTGAAAAATGAGCATCTTCAATATTGTTACTAAATACTCCCGCCACCACATCGACTCTCTCCTCAAGTGTTTTCTCCAAATCCCACAATGCATCCAAAGTTCCTCGGATGCAGCGAGGAGATGGGGGGCGGAGGGGTGGCAAGTATCTCTTACTTCTTGCAAAACAGGAGATATTTGCTTATTTTGCACTATTCTCTCACCCACATCTGTGCTAACCCTCATTCTTTGATGCTCCCTTCTTCTTGTAGCCCTCCCTTCTCCGGCATAAGTTGCTCCCTGGTGTTGAGTGTACTGAGAAGCCCACTGCCATGGAATGATGTGGGTTATGGCTGCCAGTGAAAACACGAGGGTGTAACAGGATAATGGAAGTGTTCGGGAGAGCCTCAGCCCTCAACTTTCATTCCTTTTCTTACTACTGCTGCTGCTATTTCATTACACTTGAACTGACGTTTGAAAGACTTGCAAAAGTTGCCGCGGAATCAACGAGCAATTCGTAAGAAACACGCTAAAATGAACTTCGCCATCACTCATCTGAGCCCCATGACCTCTTGTTCGACCACAGTGCTCTCCCCATGAGGTCTCCAGTAGTTACATGACACCTAAAATCACACGTACACTTTGACAGACAGTAAAGCTCGGTTTGGAAGGGCTTTCTGATCTGACCAGCATGGAGTCCATTTTCTGGTTGAGCAGCTCGCATCCCGTTTGTGAATCTTGGCAGGCTAACTGGGAGTTTCTCTAAAGTCTCTGTGGTCATGTGAGGTGTCGGGCAGGAGTAAAAAAAAAAAAAAACTTAAGGAAAATGTGTATTCATCTACAGTGGCTTGGAAAAGGATCCATACCCACTGAACATTTTCAAATTTTGTCATGTTACAACCACAAACTTCAATGCACCTTTGGGAAGATTTGATGTGATACACAAAAACAAAGTAGTTGTGTACTTCCATCCACTGTACTAACTGTAGGGTTGAAAGAAAATGATAAATGGGTCTTAACTCTGTTTTTTTTTGTTGTTTTTTTTTACTACGAATACAAATCTGCAAAGTCTGGCATGACATAATTGTTTTAATGTCCCTGAGTCAATACAGGATTTTCTATGGCAATTATGTTGCCCAGCCTATTGAAGTATTTCTTAACCATTAGAATAATATTTGTAAAGTCTTTGCAAACTGATTATTCTTAGTCAAATTTGATGGGTATCATCTCTCAGCATGGATTGTTTATGTTGCCAACTGGATTTAGCTCTACACTTTCCTTTGACCATTCTAACACATGAATACATTTTGATCTAAACCATATTTGGAGAACCATTGTTGTAGATCTCTACAGTTCAGGTTAGCTGCCTTACTGATTTATGCTTTAAAAGTCATATCTTGGTAGGTTTGCATTTGCTCGATAATCTAATTTCGGATTTTGGATTCAATGGTGCTAACCAAAACATTCAAAGCCAGGGATGTTGTTTCATAATCTAATCATCTCCCCATCTCTGACTAGTCGGTTGTGTTCCTTAGTCTTCATGATGTCATTTACTCCCCAATGATCTCTAAAAAAAAAAAACCTCTGGGGCCTTCACAGAACAGCTGGGTTTACAGGGAGTTTAAACTGCACACAGGTTGACTACTTACCAATTAGGCAACTTCCGAAGGTAGTTAATGGAACAGTATTTTATTTAGGGGCATCAGAGCAAAGGGTGCTGACACAACACAAAGAAATACAACACTGAAAACCACTTCATACTTATGTGCTGCTTTGTGTTGACCCGCAACGTAAAATCTCAGTAAAGCCACTGATGCTCATGGTTGTAATCTGAGAAAGTGGGAAAAAAGTTAAAGCGATGCGAATACTTTTGCAAAGCACTGTACATGTCTTTCATATTCCAACTTTGCAATATCACTTCCCAGGAGCACTCTCCGTTAAGACCGTACCTGACCGAGTCTGGTTTTAAAGAAGGGAGCAAAGCTTTCTGTGTCCTTTGGAAAAGCACAGTGAGCATTGAATCGAGGTCATGCAGCAATTGACAGTTGACTGCATAATTTATGTTAAGTTGAAAATCTCTGGTGTCAGACACAATTCATGCATACGGCACAGCTCATGCTGACTGACAATCAGACAAAGGTAATAGACTGTAATAATGTAATCCGTACAACAATGACCTGTTTGTCATTCAACCGCTTTTAATGGAGGCATGAGAGAACCCGCTCCAGACCACCGGTAAATGGTCCAATTGGGCATATAGAATCCCAGAAAACACCACTTTTAACCTCCTCCCTCCACTCCCCACTACCCACTTTCACCCCACCCCCCGCCCACTTTTACCCCACGATAAAGGAGTCATTCCAGCAAGAGTACGGTTAAGGAGGAAAGTACCACAGAATATTCAGCAAGTAATGTAGAAAATTTATGCCTGATGGAGTATTCTCTGATTTTTACTTATGTGTATATTTGTCATGATTACAGTTATTGGCACAGCTTAATAAAGCTGTGTGTAAAAAAAGAAAATGTTACCAGCTTATGCCATACTGTATTATTAAAACCTACTATTGAACAATATGCTTCAAAGTTGTTAAACTTTTTTAAGTATTACTCTTCCTGGAAGTATGGGCCATTATCAAGTTATACCAAGGTTTATGCAGTTATTGTTCCAGAAACTTCCATTTTCCATCATACCATATATATATATGTTAAAGTTCTTTTAGTGGTATGCTGGAGCAAGAGCCACACCGTAGTCCCCCCTTCACCTGTTGCTGCGCCCTGCATGTCAGCTGGCTTAACTGAAGTTTGCTACACATTCTGCTTGCTTGAGAAATTCAGCTGTTTGAAAATGTTTCTGCTTTCTACAATATCACAATTGAAATGAAAGGAGAGCCAGCATCACTCTTTTGGTGTTTTAAAACTATAGAAAACAGTTACAACAATTTGTACGTTTACCCCCCAAAAAAGAAAAACAGTCTAAATTTAGCCTGTGTTTATTTTATGTTGAAAAATTATTGTTGTAACATTGTAGCAATAAAGTAGTTAAGCCTTACTTTTCTCTTTTATATAAATAGATCATAATCTACAGAACAGAAAGGTCTTTCCCATTTTGAAGATTAGCTAAGACAAATGGTCCTCTGTCACCTTTAGCCAACTTAAAGCATACGTTAAAATAAAGTTTAAGATGCATTTATTTTATAGGAACTGTAAGTGTCAGTAATAAATCATGACAACAATCAAATCTGTCGTTCATTCTCGCTAGTCATTCCGATTAGATATGGATAATTATCACTTTTGTTAAGTGTTGTTGCTAAAACAATGAAAACAAACTAATTGATGGTTTTTACAAGCTCCTTAATCTAACAGTATGGCTGGGATTAGAGTACCTTTGCTGTTAGAGGTATTTTACCACTACTGGTAATACGATGCTGGCAGTGGGCATCATAAATACAGCCCATTGTTTGAATATTAGGAAAGGAAAACTTTATATTTTCAGTCATATTTTGGTTAATAAGTTAAAGTATTGTGCAATGGCCTAACTCATCCCCTCTGTGATGTTCTTATGGCGTGTGAGGTGAAAATGTAATCAAAATAAGAATACTGTTATATGAGGGGAAAAATAAGAGATGATTACGTGAATGAATTTATGTATAAATATTTAGGACTGAAAAAAACAATTCTTGAAGGTACTCAACTTTTTTTGACTGAGAAAAAGTACCTTAAGTATGACCAAAAACAAATCTGTAGCCACTTGAGATGACTCCACCACAACATGAATAGAACCACTGAAGGGAAAGGAAGCTACTGGTTCGTTCAGCTCAAGTCAGAGACTAAATGTGACAAGAAATAATCACCATCATATCTGCAAAATAAAACAAACAGTATCAGCTTAAAATATCAGCAATAGGTCTAAGTTCTAAATATCGGCATCCGTTTCAATTTCTTTGCAAGTTGCTTCAATAATTTTACAAAATCCTGCAGCCGTCATTTGTTAACCTCATATCTTGGTTCATGTTTTGTTACTTACAGGATCAAAAATCTACATTACCACAATTGAAGCACACTTCCTGATTTAAAAGCTTTAAAAAGCTGCTGAGTGTCCACTGCTGGAGCACTGACACTTCACTAAGCAGCTACGTTTCACACTTCAGCGAAGTTAATTTGCCGTATCTACCCAATAGCTCAGCGTCTCCGAGGAAATGTAGCGAACCCGGGGTGAAAACCCAAGGGGGGGGACGCTGGGTTCAGGGTGCCGTTTGTTGTCTGAATGTACCTAAACTGAACTGCACGCAGTTTTCTCCATCTCTATTTTATTCTTACCAATTCTGCTTTTTATGTGCAAACGTCTGTGTGTGTCTGTGTGTGTGCACGCTCGCGCGAGCGTTAGCACGTACAGACGCGTGTGCATGTTTCTATTGTGCCCGTCTTGTGTGCGTTTGCTGGTGTGTGAGAGGCGCTCCCCGTCGTGTCGGCCGCGCCACTATGCCATCTGGAGAGGAAATCGAGTGTGAAGTACAGTATAGTTTGGGACCAAGCTCCGTGGCAGCGGCTCAGCAGTTAGTTCATTAGTTCCAAACTTCCAGGGATTAGGAGAGACTCTCTGCGGCAGGGAGGCAGGGGGGAGTCATCGAGGATGGAGGGACCCATGTGGGGAAAGGAGAAGGGGAAAGAGGAACACCAGGAGGAATACTGGACCAAAGGGCACTACGAGACGGAGAGGGAACATGGGGGAAGGGAGAGATAAACAATCGTAACCCTAAGGACACCAAAGAGGGGGAGACAGGCAATATAGAGAACAAGACGGCAAGGGAGAGAGGAGGAGAGAGGACAGGTGTAGCCGTCAGTTCCGCTCCAGGGTTTTAACCTGCCCTCCTTATTCCTCCACCCCACTGATCATACAGATATGATGATATGTGTAAAAGTGTTAGAGCAGTCAGCCTTGTCTTCCCCTGCTTTCCTTTCCTCCACCTCCTCCTCCTCCCCATCAGGTCCACAGTGACAGTTAGCAAACTCTGGCTTTACTCCCCTGTCTTACCTCTCTACCCACTTAAACACTCACCGTTTCAGCCAATCTGAAGTGCAGACATTTCATGAGTCAAAGTGGCAATTACCAACACACAGTTCCAGATTTCAACTTTCAACAGAGTGGGAGGGAGGCCTTGTCATGTACTTTTTTATTTTGGTTTAAATTCATAAACTTCCTTTTCAGGTGAAGGTGACGAGTAATTAATAGAATGCATTAGTGGACGTATAATAAAACGGTGGTGGTCAGCAGCCTATTTAAGGGACATCCATGCGTACGCAGCGACTAAGTTCACACTTCACCCAGCCCATTGTGGCCTTCGTCTAAACACAGCTTCAAGATGACATTTAAAAAGCCAAGCCTGTGCTTTTCTCCCATTAGACATGCATTACGAGACTTTGAGTCATTGTCGAGGGCCTTGTGAGCCTTGCCGAACCCACAGAGCGGACTGTGTGGTTGTCATGGTGAATATAATCGCGACGAGGCTAGACACTGTAGACACTGTGTCAGCGCGAATACACACACAGCAACGTAGATTGTAATAGCTAGAACTGCCATTCATTTACCGATCAGTGGGACCCATTGGCTTAATAAAAGACGTTAGGAGGTCTGTTTGGAAAGCTTCCAGCAAATATGTCGGCACAGATAAGGTGAAAGTGTATTTAACAACATCTGAGCTTAGTAGAAAGTATGCTTTGCATTGAATTTGGTGAATGATTGTCATCACAATTTACTAAAGACACCCATTCAATCAAGTTAAGGAGAAAAATGTGCCAAAACTTGTTAGACTTTAAAAGTTAACTGACTTACAACACATTTACAAGAGAGGAGGGACTGAGGACATTATTTTTTTCATGTTTTTAGGTAGAAAAACAGATGGATATCTAGGAAAATGTCGCAAACTTTAGGGGTGCACCTTGCTATCATTTTATAAACTCCAAACGAAGAGTTGATGTCAAACTTAAGGCATGTTTTCATCATGTTTTTCTGAACATATACCCTCAAAAATTGAATTGGTCCAAGACCTCAACCTGACACATGAGAAAAGTGAAAGTCTCCCTCTGGGGAAAAAAAAAAACAAGAGCTGACATTTCCAACAATTAAAGTTCCAGATGATTCAAAAAGTCTTCATTCTGTGACATATGTAAAGTCACTTTAAACCTCTTGTAAATATGGAAAAATTATCTTCCAAGTGTTTCTAAAGAAAAATCTGTGATCTAAAAAGCAATCAAAATCCTGGAGGGACTGATAAATACTACAAAACACTAAGCGAAATGTCTCATTCTTTTAGGCAAACCTTACATGTATATTTGACAGGTAAAAAGCATCAGCCTCATGTGGACGTGTGGAAAATGAAGGGGTCTAAATATGTTCTATAAGCACTGCAGGTGACGTTTATTATGTCATAATCCATTTAGAGAGAGCCGAATGTTGAATTTTAAATTGCTTAACTATTATAAAAAACAATGAAAAAGGTTGATTGCTCTTCATTTACATTAAACAATTATAAATTTTTTAGGTGTTCCAGTCACAAAATGTGGTATTTGCCTTTTACATAGTTAAATGAAAAAGTCCTTAAAACATGAACATTTAAATATGGCTAAAAACTAAATGTTTCATGACTACCAAAATTAAGGAAATCTGGAGAATGGCTGCAATTTAACTGCCTATAAATCCTCTGCAAAAATTCTCCGTCTAGGAAAGATAAATGTCTTGAAATTCAAATCTCTGACACCCAAAACCAATATGATGCCCCAAATAAGGTACTGATTTTGGAAGAAACGCTATAAACCAACAACTATTGACAGCTAATTCTGCCAGGACAAAAGAAAAAGATGTCAATACCGTGAAAGTATTGAAAGAAAGGCAGCGGGGAAGGCAAATTTATTTATGGAGCAAATTACAGCACAACAAAGAAAACATAATGTAGCTCCGAAGCATTCCACACCGAGCTGAAAGCTAACACGGCGAATAGCAATGCGGTGGCAAAACCCTGTGCTGTGCTGATGTTTAAAAATGAGAAAAGGAGGAAGTAAAGGGATTATTGGGTAGAAAAACCACTGATGTAGAATGCAATTTTCCTGAAGTTAGTGTTGGTATTTTGATGTGCATTACTCAGAGGGCTGCATGTGGAAGACGGAGTGGTAAACCTGCTGAGGAACATTATTTTCCATCTTAAAAGGAATGGTTCTACCCTGTTGCTAATGCATTTTTGTCTTCAATTGCAACAGCACATGTCAGGGTGACAAGTGCAACCCACCAGCTAATCGCTGACATAAAAAAAAAGAAAAAAAAAAAGGCTTTTCAGAAAAATCATTCATGTCTTATTCAAAATATATAATAATTCCCACCAAATCCAGTCGGATATACAGTGATTGGCCAGTGTGGGCTATAGTGTGCGAAATGTGTAGGTTGGAGCGGAGCGGTTTTGGCAGGAGTCCAGCCTCAGACTTTTTCCACTAGCCTGCATGGCGCCTTCTGTGCTGCATTCTCCTCCACGTTTCCCCCCTTCAACACATTATAAAGACAGAAGCTCTGAGATCCACCAGCGCAGGGTCACAGTTTCTGGCCTGTCAGTCACACAGGCCATCAGCTTATTGTCTTTGTCTGCTACAGGAACAGCCTCCAGCCATATCAATCATCTTTATTATCATGACTTAAAAACCTTTGTTGTTTAACTTTTTTTGCCTGGGCTGCCTCTTTATCCTGCGCTCCAATCACGATTTCATGGGCAGTTCAGCCGGGCCAATGGGGAGGTTGAGTGGGCCGGAGGAGAATGCTTTTAACCTGCTGCATCTGGCGCTTTCCCACTGCTCACCCAGTGGGACGTGGTCACCTTGCTTTAAAAGGCTGATGGGGGGGTGCCGGGGGGGGGCACCCGGGGCTTTTCTGCAACCACAATGGGGTGAAATGTGCTCGTTTTAAACATCTCACTTAGGTAGTTTTCCTTTTCAGTGATTAAGAGCAAGCACCTGTCTGGCAGAGGGAGGTGAAATTAAAATCAGGCCAAGATCACAAAATAAAGCATGTGTTTGTGTGTTCCCCGCTATCCCGTTTACAGCAAGCTGATTTTCATTTATGCGAGGCACAATAGGTGTTTTTTTTTTGTTTGTTTTTTTGTACCTTTTTGGTGAGGGCCACGCCATCCTCACAGTCCAGAACGGCGCAGTCAACATCCAGCAAGGCCAGTTTCTTCAATTTTCGTTCATCATTGCCAGGGCAGTAGAGAACTGCCCTACGGGGGATGTAGCGCAGCGAGGAGCCGGGAGACTGATGGTGATGACAGCATGCTTGGGTATACAACTGCCAGACTGCAGGCGGGAGCCAGCCGTTCGTCCTGTCAGCACAGATATATACAAATGTAAGTGCACACTGGCACAGGGACATGGGCATACCTTTGTGAATGTGAGACACCTAAACAAAAATCAAAGCATCAACTTTTTTTTTTTTTTTTTGCATTTCATCATGTTAGAAGCTCAAACTTCAGTATATTAGTGGAGTTTCATGTGACAGCTCAAAACAATGTATTGCATCATTGTGAATTGAAAATTAAATGAAAATGAAATAACAAAACTGTGGTTTGTATTCGTAATTATCCCATTTGTCCCTACCCTGATACCCCTTAATAAAATCCAGGGTTGCCGTAACAAGTCGCATAAATACAGTTGTGTTGTTCTGTGAAGGCTGTAAAAAATTCCTTGGAGATCATTAGTAAACAAAAGACATCAGGAAGACTAAGGAATACAACAGACCGGTCAGGGAAAATGTTGGAGAAGTTTATGTTTTCAAACAATGTCCAAAGCTCTGGGCATGTTACAAAGCTCTGTTCAATCCATCATCGGAGCACGGAAACAGCATATTCACACCAAACAATATATGACTGTCCACATAAACTACAAGACCAGGCATGGAGCATTATTAAGAGTCAAAAAGTGCATGGTAACTTTGGAGGAGCTGCAGGGATCCACATCTCAAGCAAGACAATCTGTTGAAGTACAGATACAGTATTAGTCTTTGACTCCAGGTAAAAAGCATCACCACTCCTCCTTACAGAGGCAGGAAACCGGTGAGAATTGTTGGGAAAATGAATGGAACCTGCTAAAGTCTGAAAGCTGGGAAAGACGCACAGCTTCCTTTGTTGCAGTGACCCAACACTGTAGCAACCACAGATGCTAGGGGATTATTTAGATCGCAGATGTCAAACTGTAATCCTAGAGGGTCAGTGTCCTGCGACCTTTAGATGTGTCGCAGCTTCAACAGACCTGGATCACAAACGTTACTCATTAGCAGAATTCTGTAGAACTTAATTGTATGTTGAAGAGCTGATTTAGCAAAGCGTGGTAGATTTACCAAGTCAAACTGCAGATCTAAATCAACCTGGGAAACTGCAGAAAGTGTCCTATCGACACTTTACATCCAGTCTGACTAAGCTTCAGCTATTTTGCAAAGAAAAGTTTCATCTGTACATCTGCAAAGCTGGTAGGGACACAAACCAACATAATTGCAGATAGGTCCTCCTATGAAGTGTGCACTTAAGGAGCTGCATCTATGTTTTTTTTTTTTTTTTCCCCCACATCAGAGGTATGCAGTATAACTTTATGTTAATGTTGTTCTGCCTTCACCTCAGCCACATGGAGAACAAAGGATTAAACTGCACCTAAACTACAAAGAAACTGGTAAAGATTCCCAGGAATAGCCCAATTGCATCACGATCTCTAAGGAAAGATGGGTTTTCACACAGCTGGTGATAGGTATAAAACCAAACACAGAGCACTGTTCTGTCTCTCTTGCAGCTATGTTGGTGCACAGGAGGGACCTCCGGACCTGAACGCCTTGATCTCGCTGGACGAATAACAGACTGAATCTTTGAAGACTAACCTTGGATCCAAAGTAAAGCACGACCTGCTTTTTTTGTGCATCAGGACAGCCGTGCCTGAACCTGGCTCCAGTTGGAAGACAATCCGAGCAGAGATTCTCCAAGAAGAGACAGGCGTCTCTGACTACGTCAACAAAGTTGGTTTTCCCACTGCCTGAGAGAAGGTGACGCAGGAACGGCAGCGCTGTGTGCGGAAAGCGCCCCTAAGCAACCGCTTACTGTTATTCAGAACCAGTAAGCGATTGTGTTTGGCCAGAGGTAATTAGATTAGGGCAAAAACAAGTATTGTGTATTTCACTGTGTTTGGTTGTGTTTTACATTTTTCCAACAAGAGCAAGCCCCAGAGTTGCTAACTTGAGGCCATCAATGCTACAGGCATTGATGGCCTAGTACTAGTACTAGGCCATCACAGTGCCAGTACTAGTAGTCTGGCACTGTGAGATTATCCCGTTGCGTCTGCATTTTGTCTTCCTGCTCCCTTACTAACTCGCATGAATACATGATAGCATAAAAATGAGATATGGGTGAAACGGTTGTCATTTGACCCACTTGCTAATGCTACAGCTCTCCAATGGCCAAATTCGACACGTGGCATTGCTACACCTTCCATCCGCCCACAACTTTGCAAGTTCATGCACAACTTTTGATGCCATCTTGATAGTCCATAGTTACTTTGCACTCATCACCATGACGGCAGATAAATACAGCATTAAGATTGTAAAATGTTAGTGATTTCTAAGGTTGAGCTGAAAGTTTTATTTTCTTAATAAAAACTGGTTTCCAAGAGAATTTGTTTGTAATCTCTACTGTGTATATGTTTCTTTCTGTAGGGAATGCCAGTGTGCAGATGTACTCCTTATCTTTTGTTCTGCAGTACCATCTCACCAAGGAGGTATTCATAGAGCAATAAGTGACACATACAGAGCAGTGCAAAAACACAGTCATACTCACCACTTTAATCCAGCTCTATAATAATAGTCTTGATAAAAAATATGCCTGTTAATCATCAAATACACCCAATTACAGCGGTAAACACCATCTCTGCCAATAATTCTCTCTCGATATAAGAAGGATAGACAGTACGCTTTATCTGAGCTGGGCAGAAGAAAAGCAAGAACAAAAAGGGACATCTGTAAAATAAGGGTGCTGAATTATTCTCTCTTTTTTTGTCTTTTGCTCTCCAACGGAGCTTAAGTGACTTCAATAGCTTACTAATCCTGTCAACTATGCTTCCCTGTGCCCTCCAGCTCCAATAAAATTTAATCTACACAGAGATGTTGCAGTTGGAGCAGGTAGTTAGAACCAATTCAGAAGGTTTCAAACACTTCAGTGCTTCTAGGCATAAACCCTACAATCCAAAGGCCTGGGAGAAAGTAACGAAGATGAGGCAAATAGATTTTGACTAAAACCATGGGAACTATTGGACATATAAATCACTGTAAATACAATTCTTTAAAACAGGTAAAATGAGTATTAAAGACATAATTTCATTTCATACCAGACATCAGTAGCAGCCCAAAGAAACAAAGAATTAGAGGAAAATACTTAAAAAAATGAAGTGATGGATAATAAAAAATATCCACAGGGAGTATCTGAAATAACATATCTGAAATGTTATTCAAAAGGGCATAAGAAAGTCAAGAACCCATCTGAAATCTGTCAATGTAAAGCATTCCTGCTGCTATGTACACATTAACATCAGCAGGTTTAATATAATAACATGGCCTATAAAAGGGTTCGTCATAATCAAAGTATTGCACTAAGTGGTACAATAACTAAAAGCAAAGAGACTTTCTCAAGACAAAGTCTTGCTGTTGCAAATTGGAGAAATCATTTGGAAAAATGGAAAAAAAGAAAAACACAACTCCACCCTGAACTAGTCACCACAATATTATTTTAATCTATAAAAAATAAAAAGAGACTAAGCAAAGACGGGGTTCAAGACAGAAGTCCGTGCTTTCTAAAGACAATGTGTGAGGGAGGTAATTCAACACAATTTTGACTTGTATACCAACTGCTGGCCAGCTATTTTATCCCTCCAATGATCCTATCAGAAGTGTGAATAGAAACTGATAAAAAGTCCCAGAAGGTATGCAGTTCTTCTCTCCAGTAGGTAAGCAGAGTGAGGGAGACCCCAGGACTCTTAGTTCAGGGGTGTTTTATCTTATTATTTGCTTCTTTTTTCTTTTTTTCCCCTCCTTTTTACATCACAGGTTATCATACCATGGAGCTGTACTGCAGCTGTAAAGCGGTTAGACTCAGCCACAGTGACAATGTTTACTACTCTAAGATCAGAGGTAGTTGTGTAGTTAGTGGGGTTATATATTGCTCGAAGGGGCTGCTTCCTATTAACACAGAGACCGCAGCAGACATAGCGCCACAAAAAAGAAAACGGAGGGAGGATCGAGGTACGAATTCAGGAAGAAGGGGCCGAGTCATGCATTTGACTCCCTATGGTTAGTTTAAAACCTAACTCATATGTTTTATATTTGGTTGTAATACCACATCATTTTAGTCTTATAATCTTGTTGCTTTTCTTAGTATGACAGCTCTGCCCATTGGATCAGCAGCGCTTTGCAAGCATTTCTGTGTGCATTTCTCTCCAGCAAAGGACAACCGTTCCCCAGGTAACAACCGAGCAATTGATCTTCAATACAACAGGAAAGGCTCAGATGATCTGACACTCTTGTTTCAACATCTCTGTACAGCCTGAGTGTGTTACGTACACCATGAAACACACATACTTGGACCTGGGGCTTTTTTCTTATTTGTTAGCTTGGTGATTTATGTACCAGTTTTTTATATCAACCTTCTTACCTTTGAAAATACTTGCCATTTTAATCCTGACTTGTCAATTTTTTTTACATTTTTAGTAGCTCAAAACATGTTATGCCATTTTAAAAGTCTGAAGTTGAGAATATTGGCAGCATTAGTTATTTGAAACGCATTAGCTTTCAACATACTTACTGTAAATACAAAACATTATGATGAATAGCAGTTGTAAAGCTTTAAATATGTAACACAATTGAGATTTTAGGCAGTAAGGATGGATGGATGACAAAATGGTGGAATTAATGTATGAAGGAGGGATGGAAGAAGGAGGGAAGGACGGCATTAAAGAAGAAACAAAAAATGAAATAAAGGAAGGATGCAATAAGGAAAGGATGGAAGCACTGAAGGAAAGAAGAAAGGAGGGAAAGAAGGAAGCAGCAACCAATTTGAAATGCAGATGGGAGGATGGAAGCAAAAACTCAGGATAAAAACTGCATATTTTCTATGCTCTATGTTTAATCTTTCTTTTCCAGAACTGAAAAAAAGTATCTGAATCAAATTCCAATCATTTCCAGACAGCTTAGGACACAGAGTGTCTCGTACCATCTCATCCCACATCCAGCTGCTAACCATCGACTTTGGCCATTTGCAACTATTGGTGTGTTTACTGAGAAGCTTAAAATGCTTCTAGTGAAGTTATGAACTGAGGGAGTTCAGCTTCAACCCGGCACTTAAAATGCATGAACTAGAATCTTCCTGGAGGAACCTTAAAATATGCTGAGCTGGATATTCAACCATCATCATTGCTGTGTCTAACTATAAACAGGTCACACTGTAAAGATCCTTGCCACGGATTAGAATGAATTTCTATTAAATATTGCATAAATATTGCATTACAGACAGTTTGTAGTAATTGCTTCATTGTAATGACCCGAAGAACACTATTTCTCGCAACTCTCCTGGCTTCCACATGGCAGCATAATCGCCTAATTCAGGTGCTAATATTCATCCTATGACATGAATTACTGCAGATAACAAGAGGCCCACTTGAAAACACACTCTGAAGACAGCCTCCCTCTCAATATGCAGATTTCCACAATTATCTCCAGCCTGGCGGCGCGGGCAGAAGCTGTGTCTAAAACGCACAAAATTAAAGATCTGCGTTTCCAACCCCACAATAATAAGACACTTCTTAATGCGTGTACCCCGTTTGGTGGTCTGCAGTGCTTAAGAATCCAGATTAAATTTGGTGAAAGAATAAAAGATGAATAAAGAACAGGGAGGAAATCGATGTTTCTGAAGTACCAACAAGCTCTCTTCCCCCCCTTGCCCCCCTCCGCCCGTTCACCGAAAGCTGTCAGCAGGGAGGAAATAAAATGGTCAAGAAGTCATCAATATTTACCAAGCTACACGTCTACCTGCCTGTCTGACACTTGGTTTTTGAAAGAAAAAGAAAGCTGAAGCATTCCCTCGCATCTACTCAACCTCCCAGCGTGATGCTGCAATGTGTCTTTTCCTGAATTCTCCCCCCCCCCCCCCCCCCCCCCCCCCCCCCCCCTCGCTACGCTGCCTCAGAACTGGAAACACAAGCGATGGTACGGAAATGTTGAAAAATTAACCAGAGACATCCAAGACAGGTCAGAGGACAGAATCAAACACTTCTTTTCTACTTCTTTTGCCCCCCTGCTTCCTTTGCTTGCCCTCCAGCAAGTTGGAAGCTCAGGATGAGGAATCCATTCCCCTCCAGATTAGAACAGCTGGGGGCTGCGGTGTTTACAGCGGCCAGGCTCTCGTTTACAAAAGAAGGAGCAGGGGAGACAATAGCATTCTGGATATGTTACACTTTTATTAATGTACTGCTAGTCCTGCGTTGCTGGACAAAAAAATAAATAAATAAATAAAAAACAAACAACGCTCCTTTTGAGCATATCAATACATCTGAGCAGCTCTATATTAACAGACGGTGTTTATTTGTGTTACTGTTATGCATGAGTCGGTATGAGAGTATTTACACAAAGACGTTAAAAGAAAACAATTATTACCAATGCACCTAAAGTGGCGAAACATTTTAGTAAGCGAGGGAAAAGTGTAGCAGCCTTCCTTCAACAAGCTAAGCCAGCGGTGCACAGCAACAGGTGTGGGAGGGGTGGCGGCATGTTTGTCAATGCTCCATACAGTCGGAGACAACTCTGGTCACTAAAGAACTAGATACATTTTCTCAAAGTGTTTTTAGAGTATTACTATGGTAGGCCTCATCACTGGCTAAATTCAATAACAGCAAAAACATATTTGATATCGCCTTTACTTGTGGTAATCACTGCAACTGAATCACAAAATATTACAGTTTAAACAAGGTAATGTTACTATGCATTTCAGAATAAAAAAAAAAGTGCAGTTTCTTGCATTTCAATGTTTAGTCTGATACTGTTTATCCAAGCTGTGATCCAACAGGTGTGGGAGGGGAACACCATTCTGTTGTCTACAGAGAGAAACTTTACCTTTGACTTCAGCAAAGGACAGAACAAAAAAAAAAACTTAGTAGGGCTGCATAATATCAGGAAGCTTGATTGCAATATTTTTCACCTCAACACTTTATTTAACCCTTACCGTCTTGGCCACCATCATCTGTGCTTTTTTATTATAAGGGACATTGGTAGCAAAACATGTAAAACATTTACAAAATAAAAGTAGTATATTTGGGCTTGCAGGCTGAATTAATACTAAATGTATTTTTGGTTTCAAATTTTTATGTTGACCACAGCAGACAAGTCGGGAAAAGCCAGAGCCACAACTGTGGCCAAGGGGTCTTAAAAGGCCTACATCTGCAGTAAAAGGTTATTGGTTTTTAAACCATAACTCTTTAAATCTGAGGTATTCATTGATCCCGATAACTGGCCCCCCGCCTGATTTATAACGTCATAAAAATGGAAGCTCCGTGTATCCGCCTTCAACCCAAGTCTGCGGCTCTTTTCCTTCGGCTCCAATTTTCTTTCCAGTTGCTCAGATCACACCGATGGTTCTGTGTTGTTCTCAACTAGTTAAATCTAGCAACAATAGTCCTCACAATCAACTAAAGCCTTTCCTTATCCTCTCATCCATGTCCTCTCACCCCTTTCCAGTCTCATTAGTTCAGGTTTTAGGCCTTAATCTACACAATGAGGTTGAAGTCATGGCAGTTATCTTCGCCAGCCAATGCCTGTCTACCTGTAATCCGTCCCAAAATCCCAGGAGTTTTCCCAGCTCACAAATTGGCATATAATGCTTTTATGCAAGGTCTCTATTGAAGTGACCTTTTCTCTCCTCTTTTTTTTTATTCCTTTGCATAAAACCAGCTAACCCCACTTCTTGCTTAGAAGAATAAATACATCTTAATCTACATCACAAGATAAGAAAAAGTCAGAATGCAAAAGACTTTGTGGTTTTTTTATGACTGTAGGTAAAGTTAATTAGTTTTTGTAACATAATAAAATCAATCAAAGAAGTTCATCACTAAATGTGTGGAGAATACTAATCCTTAGCTAACGTTTAAAAAAGAAAAGCAGAATGAATTCATCATTAAAAGTTAATAAAGAGGGGGCTTTGAAAGGTCAAACCAGCCACTCTATTCCAAGAGGGCATAAGGGGGTTAGCTTTCAACTTAGCATTTTTATTGACTCTGGCAAAACAAAATGAGCAGACTCTGAAGAATTGTGCACTCTGCATTGGTCATTTAGGCCCTCAGAGCCCATTGTAGTTGTTTGAAATGAATGAAAGGAAACCCCACTGGTGGAAATGCAGTGGAACAGTCCCACAACAGACCACAACTGTTCCCTTATGCATGAAAGGCAGGGACATAAAAGACAAGATGGACTTCTGAGGTAGGGCCAAAAACAAAGGCAACAAAAGTGCTGATCACGAGGGAATGACACGACTTGTCTCGGCAGAAGGAGCAGGGAGAAAAGGGGCAGGGGACAATAGCACTCCCGGCCAAATGACATGACGAAGAATTGAAAAATCTACACAAGAAGCGTCTTCTCAATTCACTAAACCCACAAGAGCCGAGTGATTGTGGGCTGGATCTCGGTCAAACCGAGGAGCGGGTGGGCAAAAAGCAGCCCACAGCTTTTCTCTTGTCTAACTTTTCTTTCCAAAATCTTTTTGCCGTTTTGGCAAACAACTTGGCAAGAGCAGAGACTGGCTGGGGTGATGCCTTTAGTCTGCTCACACCAAACCGAACCCAAACCAAGACTAATCAAAGAACGACGGGTTCCGCTCCCGCAGCTTCTGTTTTGATTTGCTGGATGTCTGTGTGTTTGAGCCATTTCTTGTTTGTGGCCTAAGTGCAATTATGCTTCTGCCCAAACTCCATGGAAACAGTCAGATGAACAAAAATGTTTGCTTTCACTCAAAGACCATCCTTGTTTTAGCGACTCAGAGTTGCTAATATTAAAGCCAGTATCTTACCAGTTTATTAAATGCTTCACTGATCTCTGTAGCCGTTTTCACCTTGATGATCGCTCCATTGGGAAAAATGCCTAAAGACCGTCTGTCTTACCACCTACAAGACTGTCTTCTCTGTAGATTATCTGTGGTCCAGCAGTTGTCAGTCCTGGTCGTCAAGGCTCACTGTCCTGCATGTTTTTGTGTTTCCTTGCTGTCACACACCTGACTTAGGCAATTAGTAAATTTTTGAAGCACCTGAAGTAATTGAATCATTTAAAATCTGGTTTGCTGGAGCACAGATCCATCTACAACATGAAGGGCAGTGGATCCAGAGGACTCTCCTTCTTACATGCCATGGATTCTCCATGGTATTTTAGAAGAAAAATGTCTGACATGAGGAAGTTATCTAGGGGAGTTTATCCTCATTATATTAAGAATCCTGTCACAGCATGATCCAGAGACCAAAACCCACCAGCCGTCCACTGACCTGGGTCAGAACTTGCAGCCAGCCTGCCTGAGGGAGACACCCAGCCAAATTTAAACAGCTTTTTAAGCACAGACTTTATTGACAGTCAAGTCCAAAGATATTCAGCTGGTGTAGCAGTTCGATCTCTGATCAAGCAGGGCCAAATTTCCTCTTCTATTGTTGCGATTCTGTTGCTGAAAACACACAAGGGTCAAGTCAGAGTCCAAATTTTGGTCATCTCAAATCACGTTCCTCTTAAATTGGGATCTAAAATCCTTTACTTAGGCTTACAAGTGACAGATAAGATTTTGTTAAATAAGCTTTATTCTTTTTAGATAATATTTTAAACAGTCATCCCCTATTCTTAATTCAGGTCAGTAGTGTGTAAAGTCGTATAATAGCAGGTATTTTTATACATTTGTCCATATTGGTTTTTGAATACATATTGCAATATTTTGTTACTGCTAGAACAAAATATTTGGCAGCAACACATGCTCTTCTCTTTAGACATATTCATTTTGCTATGAAGTTAAATAATAAACTTCACAACATAATTATAAAAAACAAATGAAACAGAAAAGATCTCAACTGTAAGTGAGAGAAAAATGCCATCTTTGTGCAAAGAAAAGTCATCTTAAGCTTTAAAATAAATGACTATCACTTGTTGAGTCACAATCCTAAGAGGTCACTCTATAAGTGAGGGCCCTCCTCCCAAGCAGCCCGAGGCCTATCCCACAATTCTTCACATACCCATGGGCCCTTTCACTGGCCATCACCCAGGCTGATTAATGGATCGATGTGGGAATTGATTAGTGAAGAGGAGGTGGGAACGGTAACATAGGTCAAACGTCAATAATGTTGCACCGACAAAAGGTGGAAGACATAAAATGTACCAGTGATAGCCTGCAGCCAGACCTCTGCCCATCAAAGCCCTGGTAGGGACGACATAAAGGCCCCAGTGCATTCTCCAGCCTACCCTGCCCTCCCTCCTCTCTGCTTCTTTTCTCTTGGTAATGCTGTGTGTTAAAGTGGCAGGAACCATTCTGGGAGCTGCTTGTCAACTCACCTTCATAAAACAAGCCGTAAAGCAGCAAATAACAGGCTTATATGGCTTCATTACGCCGGCTACGCAGGATCGCAGCCCTGGGCTGAGGGGTGAGGGGTTTGTGCCGGTAGTGGAGGGGCATGGGGAACTGTTGGCAGAACAGCATTTTTCTCGCGGAAATCTGTTGTTCCCAAGCTAACACATGCATACTAACAATGCCGACACACTTGACCCCCTTCAACTTTGCATTAAGTAACAGATATAGCAGAAAGGAAAAGGTGCATTGAGTAGCTGTCGATACATCCTAACGTATCATCCAACTTCTTTCTATTCATGCATTATTTTTAGTTATTGCAGCAGCTTTCTTTTCCTTCCAAGTCTTCCTAAAAGGCTCTGTTGGATCTGTGTTAAGCTCAGCATCTTTCATGGACGGAGTTAATGATGAAACTATTACTGCTAACAACTCTGTGTACTCTTTGTTTTTCTCATCAATAAAAAGTAGTCCTGGTTTAGTGCTGTCTCTTCCATTGCAGTGAATGAATGTGAATACAAGTTAAATGGATCTGGATTCTATATATTTGAATAAGAATTGCTTGTGCTTGTCTTGTAAAGTGTTACGGAGAGAGATTTGCTGTGAAGTGGTGCTATACAAACAGATTGAATGAATTGAATGGGTAAAATGACAACAATAGTCTTCTGGCAAACATTACTCATAGCCCTGAATAAGAAGTGATATTGTAGCATGAATGAGCCAGATAGCGCGTACATATCTGACAGTAAACTGTTTGCCTCAAACAGGGTTTGGATATGAGAGAAATGTTTATTTATTTCATGCAAATATGTTCAGCTTGTTTCACAACCTGACAGCAGGGGTTTAAACATGGTCAATACTTCAGGTTCTATCTCCAAAACAAATATCTTTGCTTATTTTTATTTATTTTTTTTATTTTTTGTTAGACTGTCAACCAATGGGTGCATTAGCAAATATGCATTTAACAGTCTACCATGAATTTAGAGTAGCAGCCAAATCATTCCCCTCGAGTAAAAAACTCAACTCTTGTTTTTGAAGGACTTGCTTGGTATAAAATTAATCTTATTTTGTTCTGCTTCAGATGTTGTTGGGTTTTTTTTTTTTTACATATAAAGTGTAACCATTATTCTACATATAAATTATGAAAAGTCCGTTGAAGTTTAAAGCTTCAACAAAAACTATAAATAGCCCGCTTACATTAGCAAGTCAAATGTGCAGCACGGAGGGCTGGAGGAACATCTGGTGAGGAAGCTTACACTATAGATCCACAAAGGTAAATCTCCCAATGTGTGCTTATCTGTCATGCGCGCAGTCCCAGTCGTGTTGCGATGGGCTGCGTGTCGGTTGCTGTAAGGCAGCAGCACAAGCACAATCACTGTGATCAGTGTTTAGTTAATTACCACCTCAATCAGCATTAGCACTCTCTAACCTGGGGGTGGAGGGGGAACTGCGCACTCCTTTTGAACGCTGACACTTGTTCTCTGAGGGGAGGGTTTCAGTGTCAGTATTACAGTGCACTGGAGAGAAGAGGCAGATGAGAGGTGGGAAGCGCACTGCACAACTCATGTCACCGATTCTGTGTCAGGGGGAGACAAAAGGAGACAGGGAGCCGGAGAGGATTGATTGGTGTTTACTTTTAAGCAGCCTCTCAAACAATGGGCAAACCAAAGAAACCAGCATGCACTGGACCATCTCCCCCTGACACGCTCTCACGGATCAACAAATTCATCCCCCCAACAAGATACAGACTGTTATCGCGTGTGTCACATGATCACACACCGGTCATATGGCCTAATGGAGCCTAGCTGGACACAAACTCCAGAGCAAAAAAAAAAAAAACACACATAAGGTTGGCAAGGCTTCAGTGTTAAAACAGTAACACATATGGACAAGCACAATATAATCATTACACACATTTGGCACAGGGCCAAACGGACTCAAATGTGTCGCCATCAAACCATATGGACGCACATATCCTAGGCTAATCTTAACAAACACTGCGACGCAGACGCACATTCACGCCTGCCCGCAAACACACATATCCGGACCGCTGAACAAAATGCCATCTTGAGCCCCCTGGATCACCGGGGCCATCTGACACTGTGGTGCCTGAATGCATTACGACTGGCAAGGTGGCTCCACTTTCCATCTCAGTTAGAGCTGTTACATAATCCTCCTTGATATGAATGCATTAACAGCATTCGTTCTGCAGGTGAGAACACTTTGCACCGCTCATAAAATAGCGCCGCGTCAAACTGGCACAATGGATATGGTTGCCGTTAAGATGAGTGAATGTAAGGCAAATGTTGCTGCCTCCTAAAAGGTTAAAGTCTTCTGACTATATCCAATCCAAATTTGTTTTCAAGGAAGTCACTGAAATGAATAAGGCTTTAAATGACCATTTTCCTCTCGATATGATTTTTTCTTTGCAACTCATTAAATGGATCAAAATTAAGAACTCCCTCCATTTTCAGTCTATAAATGCGTCAAACCACATCAAAACCACATCATTTCTTACTATAAAATTTGTTATAAATGTACAGGATATGTGATATTATGTATAAATGGGGATAGTATTTCAGTATCAAAGTAACTGCTGCATATTTTTTTTGGCATGTGGTACAGTCCACATATGCCAGGAAAAAGAAAAAAAAGAAAAAAAAATGTTAAAAAAAAAAAATCTGTATAGCTCAGAATCAGCAGGTCAGAACTCAGAAGATTGGAAACTAGTATCATCCTGATAAACTTTGATTAGTGCATCTAGATTCTACAGGGGTTAAGTTGGTATTTCAAAGTGTTTAACTTTGTGAAAAAGGAGATTACTTGCCGCCGTAGCAACATGACTAAAAACACTCACTTGCTGAATTAAAACCCTGTTTAGTCCAGGATTTTATTCAGCAATGTTTATAGACACAACACTGACAGTTAATCATACTTAGCTGGGATTATTTAAATATCTGGCTGTAATGTGAACGGTACCATGTCTGGTCTTTTGCTCCAAAACTCAAGCGCTGACTCAAACACTTAATACTCCTTCCTCGGGCCCTAGGAAAACATATCTGGCAGATGGGTGAACTACAAAGTTCCACTAAGAAAACCTAAACATAACGAGGCATTATCTCAGGTTAGGTAGAGTTTTGAATGTAGAAGGAAACTTTAACTCCAGAGTAGCAAAACAAAAACCAAACAGCTGTGACATTTGTCCAGTTTTCACTCTTGTGGTTTATGAGTCACGAACAAGCATAAGGGGACAGCTTTGGATCACATTCCATGTAATTAATAAACCAAAACCAAAACAGTCACACTCCAGCCTAACTCTACCTCAGACCTCACCATGTAAGTTACCTCTGCCCCCAAGTGGCTGAACATGATAACTACATGCATTTAACATAGAAAATGTATTTAGATGTGACAGTTCAATTGCTGTAAAAGCTATTTACTACTGCGTCTACTTTGAAATGCACCATTACGTTAAAGCATCTCTTTGTACATTTTAAAAGTGACCAGAGAAAGTGTTTACAAATTAGGAGGGATCTTTAAGCGGTACAATAATATGCTTAAATTTCAGATCAAGTTACAGCTGAAATGTATATTTGTAAAATAAAGAGGTTATCCTGTTTTTATTAAATGTTTTTAGCAAAATGTGGCAATCAAAACGCGCATTGATAAATCACCATTCCTGCGTGTCACTACTGAATAGGGGGGCACTTTAAGGAGGAATTTGAGGTAATAAAGCTGATGCTCCCTATAGTGTTATAATGACAGATGCTTCATTCTTTTAACCAACAGGGATGCCTTTTGCCCTCGACTTCTGCCCAGCCCCAAGCCTTTAATTAAGACTGGCTTAGGGCTGACTGATCCTGACACACCAGGAAGTTTCTTAAAAATCTGACTGCCAAAACCATGGAAGTATTATATAGGCCAGCACCCCCCATAGAAGCTTGCAGTCACTCTGCAAAGTCCACATAAAGGGGACTGTAAGCTGAAAGCCCCTCCAGTCAGTCTATGGGCCCCAGTATTAATAAGTTTGGCTTTGGCATTTTGCATTAACCCTTAACTGCAATGTGTAGTTTTTAATTTCCCAATCTTTTGAATTCTTGGAAATTGCCTTATGCTCTACAGTACAGAGTTTTTGCATATGCTGGACGGTTAAGTATGTGAGATTAAAATAAAATGTTAATTACCTCATGTAAAGTCAGTTTAAATCTTATACAGCAGTTTTGTCCAAAACAGAGCACCTCATCATGAAATAAGCATCGCATTTCCCACAGAAAAAGCAGTAATGCATGCAGGAAGCTGTAGTAGAACTGTGATATTGTCAGAGTGTCTGAGTTCGGCGGGAGTTGCGCACCACATGGAGAGAATTCCTGTTCCATCTCTCTGCATAACACAGCCATGAAAGAGAAGAAGCTCGGCAAACAGTTTGCAGCTTTTTCATGGGCTGTAAAATTGCTCTAAATCGGAATTGTTTGACAAGATCAGTTTTTACAAATAAAATGCATACCGCAATACAAATCACCCAGAGACTTTTAAATGGTCTACAATAAAGCTGATGAAAGGTTATTTCACACTCCGAGATCTGACAAGAGAATTGATATTCTACAGCTGATTTCAGCTTTAGGCCAAAACAGACAGAAAGCTACGCAGAGCTGTCATCAGTGGTCACACTTGCAATAACTCGTAAGATTTCCACTTTCCAGACTTTGATTCAAACGCCAGGCATTGTCATTACTGATCAATTTGAATTACCGAAAGTCAAATGTAGATTTGAAGTATCTTTTGGGTGTCTATAGTGTTTCAACTGATGCAGGAAATGAACTTTAGAAAGTAAAGCATCCAAATATGTTTTACCAAAAAAAACAAAAAACAAAAAAAGACAAAAGCTTTTGTCTTGTCATCTAAGTCAGCTGGATTTGGGGGTCTATGTATTTCTAAAATGCAGGACAAACAAACTGAAAGGTTTATTTCATGCAAGGCTGAAGAAGAAAAAAGTTTTGATTTTTTTTAAATGTATTAACTTAATAAAAGATTCATAAATATGTTTAAAAACTGCAAACACTTTGTCATAAACATTGCATGTGTCTGTCCTGTTCAACAGACACTACAATTATTCTTCCTTGTAATTTGATCTAGTGCTAAATTACAGTTTTAAAGCAAAAGGAAACGGATTACACACAATTTTCTCACACACACAACTACAGTTGTATTTATAGTTCCAAGTGATAATCTAAACCTGTAAAACTTGCCATACGTCAGCCTCATGGTGAAGCACAAGTGTCATTCAATCATAACACTAACAGTTGCAGAGTGTGAATAGATGAAACGCTCAGAAACAAAAACACAAACCCAACCACGATGTGGAAAGTGACGGGGAAAATGGCAAGGCCCTGTGTTGCCCTATTGCTCCCCTGAGGGTGTGGTGTAGGTGGGTTCCTTCCCTTATTGGGAGGATCATGGAAACTTAGCTCAAAGTCCTTTTTTTAATTTTGTTTTGCACCAACTCATTTTAGAAGCCCGAAATAATAGTTTTGAAGCAAACACACAAGAGTAAAGACAGAAGTGTACCATCTGCCACATTATTATACAAAGTGATAGACAAACTGTTCACAGAGATAATTTTTTTTACAAAAGAAACCTGTAACAGGGAGATGAATTTGTTGCTGGTCATTTCAGCTCAGATTTATTTATTTATTTATTTATTTTTTCCAGTTTTGGACTTTTTGTACATACATCTGTGGGTTTCAAAACGGAGATGCTCAACACAGGAATTTTTGGTGCTCCCCCGAGTCTATTTATATCTGCTTTATCAACTGATGATGACAAGTTATTTCCCCTGGCCATCTCATCATTTACTGCATCAAATTGTGCTTATGTGACTCCAGTACATAACCACTATCTAGAGGTTACCTACACTTATTTATTTTTTTGGATTTCATTAAGAGTCAAACATTTTCATATTTGACAAAAATCAACAAAATTGAGGGCATCAGAATAACAACCAGTGGAATTTGGATCAGTGTAACATAGCTGAACTCAAAATTACTCACATACCAGGCAGAATTTTGTTATTCCAACATGTTGACTGGAAAATCTGTAATGTTTACCCAATGATTATTGAGATGGGTATGTACAAATGTTATGGTGTTTTTTTTTTTTAATAATACCAGTAAATAACAACCGATATTTTATTTGACTGATACTACTTTTTCCATTGGTTTATTATGTTTTAAGAAAGCACTCATCTTATTTTCTATCAGAAAACATCCATCCATTTTCTCTGCTCCCTAACTTTGCAGTCATGGCTGGAGGGACTGGAGGCGTGTCTCCAGTGGCCACTGGGCAAGACACAAGGTGCACCCCAGACAGGTCATGAGTCCATCTCTGGGTAATACATACAGGACAAACAACAATGCATGGACACTCTCACACTTAAAGGGAAAATTAGAGAAATCAATTAATCTAACCGTGATGATTTTGGACAGGAAGAAGCCAGAGTACCCGGAGAGAACCTACACCTGCACGGGGAAAACATGCAAACTCTCCAAGCAGAGAGACCCCAGGCCTGGATTTGATTCATGTGTGAGACTAGAACATTTTTATGGTTATTTATTTCCAAAATTCATACTAAGACTTATAAGCCACGGTTAAGTTCATGGGCATGAAATTGTCTATATATGCTTGTCAAATGAAAGTAGACGAGGGTGAAAGGGCAAATGTGTACAAAATGAGTGTATGAACTATGAACAAGTTCATTCTATGTTTACTTAAGGGTGCAGAAAGTTTAGCAGAGAATTAGTTGAATTAGTTGCACAATTTTTTTCTTTTCCAGAGTTCAATTATAAATGTTTTCTTTTGTTTAATGAAAGATTGATTCGTATGTGACAGTTTCAGATAAAAACTCCATTGTGGACTTTAATGTTTATGACTAGAACCGTTTTAATCCTCACAGCTGAAACTTATAATCTTTTCTGAACAGCTTTTTATCACCGTCACCCTTTTATGACCTTTGATGGCTGAGCCTTGGTAGCCTGTCACTTCTCCGAGTATACGGAAATATGAGCGAATCTATTACAAAAATATATCAAATACAGTAACTATTAAAATAGCAATTTCTTTTCCAAATGTTATCTTGTTAACGTGCATTTCTGCTGCTTATTCTTATAGCACTGACTTGAATTTTAAAAGGTGTAGAAGTAGGGCATTTCTAAATAGCTTACACACAGACTGCTTCCTAAAAGAGCATAGACCACAATAAATTCTCTGTCTTCTGAAATCGGTGTCCTACATATATTTTTACAGTTGAGCAAGCTGTTGAGTCATGAACACGTGAGCCCAAAACACGGAGAACAATTAAACTAAAGTGGTTACAGTTACTTGAGTCAGCCTTTGTTTTGTATGTAGGTTATTGAGGATGTTCAGAAGAGAAACAGTCCTCTGATTGTCGACTTAACATGATCACTTAGTGAAAATCCATGACTATTGACTGACCAGTTATCCGAATTTGTTTCTGAGGCTAAAAAAAACAAGAAAAAAAAACTCAGCAACAAACCCACTCCTTGATATTGACCATGTTACCGCCTGCCAATGTCAGTGCAAACAACGGGTCCATTACTGGCTCACATGTAGCCAGCGGAGCAGACATCAGGTACAGGACGTCATTAAGAAGATTCCATTTGAAGTTCGCAAGATCTTTCCTGAACAGCACAGAATGGGTGTTGGCATATTGTTACTGGAAATGCCTGCTGATTGACACGGGGCATGATGAGTGTCGTGCTGCAGACTGTTTTGACTGGACTGAAGCCTAGAACGATCAACGAGTGAGTGAAACTGTCGACGTGAGGATTTTTATAGATCTCGCAGAGGCACTGGGATTCACTATTATTCTTTCCCAAGAGCCAAAGAAAAGTCACTCCGTACGCAAATACAGGAGGAAGGTAAGGTTTCTGTATGGTTTAGCAGGTGGCTGGAGAGGAGCCCCCCTCCCCCACCCGTCTATGCACCTACACCCCTCGCTTCCCCCTTTCTAGTAAAGCTAAACTTCAAGAGTCTTATCACTGTCACATTCCCTTGGAAAAGAACACAGAAATGGAGACCGGATGCAAAGGCTTACACTAGGTCAGGCTAACACAAGAAGTAAAGTGTAGAAATGCTTTGAATTTTGGCTTGTAAAGGGAAGAGGCTCCTGTACAGGCCTCCTGACCTTCCTACTCAACTTCCTTCCTGACAAGTGAAGGAATGCTGTGTCACATTTAATAAATTGGTAGGTGAATGCGTTTTAAAGGTCTCTCAGAAGTCTAATTCAGTCAAGATAAGATTTCAAGACAGAGAAACCAAAGCGGTTTGGTGGAATAAAATCCATAAGCCTCATAAGAAGAAGTGGTGTTTATGGTTTACGGGATAGGTTTGGACTAAGGTGTAAACTGAGTTCAGGTTAGATTTAGGGTTAGGCATGTACTGGTAACGTTTAGGGTTAGTGTGTAGAAATTAATGAAAAATTAAAAGAAGAAGTCAATGCAAAGTCTTGTGAAGATAGAAATAAACTGTGTGTGTGTGTGTGTGTGTGTGTGTATGTGTGTGTGTGTGCATGCACATGTGTATGTAGGATGATAATTACCAATTGTTTGGAAATGGCATAACTTTCAAAAAATTGTTTGGCTGTAAAAATGTTTTACAAAGCCTATAACTAATTATTGCAGTATTATTAAAAGTATCCATCCATTAAAACTTTTTTTGTTTACTCTCAGAGAAATTCAGTCCCCTAATGATGCAGATTTATCTTGGGAGTTTTCACCAAGACATCCTGAATAATGTGGAGAAGGGGGACTCCAGAAACTAATGGCGATAACGATTATGTTGCTTCTGTGCAATTTTGCACTACAATATAGAAGATCAAGGGAAAATGTGGAGTTTTGATCTTTTCTTTTAAAATACCCTCGTACCTGTCTCCCTGGCTCTTTATTCTCTTTTCTAAGGCCAATTCTGTCTTACACAGAGTCCCCACTTTGACTGTGACTTTATCCTGTATTTTCCAATTATCACCTTTTAAAGGCCAGCTGGGTGCATACCAAACCATTGGGGGGCAATTCCATTTGCATTGCTCAAAGTCATGGCCAAGTACTTTCATGCTTAAGTTCATATCAGAAAATCTTAAAGGATGTCATAGTTGCAGCTGAAAGTCAAACTAGCTCAACAGCTTCAACCAAAAAAACTGATAGGATACTGCTCTTTCTCTTGAAATGTGATCCAAGAGGTTTGAAGAAAAAACTTGTCAATGCTGAGCTACGCTGGAGAATGGCTTGAAAGTAAAAATGTCTACACAAATCAGCATGACAGCATTCAAGCATTCTAATTTTTTCACTTGGATCACTACAATTGTTATTGGATTTATGTTTACAACTTCAGCTACGTATTTTTTTACTTCTCAATATTTTTTTTTAAACACTAACTGCCTATCATTATTTCTGCCCTTTCTGTATTCAGTGGGTCAACCTTTTACAGTCAAAACAGCTCTAACCAATCAGGGGATGGACAAAGAATCTGATATTGCCCTGGTTTCAGAAACACTGGAACAAGAGGGAAAGATTCTTACAATCCCGTGGGTTGTGAAGTCAACTCTCTTGCTCTCTGCAGATGAGAACAGATTATACCGCTCATAAATATATCTATTAATGGTGAAGACCCCACCCACACCCGTCATTAACACGTGTCCTGAGTGATCAGAAAATGCCGGTTAAATTCAATTTGGACAGGAACTCTAGGCCAGAAAAGTATTTAAAAAAAAAAAACATAAACAATGATGTCCATGGATGTCCAGTGTATGAAGAGAAGATTTAATTGTGTTTTCTTGAAACTACTTCCAAGTTATTTCAGCAGGTCTCCTCACATTCAGTTTGAGTGGGAGGCTATTGCTGTAGGGCAGCATTGCTGCCAAGTAGGGTTGAGATCATCTGCTTAATATTAAGGTTGGTGTTGAGAAATGCCAACATCAGGATACAGCCTTTCAGCACTTTCTTTACATGTTAGTGATCATGTTGTTATTGCTGTGTTGCTTTTATAAGCTCATCAGTTTTGCACAGTACTGAACAATAACTTTCCTGTCTGCGTTCAGTCCAGGCTCTGCTTAATACAAAACATATTCGCTAGTGCAAATCCGTGTTTGACTTCCTCTCTTCCCTCCCCCTCAGACTGAATATAGTAGCATTTAGCTGTGAATTAATTTTCATGTTTGCTTATACCCTGCTGAGGTGTGATGCCAGTGGTGCATAATCAAAAACTGCAACACTGCATACAAGTAGATAGGCCTTGCCGGCATTTATCCTGTGCAGAATTTGTCAAGCAGGGAAAAACTGAAACGACAGAATGAGAGTCAATAACCAGGACACACCGCAGAAGTCAGCAGAAGGGAAAATGGACATTTACCTCAATCTGTTTCCTAATAGAGGGCCGTAGAGCAGAGAATATCTTCTGCAGTGTGGCGTGCAGCTGCGAGTGTGTCCTTGCGACAATGCACACGTCTCTGGCCATAGGACAAGACAAGCACCCAAAAGCCACAACCCAAACACCAGCCGCCCTTAACACAGTGTGTCTAATGCTCCCATTTATTGTTTGGGGAGCAGTGGCGCATGGCCTTAGGTTTTCGGGCGGGGAGCGAGGGTAGCACCTAGCCTGACAGCTGTGCCCTAAACGGAGGACAAAAGCCCGAGGAAGTACCGCATCAGCGAAGATGGGACTGAAAGGCACGGCAATTTGCTTGTGGTCACTCTGCCATCTGATTTTGTCCGTTATCGGCTGTTCCCCTCTAATGTGTTTTAGTCGCAAACGCTTTTTCCTCACCTTGTAAGGCATCATTATGTGAGTTCTGGCATAAAGGATCGGCATCAGCACTGCATTTAGAAGATCAAAGTGTAAACTACTAATTCATAACAGAGTATTTCGAGCAAATGCGGTGAACACAGGCCACCTCCAGCGAACAAATCCTTTTATTGTAGTTTATTTGTAATCTTTTCATAGGAGGGAGTCGTTTTTTTTTTCTTTGTCAGTCGCTGTACATCAAAGATGAACTAAACCCACCATGCTGGTTGTGTTTGTATGTCTGTGTTCAAGTGTTTAACACCACAGAGCAGAGCATGTTTTTAATCTATTGATAAAATAAGTGTCCTCATATCAGGTTAACACCTAAACAAATAAATCAATTTGGACATAGTGTTTTTTTGTTTGTTTGTTTTTTGTTTTGATTTTTTTTTTTTTTTTAGGGGGAAACACTTTTTGAATTTGATGAACACCCAACAGACCATGAAGCAGTACAGCCTTGTTTCTTCTAAGAACAAAGACTCTCCTTGCCGTTTGTTCATAAATGCCAATTTTGTTCATTTTTTTTCCCTCCTCCAACAACTTATTTTCGTTTGAAGCACTGACAAGAACACAACACTAACCACACATTTCTGTGTGCGGTCAAGCTGAAGATAAAACTGTAAAGCCACTTAGCACCCATAATCAGTTGGTATAAAAGCTAATCTAACATTATATTTGCAGAGGGTACAACAGTCTGCAGGAAGGGCTAAGAAAAGCAAAAAGAGATAATAAGCATTCATTTGTTGCCACATCAGCCACCAGGCGATAATTATGCTGGGGTGAGAATTTTGAATCCTAAATGGTTTCTTTGATCTGAACAGGTGTTCGCAGATGGATATGTAAGATTATTGCTTTAATTATTACCAGAGATCAAAGCCTGTGTAAAGCCTGTGTCTGATTCTTAAATATCTAGCTTCCCGCACAATCTTTGGGAAATAATACTAAGCAGATATTGGAAAATACATCTGTCAGACCTCCTGTTAGGTGATGTGTAAGACCATTTTATTGTGATTACTTTTGATATACTGAAGTATTATGTGAATGGAAGCCCAGCAAGGTAGTTGAAACATCAATGCGGGGGCGGAAAGGGGGCTGTGGTCACATTTCTTACCACACATTTCAGTAGCTATCCCAGAAATAAAATGGAGAGCCAAATGTTTAGCATCTCATCCAAACAGGAAGGTAGTGTGTGCGTGTGTGTGTGTGTGCGTGTGCGTGTGTGTGTGTGTGTGTGTGTGTTGTGGTTGGATGGTGATTTGAGGCAGAGGAAAAGCCATCAACTGTCAGAACGTTTATAGGTGAAATGGTTTAAAAATCGCCAACACATTAGGGTAAAATTTTAACATCCCTTAAAACCTTTTGCTTTTTTCCTGTAATTATCTGGCTTCACTTGCCTCAAAAATCACAAGATTAAAAGTCAGTTTAATTATCCCATACTGGAAAAAAAATTACTTTACATATCTGCATTTAGAAAAGTCATCGTGTAGCCTGTAGATTTGACGTTTATGGAACAAAAATCCAACAGCCTCCCATTACTGATTATTGTTACGCCTCTGCTGAAGCAAGATGAATTACAATCCAGCCAGACAATTCTGTGTAACAGACACATGAACTGGAAAGTTATGAGACATCTAACGGCAGCATGCTTGTCTGTAAAATTCAACCTGAACTCCGTATTCGTCACACTGCCTGCGCCGATGGAAGTTACTGCCACTTGACATTGCAAGTGTTCACTTCTTTCCTTCATAGACAGTTGGGTAGATTTTAATTGCGTAATTTGCAATCAGGACACTGCAACGCCTTGCAAACGTACTCGCATCCATGAACTTTCTTACATTTTGTGACATTAAAACCACAATTTTATAGGGACTTTATTAGGATTGAGGCAGGAGGATGGATGACCACACAGCAGTTCTTGTTATGTGGAATGCAAAAGGATCCATGATATTTAAAATGTTTCTCAAAAGAAGAGGTGAAGTGAAAAAAAAAAGTGGCATTCATCTCTGCTGAGTCAGAGTTTTGTAGAACCCTCTTTCACTTTCAATACAGCGATAAGTGTTTTGTGGTATGACTCTATGGTTCATTTATGAACAACTACAGACAGGTTTGCTCATTTAATAGTTCAAGCTCAGTCAGAGTGGATGACTGGATAACACTATTCCAGTGTCATCCATCCATCTACTCTTGCTCTCACCATCTGACTTGTCCCTCAATCCCCCACAGTATGATGCTGCCACCACCATGTCTCCTGGTGGTGAAATGCACAGGACAAACATGTTGCATGTAGAACAAAATCTTCATCAAATTTCACCACAGAACCTTCTCCCACAACTTAGCTGTGTCCTGTACAGGGCTAGTGCCAATCCATCCACCAGTTTTGTTCATTTATTTATTTGTTTATTAAACAGTGCTCTGTGAGAGATTCAGAGCTTTGGATATTGTTCTATACCTAACCATGCATTAAATTTCTCCAAAACTTTATCTATGACCTGTCTGCTGTGTTCCTTAGTCGTCATGTTTGTTTATTAATGTCATCTTTCAAACTTTAGAGGCTTTCATAAATGAGCTGCATTTTTCAAGAGATAATATTAAATACACTATTTCTTTTTTATTTTATTTTGAAGATAATGGTTCAGCTGTACTTGCCACATATCAGGATAAATTTTCAGATTTTAGGTGATGTACTTTGCTTCCACTTAATCAAATGCTACTTTGTGGCGGCTTACCACATATACTGCAACTAAAATAGACTAAAAAAAAAAAACAAAAAACTGTGACACCACATGGAAATGATGATAAACATTTGCTGAAATACATTAGCTTTAGACTTACATGTGATGTTTTATCACCATTCGAGTTCAGTATAGCTTATTAAAACAACCCATAACCATTCAAACAGAGACAAATGAACAATGCTTCTTGATCCTAATATGAACTGACTGCAGAGGTCATGACCACAAGCTGTTGTTAATTCTGCCAACTGTAGATGGTCATTTCAAAAAGAATGAACAGCCATTAAAAGTTAAAGGACTACAGTCAAACTCTAAACAACTACTGCACAAGTCATTTTTAAAAGAATTTAAAAACAGAAGATTTTGTAGTTTTTCTCAAGAAAAGAAAATCAACACGTCAACCTCTCTCTCTCTTTTTTTTCCCCCATTTCAAAAGCATTTCTGACTTGACCAAATAACAAACGTGAGGTATGTCCCTTTGTGTTTTGTTGGGTTTTATACTCCAAAACTCTAAAACAAAAAAATTATCATCTAAACCATAATGAAAGAGTCTGAAATGTTAAAAATCTGCATCTCTGAGACAGCGAGTGTCCTCAGAGAGCATTAGCACGGGCATTATCTCGTTGAGCCAGACTGTTCGGTAGTAAACACCCTGGCAATTGGCCTTGTAGTAAACTCTCGGCGGAACTGCCACAGCAGAGCTTGGAGTGTTGTAACCGTCCTGGCACGGAGATGTGGGTCACGCTAGGCTGTCCTCTCCCTCACCCCGGCACCGCAGCCCCAAACCCTGATGAGATTAGCCGGCCAGCCAGAGGCTCAGTGGTGGTAAAACACAAACACCAGTGATTACGTGGACATTAAAGTCCGATCCCCTCACACTTTAGCTCGGATCCCCTTGTGCGGGGTCACAAACAGGTTACTGTCACGACTATGCTACCATTAGCGTCATATTTTATGCAGAACTGCCTTCCCTCCCCCTGCCTCCCCCCAATTACAGACATCAAAAAATATAGCAAGTTTCTCCAAACAAAAAAATACTTTAAACTTTCCAGCAACCTAAAAAAAAAAAAAAAATACATATCTACTCAACCTATCTGGTAGTCACTTGATATAAAAAAAAAACAAGAAGCTGCTTATTTGTCCTCCTATTAGTCTTGCATGCTTGGCTAAAAAAAAAAAAAAATTAATGACCATGATGACTGGCGAGTTAAAAATCAGTGTCAGAAATGGGATTAGGCAGGTTGGAATGCCAGGCTAATCACTCATCAGCGACGGCCAGGAGAAACGACCTCCTTAAGGAGGAGGGGCGGCTTTTATAAAGCTTTGATTACTGCGCCGTCTTAAAACCGCATCCGATGAGTAAAGACAAGCGCTGGTCCACCCCCACGTTTACTGGGCCAGTTGCCCCCTGGATTCCTGTAAATACGTGATGTCATAGAGCTTAATGATGCCCAGACTAACACAGTTGAGGAAAAAAATAAATAAATATTGCAGAGCTGAAGTAAAAAAAAAGAAAAAAAAAAAGAAAAAGAAATCCCTAAAAATTACAGTATTTAAAGCAGAATTCAGTCTAATAAAAGGTTGCGTCTCCACAATGAATTTTATGTCTCTGTGGGACGGCTAATCATGGTGACGAGAATCATCACTTTCCTCTGAGCACGGACTGCTCCGTCAGGAACGAAACACAAACAGCAAAGGTTATAGATGGAGAGTGCCCAAAAAAGAGAGACGCTCTCCCAAGCGCAGACTGGAATGGACAGTTGTTTCCAGTTGCTGCATTTAAAAGGGCCCATCATAAAGACTGGCGAGAGGAAACAGGATAAGCGCTCGAGCCAAAGCAGTAAAAAAGAAAAACTCTCTGGGAAACTTGAAAGCCACACAAATGAAGTCTGTGTCTGCCATCTGGAAACAATAAACAAACAAAACCCAGCAGCCAAACAAACACCACAAAATGGCAGGGGGGGGAGAGAGAAACAAAGAGAGATTTAAAAAAGAGCGAGAAATGGTTTCAGACATTTGGACTGTGAGTATGTTGAATGAATGACAGCGAGAGGGGAGGGTGTCGGCGTTAAAAATGTGTGCGGCATGCATCATTAGCAGACACTGATGGGAGGACAGACACAGACACAGGCCTTTGTATAAAACAGCCTTTGATGCTAGGGAGATGGCCCTGCTGTTTGAATGTGTGTGGTACCACTGAAACCTGGTTCTAATGAAGTGCAGCGCTAACAGGAGGCTGCCTGTCTGCAACCAGCGCCGAGATGAGAAGTTACAAACAAGTCCCAAATTCAGCAAAATACCAAAACAAAGTAGTCGGCTATCTGCTCTTTGTTCAGACGAATCAGAGAAACACATCATGTCTGACATGTTCTAACAAGAGGTTTTATTTTGTTTTGTTTTTGTTTTTTTTACAGGAAAACCGCTACAGTGTACCTCAAATTTCACAGAACTTATTCATGTTATGTTTAGTATAAACACTGAAAGAAAAATGGACCTTATCGGCACCCTTTTGCTTCCTACTGCCAGTAAGCTGGCTGAAAGAAGGCTGCTACACTTTACCTTCACTTACAAGAAAGACAGATTCAACGATCTGGATACAAAAGCCGACAGTCATTGGATGGAAACTTTGGGTGTTTTCATACCTCAGATGTTCAGTCCACTTAGCAGCAACTGTATTGACACCACCTCAGTTGCAAACAAAAAACCCTACAGAAGTTTGTTTATGGTGCAAACACAATCCACCCTTAATCCGACAACCTCAAGGTAAACAACACAAGCTTGAGTGAACGACTTTCCCGTAAAACAATACGGACAATCCTGAACATTCCCTTCATGGCTGTTACCAAACAAGAGAGTGTGTTCAGTCAGTGTTGACTTCAGGACCTCTGAAACACTGACTGCTACAAGACATCCTTACTGCCTGCAGCAATCAACATCTACAATAACTCCAAAGAAAATAGGATGAGTGAAGACAACATTTCATTAATAAAATATATTCGATTTGAGCTGAATTAAACTTTACGGGTTGCAGTAAACAAACTAACACCATGGCAACATGTTATATGTAAGGCATAAAACATTATGCAACTTTCATGATGTCTTATTTGGTATATCGTCTCAGATAATTTCGCCTGAATCTCACTATGGGGCTCCATGTCAGCTCACAACACAGAATGTGCTTCCTGTAGTTGCATTTCGAATATAAAAATAATCTCAGTTTTGTTTTCTGTGGTCTCAATCACAGAGCTGTGGCATCAATTACATCATAACTTGATGTCTATTTGTGGCCTTTCGCCCTGTTCTCACCGCCAACTGTTAATCTTCCTGAACCGAGCCCTAAAGGGCTTTATAGGCTGTAAACAACAACAAATAAAGTTTTGCTTAGTTTTTTTAAATCTGAATTTCTGCCTTGCAACAATATGTAAATTAGGTATTTAAATTGAATTTTTGAAATTCTTACTTTTAGGTGCGTCTGTGTGAACCTGGCAAACAAATATAAAACATATGATGTAGCAGCCTTCTCCAAGCAGGCCAAAAGTTATTTAACATGCTAGAAACCCTAAACCACAATGGTGCTAATTTTACAAGTTGTCTAACATCTGTCTCGCCCAGTGCTGTCCCAAATGTCAACTTGTACCTTCAATGTCGGTCTGAAGAGGTTAATGATGGAGAGGAAATCGTAAAGAATGTAAAAGAGCAAAAACTGTTCTGGGAGATTCACAAGCAATGGTTTATCCACCATCAAGACTGTCCTACCTCTATATGTTGATGAAACTTGCTAAATGCTTCCTTAATCACAAACTATTGACACATCTGAAAAAAAGTGTAGCACAGTACAACATAGTAAGCCTAGTTCATCACTTTAATGAAATTAACCCATACACACAAGACACAGCAGATTTACGGATCTTGTAGAATTAAAGGAATGATTCTGTCCAGGTCCACTGGGACAAATTAAACGACTAAAAAACTGAGAAGGTCCATACCATGAATTGTAATAGAATGAAATGACATTATTTAATCACTTAGCAGTCACCTAGTTTAAATGTATATACAGGCCATCAAGTCAGATGCATTAGCAAATGCCCATTAAATGAATGTGAAATGTCCAATTGTGCATTAAAAAGTGAGGAGTAAAATCATGCAATTGTTAAACAACAAACATATTAAAATTTTTAAGCAATAAATATAACTAAAACACTAGTTTATCAACTTTCTTTCTCGTTTTACTGTATTTCTTTAGGATTACTATGGATATATAGTTTAATAACTCACTCAAATTCAAGTTCCAGTAATGAGGCCATTCATTACTTACTGGCATTACTTGGTACCTTGGTAACAACATATTTCTCACAGCAAGAAGAGAACTTGCTACACAACACTGCATACTGAGAATTACTTTCAGGTTCTCCAAACAACATTTCCGCGACCAATTATTGAATTCAAGATACTGATTAGATAAAGCATTTGGAAAAAATAACCTACCTACCCGTTTCTCTTCCCAAGGTCTAGTGACAACACTGACACCAAGAGGTTCACTTCAGGACTGCAGCCCTGGTTTTATACATTAGGAATAACCTCACATAACGCACATATTTAACATGTGTGTGTGAAAAGGGAACAACAACAAAAAAAAGAAACATACATTAAAACAAAAAAAAGCCACACATGAACATAAATCCCCTGCTGAGCTTAGTTAAATACGCGGCTATAAAAAGGGCCTCTCATTAGTGTTCTGTGTATCAGACCGGAAATTCTGGGTAAAGTATACCTCATTGTCCTAAAACTACTCACCATCCACATGGCCATAAGAACAATGCATGGCTGTCAGAAGACTGAAACACAACTCCGGCAAAGGAGAGGATGGAATAAGATTCAAATTATTAATCCAAGTTAAATCAGTCCCATCTGCTTTACTACATTTACTTTTAAACATGCTCTGCTTTATAAACTCTACCAATTCTGACCTAACTCTGATTTGTCAAGACATAAAAAAAGCCAGTCATTAGAACAACATGTAATAAAAACATAAAGCATTGCATAATCCTTACAAATGATAACCTAATCGCCACACTCGTATCGGCTCACATCTGCAAGCAGAAACATGGGTCTTCCACTTGTGTTGTCATTAAAAACAGAAACTGTTTCCCCAGCTCCTCATTTGATCCAACCCCCACGTTCAAATCCTTAACCACATAAACCACCCGTTAGCCAAGTCCACCCCATGTTTCGAGAACAAAATTCTTTTGTTGCGATTGTTCACACATTCCTCCCTCGTTGTGTTTATACAGATGCAGCTCCATGTGCTCTCCGGGGTCGTAAGAAGTCCTACACCGCGGCCCAAAGATGTGCTGTTGATCAAAGGCGTTAGAGTTCGAGGAGGAGCGCTCGTTTCCAGTTGTTTTTGTTCCCTCTTTCTTCTTCTGTGGGATACAGGTTACCGCATCCATCTGCTGGCCTCATGTATCCACCTTAGTCAGAGCAGAGGCAAGTGTAGGCCTCTCTTTCTTGCTGTCTCAACCGTGTTTACTCAGCTGGTTTCCACGGCAATCGCCAGGACTTTGTTTTTGCACAGCAACATGTGTTAACTTAATGCTCTGTAATGGATTTCAAAGGCAAGCTTACCAGGTAATAGGGCAATTTATCGATTCGTTTGCTTAAAATTAGTCTTAATTGTAAAAGAAAAATAAAACACACCTCTAAGAAGATTTAGGCTCAAGACAGAAAAAAAACAACAAGCAAACAAAAGCTAACGCATTTTTCTAAGCTGCGCAAACAATTAAAGAATAAGTAAACCAAATAATAGTCAAGAAGACATGAGGGTTAAAGTTGCCTGGCCAGTGTGCTCAGCCCTTCCCATATGTGCTGAATTTGGTTACAAAGTCCCAGTGGTTGTTTTCTTGCTTGATTGGATTATGGCCACACACCTTAAGCTCAGCTTCCACCACCAATCAATGAGGAAATGAGGTGTCAACACTCTGGTGTTTATTCAACACTCATTTATTTTTCTACCGGAAGCTAAGAAAAGCTCGGCCACAGAGGACTGCCAGATGGGCAAGAGGTAGTCTGGTGAAGCGTTTAGAAGAACAGGAGATTATTAACGGCGTTAGTGAGTCTTTATCGTATGGAATTAGTCAAATACACAGTTCATTTTCTTTATTGCGCATTTGCGAAGTGCAATAATGTTTTTATAATGACTTCTTAACTACATTAACACGGTGTAACATTACCGAGATATGCTAGCATTTATCTCCGGAGCGGAGACGTGCTTTAAAGCTTCAAGCTGAGCATCCATTTGACAAAGCTAAAAAAATGTTGATGAGAAGACAGCAGAAAGTCTGTAATGCTTCCAGTCAGCATGAGGTGCCATCAACATAAAATTCTGCACAGTAGCCGCCACTTAATACAACCGGGGCAATCGAAAATTCCCCTTCCAGTTATAGACCAATGCCGCTGCATTACTATTGTAGCATGAATGCCAAGCGTCTGCATGGCTTTATGCTCCCTCTCTTAATTGAAAACGTTATAGGGGTGCATTACACTTAGGCTTTTTATAGGTAGTGCTATAAAGCCCTAGCAGGCCCTGTGAGGGGAAACTGCCCATTAACTTATAAGGTCCAGGCCTTGGCTCTCTTAATTGACAACCTCTAGGCTACTTTCATCACTTGTCGACTTCATAGTGGCAGCCAATGCTTCCTCCAGGATGCTGTTGCATCTTTGACATGAGGGTGTTTGTGACAAAGAGCAGTCTGCCGCCAACGCCGCGACGAGAGCTCTAGGCTGTCCATAAAACAAGCACATGCATTCCTTCCAAGAAGGCTGCATTTAACCACGGGGTCACAGAAATACACGACCAAAATTTAGTACCAACACTTTCTGCTTAAGAGAGCCAGCTGTAGTGTATTTCTGCAAAAGAAGATATCCTGAAATGTTAGTCTAGCTTCATATACGCTTAGAAACTTTGAAGTGCAAAACTAAAAAGGAGATAGAGTAACGGTATGCGAAGTCTTCAAGTTAAACAGTGCAAGCACAGTGTTAAACACTTAAAGGCAGACCTACAAGACTGGTGCGAAAATCACTTCACACTTGAACTTAGCAAGACAGTCAGTTTTGTGCCTGTGGAAATTTATGCCTCCTCAATTACACCCACATGTCACAAAGTAGCTGACGGTCTCACAACTACCTCTGGAATATTAAAAACACTCACACAGAAATTAAGCCGTTGTAAGTTCACTCCTCCCACGAAACACTAAAACAGTAGAATTTCTATCAGTAAAACTCCTTAAGTGTAATTTTGAAGGATCATTCAAGATCGGTTCAGTTGAAATGAAATTAATTTTTTTCTAATAGTAAGAACTTTACAAAGATTCTAAAAGTGTATTCACACAAGTCCTGTTAAGTCAACTTTAGTCAAAATTTCAAAGGTTAATTTGGGAAGGTGTGACTACACAATTGAACTCTGATGTGGAACACAAAAGCAAACTTTGGACCACCTAAAAACCTACGTCTTGGTTTGGTTGAAGTGAACTGTAGTGCAGTTTGGGTGATATATGTGAATGCAAGCAGACTGGAAAATGAACTGGTTTTCACAAAGGGTTTGGTTGGTTTAACACAGTGCAGTGTGAAAGCAAGCCATGCTTTCACACTCTAAAAACGTCACAAATGTAATTTTGGTTAACAACTGTATCAAGTCTACTCCGTGTCAGATGTGAAAACCTGACACCAAAGAGAAGAACTTAAGTCCTAGAGACAGGATGACCACTACCTTTTCCATGTCTAAAATTCCTACTTTTACTTTTGAATGTATGTATGTATGTATGTATGTATGGATGTATGGATGTATGGATGGATGGATGGATGGATGGATGGATGGATGGATGGATGGATGGATGGATGGATGGATAAAGCACTTATACAATGGGATTCTGAATAAATTTAAATTAAAAAAATATATGTTTGTGTATTTGGGAGACACTTTCATCCAAACTGATTTACGAATCAGTTTGGATAAAAAACTGGTCTTAGCAGAAAGCCAGGCTCTGTCAGAGGTGACTGTGTAGAAACAGAGTTTAGCTATAGAGGGAGAGAGAACCTACACTCTACGGCGCAGGTACTCGGGTAAGAGGGATAATATGATGTAAATGAGCAAAAGTCCAGAATCAAACCTGGGCCAGTTGTGTCGAGGGCTGAAGCTTCCTTATGCTGCACCTGCTCTACCACTACCCACTATTATATTTGTCCAGACTGTATTTTGCTTTTCCATACTTATCCACAACTTGAAAATACTTCAAACCAGAGATGTCAAACTAAGTCCAGTCTTTTGGAGCTGGAAGCCTTGTTTAACTTTTAACTTTCATCCAATACAACTGACTCAAATAGTGAATTATATCTTCAGTGTGACATACGATGATATTTAATTCAGGTTTATTGAAACCGAGGCATCTAAACACTGGAGTACACTGGTTCTCAAGGACTGGAGTTTGAAAGTTGTGCTTCAGGCAAATTTTCTAATTTTATAAGAACACTTATTACAAAAGAAATAACACAATTTGCCATGTTGATCTTAATGTAGCTGGACTGCTACTTCAGTTAACGCAAAGAGATATACCTATTACACTCATAAGCGTAAAAATTTGCAGTCAATGATAATTGTCAAAAATCGAATTCTTAAATATAAGGTCACAAATGTAGAAAATTGTTTATCAAAATCAAACAACTTTTCTCATGTAGCATGAACACTTATGAGAAATCACAGAGCAAGAAGTTATGGCTGCTGCCACACAAAAACTGAGACTCCATGAATGGAAGGTTTGTGACTGCTATTGAAAAGAATGGCAGGTATACTGACTACTGATTTATTCAAATGCCTGTCTGGTTATTTGTTAAGGCTATGTTTATTATCCTCACTTTAATAAATAAAAAGAAACAAATTAGATGGATTTTTTTCCACAGAAATTCTGCACACTTAAACTTTCCCAATAATTGTTCACATATAAATATTCTCTCAGTAGCACACACAATCTGTCTACTTGCTTCAGAAGGAAGCTATAAGAATTATAAATGCATTAGATTATTATCGTCCAGCCAGTTAAATTGTTATTGCCTTGCACATTTAAAGATTTTAGGATTTAGCTGAACTTAGAAGTCCATTGACAATGTTCAAAGCTTGTAATAAGCTCTTTACTTGTTAAAAAAAACAACTAAAGGTCAGGATAAATACTAAAAACAACGTTTGGTTATCATATTTCATTTTCTTCTATGAGTTTGTCTAAAGACTTAGCAATAACTCCTGAGAAATGGCTTTTTTGAAAAATATACAGGAAAAACGCTACTATTTTGATTTTGACAATGCTGTGGATACTAAAAGAACTTAGCAACCAGATATTTTTCTGAAATGTTTAAAAATGACCAAAGTAAAATAAATACCTTTATTTTCTGAAATATATAGACTCGAAGTGCATTAGCATTTCGTATTACTCCAAGAAATAAATAGCTTAATAATTGTGCACGTACTGTATGTCCAAACATATTAAAGTCGGTCAATTTTAAATTATCACATGACATTAAGACTATATTGATAGTTGTTTATTTCACATCTTGAATCTGTTAAATATTGCCATGACCAAAGTTGAGTATTGGAACATATGTTTACATGACATACATGACCCTTTTCTCCAGTACGTTTCTCACAGATGTTGATTTTAGTTTGACAAAAAGCATGTCTAAGCATATTAGTTGTATCGTGTAGCCAAAAAAACCTTTATAAGCATTGTTAATTCAAGTTCAAACCCTACTGAACGCTTCTGTTGAGCAAACAAAGCAAGTGACCTTCAGCCGACCGCTGCGACGTAGCAACAGCCAGAAATGTTGTCTGGAAATGATTTCTACACGCAGCAAAAAACACTAAGAGTTATGTAAACATTCAGAAACAGACTTACTGTGCAGGAAGACGTCTCACAGCTCTGACAATGTGCGCCGCCATGTTTTTCTGTGACGCATGAGGCAACTATGCAGCGATTGGCCTCAAAAGGTTCTCCCACGTGCTGCTTTAGTCATGTGATTGGATAGAGTAGTACGAGGGGCGGGGCTTGGGCTCCTACAAGCACATGGTGAAGTAAACAGAGAATATGCACAGAACTTGCTGGCAGCAAGAGACTGCTTAGAGCAGTAAATCCGTATATTTAAAAGTTAGAGTGAAATTCATATCTTTTTTTTATTATTATTATGTGCTGGTTGCCCTCTTTTTGGCTGCCATGTCTCAGAGAGAAACCTAAAAAATACTTTTGGAAAAAAGCTCAGAGAGAGAGAGAGAGAGAGAGAGAGATTGTGGACAAGGCATTTCACCCCAGGAGTTGTCTCTCACAGCAGTGGTGAATTACTACCACCACCATCAGCCAGGTTCTGGTGTTGTGGACAAATGACACGCATGATTTCCCGTGAGGAGGTCTGCAGGGGATTGGCTTCAAATGTCAGAGTTCAAGGGCAGTTTTTGTAGCCTGATTTTAGAAATGTGTGCTGATGCTCGCTTGTCTTACTGTACACCTTGAAAACCAGAAAACAAAATGTTTTAGTTACTTTTTTATGCCATTTCCTATCAATAAGAACAATTTTATGTGCAGAGCCAATAATTTAACAAGATGTGGTCCAAATATGTTGGGGGTTTTTTCAGCCATTGTTTAAGGTAAATTGCTGTCCCAAATGACTTAAAGAATATGAACTGTTGTACAAGAACAGAGTTTTTGCAGATATTAATCAATTATCTCTTTAGATAACTTGCAAACAATTAAAAGGGGAAAAATATCATACCATGCTTTAACTATATTTTTTGTTATTTCATTATGATTCATAGGTGTACAAAAATTATAGAACAAATTCATTTTGTATGCATTTTCAGACATTCTGCTTGTTGTCTACGGTCATTTGAAGACTGTGTTCGCCTAATATTAGTGATGGGTAGTGCTCCTTTAGTATACAAAGTATGATTCATGGTGCTATTTAAGACTGGAAATATATTCAAGATGGCAAATTTATTTATTTATTTATTTATTTATTTATTTTATTTTAAGCAAGACAAAAGTGTCGGGACCCTCTTTAAGCTCTGCTAGTGCATAGCAACATTTCAGTGGCTTTCTCTCACATCTTTTTGAAAAGAGCTAAATTATATGATGGGATATTTTTAAGAGTTTGAAATCTTAGTATGCCTTGATACCAGAAAACATGCCAAAACAAGATGATTTCAAATAAATATGAAAAAAAAAGACATCGAGCTAAAAACAAAAGATCCATTACCAAGAAAAATTGAGAATATTTCAACATCTAAATAAATCAAGGAAAGGTTCAAATCAATTCTTGTGAGGGATGAAAAAAAATGCATCAAAGTAGGAAAATTCCATCTATGGGTTACTTGGAAACTACTTCATTCCCTCCCCCTTCTGTTCATTGAACACAATTGTTGTCCACTAATCCAGTTTTGATAGCATTTGGCACACTTTCTTTGGATCACAGCAAGATGCTCAACTTCCATTCTGGTCTCCCCTAGGAACCTCTGAGCCCGAGAAAGGCAGCCGACACCAGGTCGCGCCAGAGCGGGGGTTGGGGGGCGGGGGAGAGTTAAGGTTCTCTGTGTCCTCATAAAGCACAGAAAATTATTTTTTGATCCGAGTCAACCCCAGACACACGCACGTACACGCGGACCTGCTCGCAGGCTCATCAGACTGGCAGTTAATTTGGGATATATGCTGAATGCACGTTTATTCTTGTCAGTCTGTTCTGTTGTTTAACGTCGCTATCACCTAATGACCCCCCAAAAGGCAACAGAATATAAAATATTATGTCAAAAGGGTAAGCTTTTTTTTTTTTGCCCGTATCCCCCTCTGTAGCCCCCCCCCCATCCAAATGTACAATGCATCACTAGGCCTTGATGCCTCAGAAGTCTGGGTTCATTAAAATCTTGAACGAGTGCCAAAGCTGTAGTCAGAGATAAAAAGAATATGAAAGGATAACAAAATTTATGGATGGCAAGACACCACCTCACCCTGGCATTTATAATAAACAAATGGTTTCTGTTTCCAATTTAAATTTCTCATTATACTGTGACTTTTGGAAAATGTGTTTTGATTTACCAACATTTTATCTGAAAAAACTGTATAATTGATTAGATTTACATGGCTCTGATTTTGATGCTGATCGCCTGGCTCTTCCCCCCCAACCCCTCTGCAGCAGCCCCCAACCCACCTCCCCAACCTCTACCCCCCCCCAAAAAAAAAAAAAAAAAAGAGGAGAAAGATCTGAACAGCTCCTGAGGCACATTAACATCATATAAAACAAACCTACATATCAAACGGGCTTTTTTTCTGATAAAATAAATTGGTTTAAAACCGACACAGAAGCCAATTCAGCCCTTTGAACGGAACCTCTGTGAGGGCACCACAAGAAAAAAAAAAGAAAGAAAAATAGTGAGATAGACTTCACAGCCCAAGTGAGATGGACATCAATGCAGTGTGCCAGCAATGGCTGTATTAACCCATGGCTAAATCCCATCAGACAAATGTCAGTGTATCCGTTATGAAACCATGACATTTAGATCCAAGGTCTCCATTGTGGTTTTAGAGGGAGTCGATGTTTGTCCATTCTTCGCCTCCATCAAGCCCGCGTATAGCCTCACAGTCAACTGTACTCTGAACATGAAAAGATTAGAGATCATAGGGCTAGATTTATTGCATCATGCACTTTTGATATTTTGGTGACACTGCAAAAAAAACAATTGTAGGCAAAATGTAATTATAATTTTCTAATTCAATTTTAAAAAATAAAATATTTAGTCTGATCTGCAATGCCTTGGACTAGTATAAATACTGCTTGAAACTTTTCACAATTTGTCACACTACCTGAAACTTCGATCTCTACGTTTCAGATCGACAAGCACAAAGCACCACAAAGTGGAATCCTTGTAACACTTAACTGTGGTTTAATCCAGATCATTCTATCAAGCTCAGGCTACTTAGGAATTTTGTTCAGAAAGGTGAACTTCCACTCCAGTCTTATGGAGCCTCAGATTTTCATCCAACACTTTTTTCTTTTTTTAGTCATCCATCTTCCCTTCACCTTTGTCCAACTTTCATGCCCCTCCTAAAGAAATGCTTCCCCACAGAATAACGCCGCCACCACCATGCTTTATGGCAAAAACAGGTTGTTTAAGATGGAGCTATTCAAATGTTAAGACACTGTTTAAAAAAAATACAGCTTTATGCTTCTCTACTGTTTTTCTTGATCTTTGTGATGCTCTTTGTTCACTAATGTTCACTTTAGAAGTGACCTCTAGAGACAGTCGGCTTCCATTTTTATACATAGGTGTTAGAATAAAGGGGTCTGAATACAAATGCATACCACACTTCAGATCATTACTTATTAAAAAAAAAACTATTGGACGTGTTTTGACTGTCTCTCACATAAGCAATGGAAATGCAATAAAAATAATAATAAAAGAGAAGCAATTCCTTTTTAAAGCCATTGTAGGAATCCAGTGGAAAAACATGATAGTGATTAACAGAAATAACATTTATTTACCAAATATATATATATATATATATATATAAGAATTATTAGCATAGTGTTTTATTTTGAGTATTTTAAGTACATATAACAAAAAGGATGAAAGCAGAAAAAATGTGCAAAAGTATCACACCTACTTTTGCACCAACTCAGTGGCAGCCATACTTCCAAGACATGCCAACATGTGGAAAAACTCCTCCTAATTTACCCCAGACAACCTTTCCAAACATCACCATCGTCACGGCAGCACACGATGCACGAACCCGATGCGACACATCACGACCGCTCAGGTGTCACGAGCTGTGAGGAGCAAAAACCACATTCAAGAATTGGACAGTGTGTCATAAAGATCTCATGTTAAGAGGGCAGCACCTATGAGCCACTTGGTTGAGAATCACGTGACGTTTAATTATTGCCTCCTTACATTAGTTTAAACCCACCTCCCTCTATGGCTTCCCCTCTCAAGCATCAGTTGCGGTGAGACTGTAGGGTTGAGGCAGCGGGAAGCAGAGATTGGTGTAGTTGGCAAAGAGGAATAATATATTTATATATATTTAAAAAAAAAAAAAAACCTTCATTACTCTGCTTTTTCCTCCTCATTTTCTGGCGGCGGCCTAAATCAGGAATTACAAATGATATCATGACAATTTTTCATGCTCTTCAGACCAGTGATGTTTTACCGACTCATTTGCTATGATACCTTGTTACAGATCCAGCTGTGAATCAGGGACGATTCACGGGGCTAGAAGCCCGCCCCCTGCTGAGCCTGGCCAATGACCTGGAAGGCAATAGGGGATGCCAGTGCCTGCAGCATGTGCTGCACTGACAAAGCAGCAGGGCACCGTCAAAAACCCTCTCGTACAAACTTTGCAGATCACTCCGTTTTTAACAGATGAGTAAGCACTGGTGCTGACTTTATTTTTTTCTTTTCTTTTTTTTCCCCTTTTCCTCTGCCCTCACACGAGATCCATGGATTTTCCCTTCGCAAGTGTGCGGCTGTGGCTGATGCACAGCAAAACCCCTTGCCCACGAGGCGAATAGTGTAGCGGTGCGTCGGGCGTAGAAGGGTGCAGATAGCATGTGGCAGGGTCACTGAGCGGGTTAAGCAACAATTCAGTCGAGTGTCCATAAAAGAAGCAGAGTGCTGTTGGGAAAGACCAGAACACCAGCTAAAGAGGCCCAGCGATCCAGATTAAACTTTGGCCTTTGAACTGGAATTTACAGTTAGCAATTTTTCTTTTTTTTTTTTCTAAAATGCAATAACTTATTTTCCTCGCCAGATTTCTTCTGTAATGTTTTTTTTTTATTTTGTTTTTTGAAACTGTACCATGTGAGACAAAGCGCGTCCTAATCCATTCATTAATTTTTGTATTCATCAACAGGATTTCAATGGAGTTAAGGCTGTTTGGGTTTCCAGTTCAAAGCCCTCACGCAATCCCAGGCCCTGGTGACTTCTGCATTACTAAAATGATGCTGCCAGGACTGATGAAGCTGAGAGTGTCAGTAGGCATTAGCCTTCACGGCCCAAAGCTGGTGGACAAGATCAGACTGCGCCCCTTGACCCAGTCCGCCGCCAAGTTACTGACACAACAATCAAAACAGGCAGAGAGGAAAAGGGCAGCGCAACAAAAGACTTTTTTTTTGTCTTTTTCTTTTTTTTTGTTAAAGTTTACCCAGCAAAGATAAGAAAAATATAACAACATGAAATATTAATGTGGAATAAGCCAAGAAAAAGAAGAGGAGAAAACATGTATTGAGACATCTCTGCATGCTAGTCAAATCACAGGAAATGCTTTAAAGTTTTTTTTTGTTTTTTTTTTCCCTGCTTGGTTCACTCTGATTCTTCCTCTCTCACTTCATTTAACTAAATTAATGAGCAGAGCGAGCCAGAACTCTGAAAATTAACTTCCTGGCCACTTTATTGGTGATTGATTTTTCATATTTCACTGTGCTCGTGTAATTTGGCAATAAATAAATGCATTTCCTATGGTGGCTTGTAAATAGATGTTGTTGTTTTTTAACAATTTTTTAAGCAAAGCAATTTAGGAAGCAAAACAAATAAGGAAGACAAACGTCACAACGGTTGTGCGATCCGTAGGCTCCGGGATGCGAGCTTGTATAGGAATGTCCTCATGGCGCTTTTAGTCCACACTGACACTGAGCACAGTGGGGAAGTGGCCTTGCAACATAGCACTGCTGCAGTGAGAAACACCTACATCAGAGGGGACCTAAAGCTGTGTACACATGGTTCACCTCAGGACAAACGTGCTTATAGTACAACGTCAGTGATGGGCTCCCTCTGTGCTCTCTGCCTGTGATAGTGCGCTGGATGATGTTCTGTAGCATGCTGAGCGGTAAATCACACAGCCATGAAGGATAGAGTGTCATTGTCATGAAACTTGTTTGTAAGGTGATGCTTTTATGCAAAAGTGTGTGGTTGGTAGAAAGCATATGCTTAATCCCACTGGTTGCTGAGGACAATCTAACTGAAATGTTAATTTCAGGGAGCGTTGTTGGTGGATTTTTGGTTGGACATTTTGAGCTTAAGGAGCAAGTTATACAAATGTATACATACATTTTGTTCTTTATAAGAACTCAATGCAGAGTTCTTGGGTTGTGCTGATAGATCCCCTCTGTGTTGACAATTGCATAAAATAATTGTCAGACATCTCATAATCTAATCCCTCAGAACAATCTGTTCTATGCCATTGGAAATACAAACATCACAAATGTCTCTGTTGTTGTAGATTAGCTCTGGCTCCAAACATTTTTTGCATTTCCCCTGACAAAATAACACGTAAAGAGGTTGCAGTGTGTTAGCATTGCTGCCTTGCTCTAACAAAGTTCTTTGGTTGCAATCTTGACTGTTCTGTGTACAGTTTGTTTCCCTTGTGTCCTCAAATATGCCAGAGGCATGTTGGGTAATTTATATAGGAGTGAGTAATTTGATGGCCTGGTGACTTGTCTGCCACTAATCCCTCTGCAGCTGTGAGTGGCTACAATAATTTACACCAAATGGATGGATGGATATATCTTTTGTCATTTTTGGGGTTGCCAACTCTCACTCTTACAGAGTGAGACTCAAATTACTCTCCCATTAAAGAGCTACTCCAAATAAGGAAAGCACCTAACCTCAGTGTTTTTTGTTTACTTCTGTTTGCCAATGTGTAAAATAAGCAAGAAATTCTCTGGCATCATGTGCAAATGCCTGCAGACTTCCTCTCAAACGTCCTCAAACTTCCTCGTTTTCAAATCGGCGTCGATGCGTTCTACATTTTCTCATGCTCAAAAGTTGACTTAGCCTTGTTATTAATGAAACAGGTGACTGGTTTCCACGTCTGCATGCTTTCACCAGTTGTGAGTAAGGCACCGTATATGGATTTGAATATTCCAGGATGATGATGTCCACAGTCATGAGTTAACAGTGTTCAGAAGACGCCTTGTACCTCAAGCCTGTGTCAGAGAGCCAATAATGGCATGCAACTTTACAGTGTCATTAGTCTAGTAAACCACAAAGCATTGACTGCCCAGCTTGTTCAGCTCCAACTCCAAAAGTTGGAGTGCTGCACTCTGCGGCTTCAAACGTACTTCCAGCTACAAACTCATTTTTACTACGGTGGCGGTCCAGGTTTCACTGTGGTTCAACTCAACTTGTGATCAGCAGGTTTCATTTATCGAAGTCTTACTTTTGCAAATACTAAAATCCCTTTAAAATAAGAAGGCATTTCAAGCCACAGCAGCCTCAGTCGTAAGCAAATTTGTCACAGGCTTATCAAGGCCTAATTACCAAAATGAGCTGGCGGATAACCTCACTCCCCCCTCGTCCCCTCTCCCTTCTCCCCCACAGCAGTGGTCAGCCTGTAAAACCAGGATGTGTTGTCACCTTTATGATATAAATACTAACACACCCTGGGCATAAGAAAACTGTCAACAGAACATTTGTTTTCCATTTTTCACCACCCAAGGCACTTTAATTGGCAAAGGAAGAAAAAGAAGCAGACAAGGCGTTAAGAATGTGCCACAACACTAACTATTTTGCCCTTTGGTGAGCTCGGATGATTAAACAGATGGGGCTCGTATTCATTCTGTTTTATCGGGTGCAATACGTGTGTTTGGCTTTCCATTCAACCGGTTCTCACCTCAACACGTCGCTTGCGATTCCTGCATCGAGACCGGAGGCACAAAAACACACGAGTGTGTAATTTTAAACGAGAATCTGAAAGCGTGGGGAGCATTTATAGTCGACTATCCACGACATCTGTGACAGCATCTTTAAGCATCCCTTTGTAATTCATGCTCTGAACTTTGACTGGGCCATTCTAGCACTTGGATGAGCTTTGATATAAAATATTTTATTGTGTCGTGAGAGAAGGAGTTTCTAACAGGTTTCCTTTTTGTTCTGATAATGTGCTGTGTTTAGCTCCTTCCCATCAACTCTCACCAGTTTTCTCACAGCATCACACTACCACCACCATGTTGTGCAATGAAAATGGTGAGTTCATGATGATGTGCGGTGCTGGTTTTCCGCCACACCTACACAGTGGCAGTTCTCACATGAATCATGCCCTGTTCAAGCCTCTTCTTTTGCCACCTCTCGCTTAAAATAAACAGAAAAATTTAAATTCTACGATTGGGATGAAATGCAGTTCGGTCCCACACAAAGCACAGAGGCCAGTCTCCTTGTTTTGTAGCAGCAAGCAGGAGATGTCAACACATTCATACAAGCAATCAAAAAAGTTGCGGAAACAACTTACAGATACATTTTTATCTGATGCCAAGGTGCCTATTTTCTCATGACACCCTGTGCAACTTAAAAAAAAAAAAAGCTAATTTCAAAAACCACCTCATGAGGTCACATACCGTGATCAGATTACACACTGATGGAGGTTTTTCTCCGACTTTTTGAGGCAGTTGCACTGGATTTTGTTAACGGGTATCAAAGTAAACTTAACACAAATCCAATCAAGAAATTCCAGCTTTTTATTTAAAAAAGAAAATACAAGCAAACAAACAAAACTAACTTTTCACTTGTGTTGACATATCACTTGAAATGTACTTTTATTTGGGTTTTTTTTGTGTGTGTGTGTGTGGGAAAAAGAAACACATTTGTTTTTCATTTTATGCCCACACAAACCACAAACGTGTTTTGCTGATTATAATTCACGAGTGCATGTCAAGCGAACTGAAAGACAAGGACTCTGCCAGGAGCTGCAAGATTTGACCCACGCATGCAAGTAAGGCGTAATGACCCGACCGCCCCCACCGTACCCCAGCCACTCCTCCCCACCATAAATAGATCAAAGCACATCTGTTTCGGTGTCCAGCAGCCACACATCTATAATTGCAAACTGGCCTTAATGGCTCAGAGCGACCCATCAGACACTAAGCAGTTTGGACACAGGGGATACTAAAGCATATGAGCATGGTGGAACCAACAGTAATTGTTGGACAGGGAATTCTCTGGAGCCACAGCAGCGACCTGTCTGGTCTCCGCTGGACTGAAATAGATATCACAACTTCAGCCTGGGGATGCTGGCCCGTAGGCGCTGAGGCTGACCACGCAGCTGGGATTGAGGATCTTCAGCGTCGGGAAGAGGGGTCAAAACTTAAAAGTCAGGAATGTGTTTCAGATTCAGGGAAACTACAAGAAAAGAAGCGAAAGCATGTGGGATGTCGGAAACCGAATTGGTTTGCCAGTGTTTCTGACTCCTGAGCACGATCTTAAAAGTTTGTGTTTTGGACAAGAGCGAAGAGCCGTAACGGTTAATGATGTCAAATTAGCTGTGGGAGTATTTGAGCTGGTGTTGGTTGAACGGAGTGAAGCAGCGACTGACTGACGAAAGAAACCTCAAGTTGGCCACTTGTCACAGTGTGACACTGATTCGGCCTAATGAGCGTAGTGCTGTCACTGCACATCTGCCTCTCATTCACTTGTAGAATCTGGCAGACTCAAGGAAAAACACACAAAAAAAAAAACCTGCTGGAGTCGCTGCTCGATGCTGGAAGTTGAGACGCTGCCCACCTCCGTGCTTGCCAGATTGGAAAAGAAACTCAACAAATTGTAGTCTAACAAGAGAATCAAACTCAATGGCAACGGCTCCAAATTTTTGAGCTGAACCTTTTGTCCTACAAACGCAGGATAGACGTTGCGATAAGGCAGGCTGAGGAAAGGTAAATGATGCAGCACAAGTGTAAGTTTTTTATTGGTCACTGAGGAATTACATTTGTCCTTGGGGCAGGCCTGAGGTAGATGCAGTTTTTTTTAGGGCCAACTAATTTGGGTGCCCGAGGATACGTTGAATTCCATACCTGCTTATTCTTGCAGGATTTTCAGCAGCCAAGGGCTCCACATGATTAGAAGAAAAATACAGCAACAAGCAATTGCATAGCAGTGGAAAAGTAAGTTGAACAGACTACACTGTAGGATGTTCCAATTGTCGTTAATCAGAGATAGTTTCAAACAAATGGGTTTTTAGGCTTGCTTTAAAGGAACTCAGTGTTTGAGCAGTTTTGCAGGTTTCTGGAAGTTTGTTCCAGATCAGAGGAGCATAAAAGCTGAATGCTGCTTCTTCACGTTTGGTTCTGATTCTGGTGGTGCACAGCAGACTTAAACCAGAAGGCCTGAGAGGTCTTCTGGAAGGTCGATGCAATGGCAACAGGTATTTTGGTGCTAAGTCATTCATTTATTTATAAACTATAAACAAAATCTATTCTCTAAGCCACATGGGGAAGAAATTATTTTTGACTAAAGATTAAGACATTACTTCCTTAATCCTCAAAATGTTCTTTAGGTGACAGAATGTCGACGTTGTAATCGTCTTTATGTGTCCCTGATGGTTCGGGTCTGAGTCCATCACGACATCTAGATTTCGGGTTTGATCACTCGTTAACTACAGCTGTGATAACGGAAGCTGTGTGCTGACTCTAAATCGTTCCTCTTTTGTTTCAATGATATTAAGTTCGGTTTTGTTTCTGTTCAGCTGCAGACAGTTATGGCACATTCACGTGTTGACTTGTTCTATGCAGCTGTTCAATGCTTGAATGGGTTCATGGTCACCTGGTGATATCCTGTGTCATCTGTGCAGGGGAAAACGCCTGATAATAGGGACGAGTTCACTTCCGATCAAAAGCAAGGGGAAAAAAATTCAAGATTGAATGAAAATGAAATTCATCGACTTCTAGCAGGGATACAAAGACATTTCAAAGGCCTCTGGTTCTTTGGTGACATCCTAGATGAGTCAGCAATGTGCTCTTGGAGTAAATTGGGTTAGCTTGCCCCTCCTGAGAAGGTTCACTACTGCTTTATGTTTTGGAAATGGCTTTGAAACCCTGTCAAGACAGACAGAAGTACGTCCTTGAATTTCTTCAGATTGGAGCACAATGTGTTTTCAAGGTCTTCATGTCGTTACACAAGTGCCGTTTATGTGATTTGACTGATTCAGATCAGGAAGCAATTAGACTGGCATGTGTAACCACATTTTATTCAAACAATAAAACGTGGCTAATCACAGTCACAGTCATGATTTAAGAAGTTGTGGGATGGGGAGGGGAAGTTCAATGATGTTTTCACAAAGGGGAGTTTTTGATCATTTTCTTTTTTCCTGTGCTTGATGATCTGTAACACTTTGGTGCAATAAAAAGGTAATAACTGTATAAATCCCTTAATACATTTTCACAACACTGTAAAACAGCCCTTTATTTAACAACCTTATCACTCTTGAGTACGTGTTTCGCCACCATATGAAGTGAACACTGATGATCAGTCAAAATAATGCCCTAAATCAATTTTCCTTTTGTGAAAAAAAAAGAAAAGAAAAAAAAAATCCGCAATGTTTTTACCTAATACATAAAATGTCAGGTTGAATAAAAACAAGCAGGCGAGACCGTAAGCTCTGTTAAGGTTATGACGATCAGGTCATTTTGCCTGCTGCAGAAGACAGCAGATCTCCCGTCTGCCCCGACTCCGAAGGCGTCTTCACAGACCGAGGAGCAGCTATGAAAAATTCCTCCTGGGCATCCTCCTGGAAACTAACACAAAGGTTTACTAAACATCATTGTGGCGGTGGCACCAATTATTGTTAATATACATCAAATGAGCCCCGGCTCAGCACACTAAACAGACTGATCAAACCGATGATGGCAACTGTCAGTCTGCTCCCCAGTGAAGAGAGCTGTTGAAATAATTAGTCCTTGCCCGGCGAATAAAACAATAATTCAACAGCAGACATGACATCCGAAATATGCGCACTGCCTCAGATGGCTAAAAAAGAAAAAAAAAAAAAAAAAAAATATGTTAATCATAATTGCCAAAATAAAATCTATTTTCCAGAGTATCCAGGCTCATTCGCCGACACAAAACAGCAAAAAAAAAAAAAAGCTGCCGAAGCACGTTGTGGTCTAAAACCTCATGTTTTCGTTTTTTTTTCCTCAGAAACTGAGAACATGGGCACTGCTGGGTTTTCTTTGGTGAAATGGTTGATGGTGCAATACCAATAAAGAGGAACAGATACCAGCAGGAGGAACAGATACTACACAACAGGTTGTGTGAATGAGTTTATATTTTTAAAGGCTGCTTTTAAAGATATTGTTTCTTTTTGGGATTTGTAGAAAATATGAATGACAATATGTTTTGTTGCGTTTTTTTATTGTTGTTTTTTTATACGCATTTAGGATTTACAAATCAAAGTGAGCTTTGCAGAAAAGCACAAACAGAAACCCAGGCTGAGCTCAGATGAAGTTCAAAATATATAAAAGCTGTTAAAAATATTCATCGAACGAAAGGCAGACATACAACTAAACAAAAACTTAACGCCATTATGTCGACGCAAATCCTGAAGATGGTGCTGCTCAGCTGCCTTTCTGATCCTTCTAAGGATGTGAAAAGTAAAGAAAAAACAACACTCCAGACTCCAAAACTGGAAGACCACTTTGCATATTTCATGTCCTGAACTAGTCATACAGAGCATTTCAAAGATCTACTTAAGTTTTAGTCATGATATTTCGTAGCTGGTAAAGAGAGGAAGTAACTTAAACAGTATTGGCCTGAAAATTTACTCTGTACAAAACAAGAATCTAAAGCCATTTTTTTTTTTACAGAAGTTTGTGTATGCAGTTAGAGATTTTTTTATTTTCACAATCCATATTGTCCATATTATAGGATTAGGGTTAGAAATAACCATTAAGTATTTTTCTCTGGAATGCATTTTCTCTGCTGAACATGATTACAAGGACCTGCTTTCACTATGACCACATGACAGTAACGCTACATAATACATACGACAATAAGGAAATTATATTTTTATTATTAAGAAAGCTAGTATTGTATTTCAATTTGTAGTTTATTGAAGACATTACTTTGGTGACTGATATGTATACAGAAACCTGGCAAAGACCCGTAAAAGGCCTTAAAATAAATTCAATATATAAAAACATATAAAAGACAACATTCAACTTGACCATATCTACTGTAAGAACAACAATTAATAAGCTCAGAAAAACTGTAACTGTGATAATGAAGGCTGGTCAAGAATTCAACTTTAGCCACGAAGTCCTGTAAGGAAGAAGTTACAAAACACACATACACACACACACAAAAAAAAAACAAACAAACTCAAAAGCACAGGTTCAGAAACTTATCATTTTATGGTAGCAAAATAACTTTGCTTCAAAACTATTCTCATATCTTTACCAGAAAGGTCAATAAACATGATAAACTGATTAACCTTTAATGCTACCTACAAATACGCAAAAAATCTTGTAGAATGTTGAAAAAATTTAGTCCACTTTTAGCCAACTTTGCATGTTTAAAAATGGCACTTTGCGTGTACTGTTATGTTGAAGCAAGCAGACTTTTATAAGGCTCTTACTTCTGTATTGTTTCCCCGGCAGGTTCTATTGAAAAGCAGAAGTGAAACAGAAAAAAAATAAAACAAAATGAAGCCGGATCCTCTGATTTCAGAAGCTTTGTGAGAGTCTTTGTCCTAAAATGCTAAAGCTCTATCCTAAATCCCAAAACTACTTTTTAGTTTTCAAACATGAACGCTAATTCGAGTTGAAAACCTGATGAGCATATGTACCAAGAAGTTAGAAAATTGTTTTTTTTTCTGTGCATGTTGATGGGTGTGAAGTTGTGAGCAGTTGAAAGCTCTCAGGCCACAGAAAGCTGGTGTGTGTTTTTAGCCACCAGCCCTGGTGTCAACACCATGACATGCTAGATCAAGATTAGCTCAGGATGGAACTAGGAAGCATTGTAGGCATTTTTTGGGGTGGAAAAAAGTCTGCTGTAGAAATAAAGTTACTCTAAAGCACACAACCTTCCTAAGCCTGAGCTAAGGCTCAGGAAGGGGCTCGGAAAGTGTTTGGTGAAAAACAGCAAACAGCTCACCAGTGATTAGGGTGACGAACACGAAGCAAAGTGTGAACGTGAAGTATTCACGCGAGTGCGGTGAAACAGCAGACGGGGTCTGAGCAAGGCAGGCGGCGGCGGCGGCGGCGGCTGATGTGTAGGGGTGGTGGGGTGGAGTGGTGATGATGAGACCAGACACGAGCCACATGAGGTCCCCCTGACCACGCAGGAGTCCCCTGCGGTATGTCCAACAGTCTGCATACACATACGCATACATCACACTGAAACACACACAAGCAAGCACGCAACTCATTTACTAAACAGACAAATACACAAAACCACGAGCAGGAGCTGATGAATAAAAATGAACCGAAGTATTAAGAGTTTGCTCAAATGTTGTTTGGTCTTCAGCGCTCGTTGAATTCTTTTCCGATTTATAATGATTGCTCCCCCTCTAGTGGCTATTTTTATCATTACAGTTATTCTGATGTCTGCCTCTGACTGAATTTTTAAAACCCCAAATTCAGGTTCTGAGGAAATTTTATCTACTAAATCTATTAAAAATCAGAAAATGAGTATCTCGGTGTGTACACTATATGTACTGAGTAGTTCAAACTGGCCAGTTTTTGCATTATTTACTACAGGAATACAACATGGCATGGAGATCAGACTGTGGCGCTTCTGAGAAGTTAAGCAAGCCCAAGTTGCTTTAATCAGCACTCTTCACCTCGTTTGCGCTGTTGCTGCTCTAGTGGTGTGGGCAGGTGCCAGGTTCTGTTGGGAAACAAAATCAGAATTTCCATAAGGATTTGTAAAAGATAGAATTGCTCCAAAATAGCCCCATGACCCCAGATGAAGTTGGCCCTCAGGAACCAAACTTTTCTGTAGCCTTTCTGTTAAAAACTGAAATCATACAAACTGAGTCAAAGTTTAGTCTTTTTTTTCCCCTCTGCATAGGTAAGATGTTCCTCACATTTTCTTTGGCTGAGGACAGATTTAATACAAGTGACGGCACAGTTGCAAATCATGTTCTTGACACATCTGTATGGGATAACTCTTGAATAACTGTCTCCCAAACTCCTGAATAGGTTTTGCCTAACACTTTTTTTCTTCCACTAAATGTTCTCTTGTCTTACATTCTTAGACAAAGCACTCTAAGGACAGCCATCTTCTTTTGCAACGACCTATTGTGGAAACTATGCAGTCTTAACATTGCCATAGCAGTTCTTTATTTGATTTTTTTTATTGTCTTGAAGTCCTAATCATCAAATCTAACATCAATAAATCCTTGTAAAATCATAGACATTTCATATTTTGAATGGAATTACTGAAATACATTACATTTTTGATTAAATTCAAATTTTACGGAGCTACGCCTGTGCCGAGAATCTATTAATTTCCTTCAGTTCTGATTTTATTTCCCAGCTGCCTTAGCCAACAGGAGCAGCCAAGTTAGTGTGATAAACTGACCCCAAAGTTGAAATGTACGTGCGGTGATAGGAGGGATGGGGATGGTGTTGGGTGGATTTCTTACAGAATTCATTTTGGCAGCAAAAAAACACTCCAGATCTGGTTAGGCACCGGTTTGTGGAACCACGCTGGCTTTTCCACACATGTTGTGGACACCAGAAGTCATTCCCAGTTTGGTTCACCAACACACCACTGGTCTCCCTTCCAACATGAGGGTGCCTTTAAAGCGATATGCCTTCCGGGGTTGTTCTTCCATGGGCTTGAACTGCACCATTCACTATTGTATAACTCTCTTCAAATCAGTTTGTTCTACTCTACCCGTTCTCCCTCCTCCCACCCCATACACTTTTTTTTCTTTTTCTTTTTCTTTTTTTTTTTTTAGCCCACCCCTGACTTAACATCCAGAAAAAGGTCACATTTCTGAGAAGTGACTTCCATGCGTGTCCCATGCTGGGTCGTCACTTTCAATTTCCTAAGACCTTTCATGTCACACAGCCATCAACCCGTAAAACTCCCAAACACTTCACTACACGCTTCCTAAGGCGACTTCTCAGGAAACAAAATTAAATCACAAAAGTCATTCAAAGCTGCTGGATTAAAAACATAGATTCTGGCTGATTTTTTTTGTTTTTTTGTTTGTTTGTTTGTTTCATTTTTTTAAACTGAAGTCATTTGCATAACTTTTTCACAGTTACTCCTGTATCTGCGGAGAGCGTGCATGAGGAGCAACAATCGTCTCATTCTTTCCATGCCTTCATAGGACGCTGCAGCATTTAACACCGAGAGACCCTTGGGGACGCCTGGTGGGGCCCCAACAGACGGCTGTCCTTTCCTTTTTCCACAGCACCGTTCACTTGGTATGAGATGTTTAACTCTGGGCACAGAATTAATGGAGCATGAAATGCAGGCCTTAAGTGCAGCAGGCTCCTAACCTGTAGGTGACACTGTCTGCATGGAGTGTTTAGCCGTGACCTAAGTGAGATGTATTATAACTGCATTTGACTGGTGACAATTAGTGACCTTTTGCTGATCCAGCAGCCATCCTTTTAAATTACGCTTGTGTGACGTTCTTCGGCGAGGACACGCGATGAGATACTACAGCACCGAAGGCTTCTACTGTACTTCTACTGTTGTCCCGGCGGCGCAGGGGAGCGAGAGCGCACCGGGTCAAAAGTAGAGGTAGTAGCAGAAAAAAAAAGGTCACATGTGAAGTAGAAGAGGATTTATCACAGTGCAGCCTTGTGAAAAAGGTTTTGTTTTTTTCCCCCTTGCGTTTTGCTTGTTTTCGCTGTTTTGTCTTTATGTCTTTTCAATATGAGACGAGAATGACGTCATTAGGTACAAAGTACATTTTTCAAGTGATGACTCCATTTATTAAAGTAAAAACGAATTCCTTTTAAATCAGGCTTGGCAGACCCGTTTTCTTCTTCTTGTTGAACCATAACCTTTGACCTGAACTGAGTCAAATTAAGTCTCCAGAGCTTTATCTTTAGCTTTTGTGACAAAGCTAAAGATAAAGCAGTGGGATTTCCAGAGCCTTAAAGTCAAAGAAAAGTATTTGAAGACCTTTTGCCTTAGAGACTGAAAATCGTCAATGTGTTCGTTTCTCCTCTTATATTAAATTACTTTACGTTGCGTTATGATGTGCTTTTTTTATATAAAATGTACTAGCTCTTTTCTCTTAAATAAAAAGGGAAAATGTCAATTGGAACTGCATTTGTTTTGCTTTTTTTTATTATTAAATGATATTAAAATTAGTTTCCTCTTGTGAAATGTTGGTGTGAGAAAATAAAACAGTTGAATTCTTTAGGGAGGGGAAATCATTTTCTCACATCAGTGTGCTTTTCCTGTCTTCTGCTTAATAGACAACAAGTTCTGTGAGCATTTATTTCAGCATTTCCTATTTCATGTAATGTTTTTAAAGTTCTGTTTTTTTTGGGGGGGGGGTGCAGGGGGTTTGCTATCTTCGGATTACAACTTCCGTTTAAAAGAGAAGATAAATTAACTACGTGACACTTCTTGAATGACATGTTTATCAAAATAAAGTTGTTTTTCTTTTAAGACTGCAGTACATCATGTTGAATAAGAAATCTCAAAAGAAGATCTGTAATGGTAGCTAATTTAATTGATTTTTTTTTTTAAATTATCATTAGTTTCAGTTTATTCAGAATTTCAGTACGAGGTCCCATTTTTTATATATAAAAAAATAGCAAAGGCTATCTCTTTTTACACTGCATCCTCTTTAAATTTAGATTTTTGAGTAAGTTTAAAGTAGACTTACTCTCAATAAACACAACTGAATGAAATTGAATTTACATGACACAAGACCATCCTTTCGACCTTGTGTTTAAATATAGCCTCTTTTTCAGCAGAAGAATATAAATATTGGTTTTAAAGGGGGATATTACGCACTGTTTTAGGCACATTTCACCATTTTATAGCACAGCTATCTTACGTCCAGTTATAAAAACGTTGTTTATTAAACTAAGCTTCACTTCGCGTCGTCTGATGCTTTGAAATTGATTTCTGCCTCTTTAAAAAGAAAAACTCTAACCCTTTCTGACACTCTCCTTTTCACCACGTCATCACAACAATGCTTCTCCATGCCATCCATCAGTTTACAACCGTTCTTTGGAGCGTTGTAGTTTGTCTGAAAAAAGCTCAGCAACACCTGGAATGCAGTTCCAGTTCCAGGTGTTGCTACATGCTGCTGCCACTAGTCTGATGGAGCTGTGTGGGGGGAGCGGAGGAGAGAAGTGCTTTGTGAGGCAGGAACTCAGCTGGAAACTGAAGCTTCAAGGTAGAGCTTTGGCTAAATAGGTGGTGAATTGTTTGAGCAAGTGCTAAGGCGCCACCGGACATTTAACAATTACTCAAATATGCATGAACTGATCAATGCAGCACTCTGAATTTGTGTATTGTGAGGAAATCACAGTTTAAGATGATATAAAGCTCAAAAAAGTCCGTTTTACACAATGATCCCCTTTAATGTCCTAATCTGGAAATGCCCTGCACAGTAGAAGAGTCTCATTGGCTGCCACAGATGAATTTACATATCAATTTTACACCTAATAACTTTGCATTTTCTGGTTTTAATAGGTTACTCAGAATTGTTTGGTTTAATGGGAAAGTACCTCAGGCAAGTACAGTAATAATGTGATACGATCTGGAGTTTTCCAGTTACGGCATATTGAGTTACTTCTCATCTTTTCTGTTGTTCAGTCATAATTTGACTCGTATTTTAAGTAATTTGCCTGTAACGTCTCCGCATTTTTAATAAGCTTACAAGCTGCTACAAGAGGCCCCACATTGCGGCTGCCTGACTTTCTTACATGAAGCAAACTTACACAACCGAATTTCTACATCTATCATTATTCTCAGAAGTCAGAGCTGCTTAATGGGAAGGTGAAAAAAAAAAAAGGGTCTCTTTTTTTCAGCTTTAGCGTATTTTTGCATTTTGATTTTTGTGCCGGTGGTTGAGATGTCTGTGTAAATGTGACACTGACTGTTGGTGACTCATCCACACATCACAGAACGGTGGCGACGGTTTTAACTTTTTTACAAGATGCCAATAATGCTTCGGCTTCCTCTCGTATCTTCCACCAGCATCGCCAGGGAGCTGCCTGCGTTCAACCCGACTTTACAGCTCGCAAGCTTGAGAAACCTCAGTGACAGGAACTTAATATAAAACCTCACTATCTCTCCATCTAACCTTTCTCCCGACCAAAAAAATAAAAAATAAAAGTGCTACACCTACTGCTTTTTACTGCTGCGTATGATATTTTTATGTTAAACAGATGGACTTGTTTTTGTTGAAAACCCGTTTAGATCAGTAGAGAATGCATATACCTTCTTTGTGGTGTTTTTCCAGTTCTTTACTCCAGAGGTCTCCACTAGTCTTATTGTGGGAGTTTGTACTTAGTGTCTGAAAAAAAAAAAAGTTGGTTTATCATGCTTTTTATTCTATTCTTCATTTCTCCAGGTTTAGATCAGATATGTTCTTCAAAGGAGAACTAACTGGAGGTTAGATGCAATGCTGTGCCATCTCCATCCTGCAAAGCAGGTCTGTGCTTCTGCAGTTGCAGCAGACTAATCTGTTAGTGAAAAAAACGCAAAAAAAAATTAAAAGGTACCTTGTTGCATAAATGCGCTCCATGTTGATGGTGTCTTTACATCCAAGAAAACAAGCAATGTTCTTGAATTCATTCCCGCCGTCAGTTTTACTGATTTAGGCAAACTTTACATACAGAGCATACAGAGGCACATGCTCCACAACTTACATAAAAGAGGAAGCACTGATGTTGTCATTACTCTCTGACACCTCTAAGTTTCCTGTTGTAAGTCACATTGGACCACCAACATTTATATTTACCAAATGCCAAAATAATAAAACGACATCTTTAAATCTTATTTTAACCGCATATGTTTACATTGCCTTTTTTAGTTCTTGCTAAGACTGTATTTATAGTGTATAACTTGGACTAAACTTTCTGGGTTTCCCCTCACAATACTTAACTACTTACCCCTTACTTTTTATACTCTGAAATCTTTATCCTTTTGAGAATTCATCAAACTGACCTGCTGTCTGCAAATTTTCCCCAATTATTCTTAAGATCGTTGTCTACTTGGGAGACCTATTGGGTGCTGGTTAGTTGAAACTTTCCAAATAATGTGCTATCGCCATGATTTTATCAAAGTGCACCAATGATGCCTGGTACCAAACAAACCTCATACTCCACAGCTAGGAAGGTGTTTTCAGGCTTGGGAGCTTCAGTATCTTCAAAACAGGATGACAGGATGTCTGTTATATTTATAAGAGGACTCCTGAACTCACATGTTCCGAGGGGGCGGGGGAAGCTTCAACATGAGCCTTTAATGATTCAAAAAGAATATTTAGGAGGATATGAAACAAACTTACACAACCGTAAAGAGTCTCAAGTTTAATTCAATTGTGAAATGCATTCAGACGATGAAAAGTTATTGTTGCACGAATGTTTCAGATCTCTGTCATCTGGAATAAAACCAGAAACTGAAACTTCATCACTTTTAGGTGATATGATGAAATAAAAAAACATGTTCATGAGGAAATATTTTGGGGTCCCAGTAAAGACACACCACACGAACAGCAGCGACTGAAACCGTCCTTTGCCAGCGGAAGCAGAGTCACTCTGATATCTGATCAAACTGGTGCTTCTCAACAGAGCTCCTCACCACATCCATGGCTTTAATCAGTGTGTGACCTTCTCTGCAACCGCATTTCTGTCTTCTGCAAATACACACGCAGGTAACGTAAAAATTTCTATTGTTATAGTGATATTATGTCAACAAAGTCTTTTATTGGGCATGTAAAAATGCATCTAAATTATTATGAAGTTAGTAATGAGTGAACAGCAATTAGTACAAAATCACAAAGCAATGTATTAAAAAGCAGAAGAACACAACTGAGCATTGACAGAGGTTTAAGTACATTTATAAGAGCAACTTTTGACAGTTTGAGGGTAAGCATTTAGAAACAAACAATTAGCATGATGTCAACAAGGGAAGACATCGGCGATGAACTGGAAAAAAAAAAAGCGTTCCTCTTGATCATCAATTTCTTAATGATTTTTAAAAAATGTTGGAGTCCATATTTCAGCAGGCAAAAACACTAGAAACAAACAGAAATGAGTCAAAACAGGAGCAGGCGTCCAAGCAAAGTTCATTCAGGGGTTAGACTGTGAAGCTGAGAACTTCTGTCTAAAACCTCAGAGCCCAGACCAACTGTTAGCTGTAGTGAAAGCCAAATGGTAGACCTCAACAATAGAGTAGAACAGAGTGCAGTTTTTGATATCAGCTCACTTGTGGTGTCCTGAGTCATATGTTAAAACCATCATCTTCCCTTATCAATTTAAATATTTAAATGTATGTTCCATGTACATTGTGCCATTTTATACCGCAATTAAGTAATTATGTTACCATCAGTTGTAATAAAAAAAGCTGCATATATCAAACATAACTTAAAACAAAAGTGACTTTGAAATTTGATCCCTTGGAATCAGCCTCTGTCTCTTTAAGAAGCTCCCACTCTTTCCGTTGCTCCCCCTTCAGAAAAACAGTCCTCCTCCATTATGCTCTTCTTAGTCCAAGAGCTTTGGACTAAGAAGTCATTTCTGTGATGAGTTCAGCAGATGCACAGTTCCAACAGGTGCTTGCCAATTGCTGCTGCCACCAGTCTGGAGGAGCTGAGTGGCAGCTCCTCCTCCTGCAGGAGGAGGGATGCTCTGTGAGGCAAAAAAAACTTGGTTGGAGCCTGCAGCTTTTCATAAATGCAAACTCAAACATTGCTTCATTTCATTCTTTTTCTTTTTTAGTCAGAAAATTGCAACAATGAGCCGCAAATACTCTGCATATTTCCTTATTTTAAAGCCAAAAACTGATTCAGTCAAAGAGATGTTATGTGTACAGTACTGCTCTTATTCTAAAAATGTTCACATTTAAATTAAATGTCTATCTGTAATTTGGACTCAATTGTTCTCTGTCCATGAACCATTTACAGATTGCTTTGATGTATTTTCATCATAAAAAATGTTCCCTGGGAGCGATTTTCAAGAAAAGGTGATCATAGGTTGTAGGTTTCTCACCAAACCCAACCTAAAAATTCAATATGACTGCCTTATATAATAAACGAACTACTGCTATTTTGAACTTTTCCATCTCATTAAGTCTTTCTCACACACAGAGTAATGTAGAACCTCTGTTCCTTAATGTGCTTCTACTGTGTCAGAAAGTGTAAAGCAGACAGGAAAAAACAAAAAAACAAAAAACAAAACAAAAACAAGACTGTTATTAGCACGTATTGCAAATTGCAGTTCGAATGACCAGTGAGGCAAAAATCCTTAACCAATCCAACTGGTTGAACTGGAACACCAGTTGTACATATAATGTGGCTCACAGGGGAACTTACTCCTGGTTTCTGCATCAATACAAAGACAGACACATGAAGTTAATGGTTCTCTCGACATTCCCCTTAAGATGTGTGCACACCTTTTGTACCTACCTAGTGCCTTTTTTGGCAGCTGTTGGGAATGTGAAATTCTGTAAAACTTTTTTTAAGTAGATGTGTTACATCTCTGTGTGTGCGCCCATGCGTGTGTGTGTGTGTGTGTGTGTGTGTGTGTGTGT
>NW_006799958.1:944337-946231 GCF_000485575.1 Poecilia formosa | reverse complement strand
CACCCCGCCTGTAGCACTGAGGCAACTAACTTCTGTGGATAACGTGACAAAGATTGAAAGGCTGGATTAAGAGAAGAGGTGGGATTTTAACCCTTCATACATATGGCTCTGTTATAAAGGTGCTTCAAGCCTCTCAGCTCACAGTAAAAGCTGAACACAAAGCCTCAGCAGCAGTGACAGTGAAATACCTCCGCTGCTTTCCTGATCCTTGTAAGTATTGTGTGTTGACTTGATCTTAATTTGGCGGATTGCTCTTTTGTTTATTCGCTTCTGTCCAAAGGGTGCATCATTAACCATGCTCTTCTTTCTTTCTTGTCCAGGTTGAAATGGCTGCTGAGAACTTTACCTCGGGTCCCACCGAAGCCCCTCCGAACGGCAGCAGCTGTGACGTCTTCGTCTACCAGAGGGCCGCGGTGGTCCTCTTCCCTATTTTCTACTCCGTTGTTTTTATCATCAGCGTGTGTGGGAACTGCCTGGTGCTCTGTGTCATCTGCCAGAGGAAGCAGAAGTTCAACTCCACGTCGATCTACTTGGTGAACCTCGCGCTGTCCGACGCTCTGTTCACGCTGGCGTTGCCAGGCAGAATCACCTACTATATCCGTCACTTTGACTGGCCCTTCGGTGACCTCCTCTGCAGACTCACCACGCTTCTCTTCTTTGCAAACACATATGCAGGTAACAACACGGAGCTCCACGCGTCTTTACACCACAAGAGGTTACTTTGTTTTTATGTCAAGGTGGCGCAGCTGTAGGACCAAATTAAAGGGACTAGATTGCAAAACTGCTTCTGTAGGTGGTTGTTTCTAATCCGATGCCAATCCTCTCCATTTCCAACAGGCATCGGCTTCATGACCTGCATCAGCCTGGACAGGTACCTCGCCATGGTGCATCCTCACCGCCTGCAGTGCTTACGCAGCACGAAAGTTGTCCGCAGGGTCTGCTGCCTGGTCTGGTTTCTGGTATCCCTGGAGGTCTCCCCGCTGTTATTCCGCAGCATGCTGCACGTGAGGGGCGACAAGCGGACCTGCATGGAGTACTTTAACTTCGAGGGCTCTCGTCACACCCCTTACCTCTTACTCCTGGCGTGCTTCATCTCGTTTTGCTGCCCGCTCACGGTCATAATGGCGTGCTACTCTAGGATCAATCTGAAACTGCGGGATGCGGCCAAGAAGAACTCTGTGACGGGCCGAACGAGCCGAAACCACAGGGCCAACACCATCATCCTCCTCATCCTCCTCACGTTTGTCCTCTGCTTCAGCCCGTACCACCTCAACATAATGCAGTTCATGTTCAGAAAGATCAGCCATCAGCCGACTTGTGAGGAACTCACAGCCTTTAAGATGTCCTTGCAGGTAAGAGGCATACTCTCAGTTGACGTCATACGTTCCTCTATTTTGTTTGTTTGTTTGTTTGCTTGTTTGTTTGTTTTCTCCTTTGTTGTAATCAATTCTCACAATCCAATCCACAGATCACGGTCTCGTTAATGAACATCAACTGCTGCCTGGATCCCGTCATCTACTTCTTTGCCATAAAGACGTACAAGAAGCGAGTGATGAGCCTGTTTAAGGACTATCTGTATACTTCCGCCGCCTCCTCCAAAGCAACAGCTGAGAATAGCAGCAGCAACACCTGAGCCAAACCACAGAGAAAAACCGAGCTTAAGGGGTTATAAAAAGACCCGCTTTCTCTCACCTGATGAAGCTGTTTCTGCAAATGACTTTGGTGGCGGACTTTATGTTCAGGGTCAGCATTAATGGTCTCAGTTTAGCTGCATTACATATTGCCTTTCCAATAATTCTATGGATTTTTGGTACAGTCGACCATGTGATAAGTATATTGTCTCAACTCCAGTTGTTTATATATTTAAATATATATATATATATATAAATATATA
>NW_006799958.1:933305-944055 GCF_000485575.1 Poecilia formosa | reverse complement strand
TTGTTTTTTTTATTATAGCAATATTGTGATTGCTTGGAGTCAATGAAAGAACGAATGCGGTAGAGTTTCCAAATGTAAGCTCTACTAAAATCAAGGCCAATGTGCGTCACAGCAGCTTAAGCACGATGGCAAAAACCTAACAATATTCATGAAATTTGCCAAAATGAGAACATGTTGCGTTTCTCTTTGCCGCCCACATTTGTCTTCTGCGTAGGAGTACGTAGATGAAAATCACCACTTCCTCACCCACCTTTCCTGCTCCCCCGACTCAGGGGCCTCATTCCTGCTGCCTTCCACATCTTGCGGTGAGGCTTTGGTGTGCGTGTGGGTCTAGCAACCATGCGCAGGTGTACTCTTTGTTTCGAGCAAGTCCCATATTTAAACATAACCTTTAGCACTTCCTGTGTTTTTTGGAAAAGAAGCCCGATAGGTTTGCATAAAACTGTTATGAAGAAATTGTGTAATATGCAAAGATTGAAGCAGCTATTGTGCAATTATGTCACAAGGGAAAACATGTGGGTTACGTACTTTTTTTTTTAGTTTTTAGATATGTTTATAATTAATTACTAAACATTAAACAAGACATGAATCAAAATGATGTGGTTTATTCGGATTTTTATTCATCATTAAACATTATACTCAGAAATTCCTTAGAAAAAAACGTTGTCATATATTAGATGATAAAATGGAAATGTTATCTGCACATTGTAGATATAAGATGAAAGGGACAAAAAAAAGCAGCTATGAATTCTTGTAATCTATTCAATAAATCAGGAAGTGAAACATTCCATAAACTAAACAGAAAATCATCATGTTCTGCTTTAACAAGAACCAAACAACAACACATCACCTTCCAGACAAAAATAATTCATACCACAGGCAGATTTATTTTTGTATTATCTTCTACTTTGACCAAATCTGACAGGAAATAATATAACGTTTTGGAGTGACCTACCCAGGGTCATCACTCAGATTTCACAGAGAATTATTATAATTGTTTTTTCCTCTCTGAAGTCAGTGTCAGGTTAAATTTATTAGCTCCATATTTTATTACAGTAGCATAATCATATGCTGCAAGAGGTAGAAGTATCCAATATTCAACTAGAGGACATTTAATCTGTGGATGAAAAAAAAAAAATCCCACATTATAAAATTACAGTATTGTGTAAAATCACTACATCAATATTCAGGCTCTCCACATCCTGAATATCGCCTGTCTTTAAGTCTACAAAAACTCAAACTGCCTTTATTACATTCAACAAAAACAAGAAAAAGTGGAAGAGATGCGTGTTAAAAATCAAGTCCACCGTAATAAGTTTCTTTAACGGCTCAAGCAGTTTTCTTGTCTGGAGTCTTCGGCCGCCAACACGAACACAGGGCAGGAGGGCGTCAGTGTTGACTTCTGTTTTGGCTACCCATCAATCACATCAGGGTTTGAGACACTCTGTGATGTCCCTCCTTCACGCGCATCTTCAGTGGCGGCTGAAACACAACAGATGAAAAGGAAAAGTTTCAAGATCTTGCAGTGGCCTAGTTAAAGTTCGCACCTCAGCTTGATTCTAAAGCCGTCTCTTAGCGAAAACCCGCAAACTTCAAAGAACAGACGGCAAGTCTTTAGACCGCTTTGAAAAGCAAAGCGGTCTAAAGTTTATCCACATGACGTAAATCAGAAGATGGCATGGAGACGGTGACTAATTTAAGCACTTTTATTGCTGGAGGTGGTTATTCTATGGCTATTGAGTCACTGGGTGTAGTTAGCTTTCCTTACACATTTTGGTCATCTTTAGTTATTTATTTATTGCTTGGAGGATGTTTTTGTAAATTTAAGGTGAAATTAAAACTGTGGTAGCGCCTGGTAAAAATCAAACCATGTGTTTAAAACGGGACAGATTTATCATTACAGTGACTGTTTGAGCTTTTTAAAACAACGTGACGTCAAAAGCACATATAGATGACGTATAGATGGTGACGTAAGACAGGAATAACCCAATTCTGACCTGAATGTGAGACGAGGTGACGTAGCTCAGAGACTATAGATCTTAGTTGGAGATGTATCAGCTAACTCAACTCAACCCCAATGACACATTTACTGGTGACTAAGAAAGCCGTCGATGCTAAATAGCATGGTTTCGTGAAACATTTTTACTGGCTATGCTAAAATAAAAAATACATTTAAAAAAATGTAGACGTGGCCAAATAATGCTGTATTTTTCATCTTAGGTAACGAAATGAGTCAGTTTTATTACATCAGCTTGGGAAAAAGGTTAACAACTTCTGTTAGATGAAACAGATGTGTTGCCTCATGTTAGAGATAGGTTTAGGTGAAATGTCGTATTACCCTCCACCCCACCACACTCCATCCACTTACTCATATGTTTAGTCCATTGGCATGAATGTTGGCGGTGGGGCTTCTGAAATGAGTTGTGATGTGCAGGAGACAGAACGTTTCTTCACTGCGTCGGAAACAAAGAGTTAGTTTACTGTTCTGATAAATGCACCAATATCAGACCGATCAGAGTAACCAGAATGGGGAAAGCACTGGGTTGTAGAAATCCAAAAAAAATGTAGCGGTTCAAGCCAACAGTTTTATCGAGCTTTAATAAATAATAGAAGTTCATTTTGGGCTTTCCTGTTTAGGCTCCCTGTTAGTTTCAGTCTCCAGAAACAGCTGACACGATGGTAGGTTAAATAAAGCTGCTGACAGATGAATCAACTGCAGCTAATCTATTCCCTGTTTATCATATTTAATACAAGCCAATTTCATCATTTCTGGGCTATCTTTTTCAAGAACAAGGGTTGTTGTGGTCATAGACGTTTGGGTTACCGTAGTTGTGGGCGAGGTTTTTTTTCTACCTCACTCACAACATCACTAATTCACTATCAGTATCTTTGTTTTTCTACAATGATCCCATATGGGTGTCCTTCCATTATTTTGTTAACAATCATTATTTTTTTAAAAGGAAAACAAACTGAATTATCTAAACAAAATGCATCAGGATATGAACATGAAAAACCTTTACTGCATTTATGTTGGTTTTTTTTATTATTGTTTGACTCATAATTATTTAATTTATTTCAACTTTAAAAATCTACCTAACTGTCTGAAAAACCAAGCCTCCTCCCATCCTAGTAATTGTTTTTTTTGTGTGTGTTTTTTGGATCTAACAACTGCAGTCAAGATTTTGCAACAACTGGCATAAAGTCTTTTACATCACTGTGCAGACTGTTTGCCCACTCTTCCTGGCAGAATGGTTTTAATTCATCCATAATGAGGTGTTTTTGTGCATGGGTGATCTCTTCAAAGTTATACAACAATAACTGGTATGCATTTAAGTCCAGACTTTGATTAGACCACTCAAAAAAAAAAAAAAAAAAAAACCTGTGTTGAACCAGATCATTGTGCAAAATCAAATCAATCTTCAGTTTAAGCTGAAGCTGGTGGTCAGAACAGAGCCTTCAGTGTATTCTGCATTCTGCCAGGAAGTAGAATTCATTGTTACATCAATTACTGCAAATCATCTAGGTCATGAAGAAGTATGTAAACCCATCTCACATCATGACACTGTACCAACACAATGCTTGGCTGTTGCTGTGTTGTTGTTTTCCAGAAGTGCTGTGCTAGTTTTAGTCCAGCTGTAACATGATGCACATAGATCTACTTCTGTTTCACCAGTTTTACACAGTAGCTTTTGAAAAATTCTTCGGCATTACCAACTTGTGTGTTGGTCAAACATGAAGCAGTCCTTACTGACCTCCTTGGTCAGCAGCTCTTATTATTCAACCATGGAGTCAAGAGCCGTCTTCAATGATTTCAATGTTCTGGTCTCTTTTATTCCCCCTTGAAATAATTTCGCCACTGTTTTATGTTCTCTGCATTCACGGATATTGTTCTCGCTTTGACTTCGTGATCATTGATTTGTTTTTGATCTGTTGTTTAATTTCCTTAGAGTGTTTCTCTTACCCACTTCCTGTCATTAGGCAGACTCTGTTTCAGTGTTTTTTTCAGGTTTTTCTATAGGTCTCACCACAACGTGTTCATAGTGAAACTGAACAAAATAAATGCCATCAGTCACGGCTAACTAATTTTTTTTACAGGTGGGGCTGTCAGACTTTTACATTAGAGTAGATTGGTTTCTACGTCTTTTTTTTTTTCATTTGAAAATCACATTTTAAATTTATTCAGATTATCATTATGGGATGTATGTTACAAAAAAAGCACAGCACAGTATAAACAGATAAACAGAACAATATGGTGAAACTGAATCATGACTTTAATCTAAGCTGACAACTGTTATTTATCTTTTTTGTTGAAACTCTTCACAATAGTCAAACATTTTCTCAGGGCTACCACCTAATTAAATACATATTTAATCATCTGGAAAGTTGCACAATTGTAGATTTGTTGTTGTCATATTCAAACGTTTCTTGTTTCACCATAGCGACTATTTTTTTTGCATTTTATGTCCCTTTTGCATAACTGTACCACCACAGCGGTTCACATATGTATTAACATACATATGCCAAGTTATTTGCCATGCTAGAGCTAATTCTGTTTCAAACAGGAAACAGCCTCATTGAGGTTTCCTAACATTTCTTCATGCTACAAATCTGTTTCACCTTGTTCAGGGTTGTGTCAGGGACAGAGCTTGGTTCTAGTTCAGCTATGACTGTGCAGGAGGCCAGCACTCGCTGTGAAGGTTGACAGTCAATCATAACGACGCACAAAACAAAACAAAGTTAAACTAAAGTGCTTGCATAGATTTTCACACAAACGTCCGCCGCATGCATGTGCAATATGAGGGATCGCTGCAAAATGAATGACTTGATGCAGTTGGGTGTCTCCTGTCGCTGCATGCGCATTATGGGGACGGATTTCTGCAAAGTCAGTCACTCAGTGCAGTTAAGTATGTTTCCTTTGTTGGGCCTTTTAAGAAGTGATGTAAAAAAAAAACAAAAAAAAAACTGAACTTGACTGCATTGTTTGAATATATAGTTTGTGGCCGTTTTAATAAACTTGATCCGTTTGTTTTAAAGGACATCTGTTGTGATTCACTGAATTCAGCATAGTCATTGATTCAACTACAGTAACATGCTTTTATGTTATTAGAAGAAGACCCAGACATAAAAATTGCAAGGAGAGAGAGAGAACATGCAAACACCTCAAATCAATGACGCAACAACATCACAACTAGAAGTTCTCTTACTTGCCTCTCAGGCAACTTATTTGCTTTTTCCTTTTTGTCCCTTTTCTTAAATGATGACATGTAGAGCACTAGTTAGTTGCAAGCAAGCTTGTTGCACACAGTTGTCCCTAAAAGTTCATTGAGATTTGTCAAAGCCAACCATGGTGCTAATTTCCAACATGTCGTACGTCAGTTTGCTCCTTACGGTGTTATCGTTTTCTCGAATGAACACAGCTACAGGTTGTGATGACGCGCTCAGCCTGCTTTTTGTGTCAAGCTTTAGATCAGCTCAGACTCTCAGTTCCACAGGCTTAATTTCAAAGATAAAGTTAGTGATTTTGAAAGTGAAAAACATTGCGTCTGTTTTTCTTGTGGTGATCAGAGAACATCGACACACGCCAGATTATACAGATGAAGAATCAGTGGTTAGAAGCAAGAACGTCTCGGCCGACGCGGCGGATCAACGGCAGGTTATGTTTGTTGGCACGTTGCACATGGCTGGGCGGCAATGTTGTGATTTTTGGTTCAGAAAACCGAGACAAATGAAAATAGAAACAATTCTGCCGTGGATTTTTGAAAATGCTCACTCAAGGTGGCAATAAACTTTGTTAGATTTGCTTTAAATTGCAAAAATGTGCTTTCGAATGAAATACATTATTTCATTTTAATCCACTAGGTATAAAAATCTTGGAAATATCAAATCAATGATGGACTGGCGACCTGTCCAGGGTGTGTCTTCATACCAAGACAGGCACTGGTCCACCACATAACCCTGCAAGGATAAGCAGGAAGATTTTAAAACAATTTTTGGGCAAAAAAAAGGAACTTTTCAAACAACCGAATGAGCACCTTTATGAAAACTGACCACTCTCTATCGTTGTCAAGATAAAACGGACAGTTTCTTTTATAAAATAAGAACTTTCTAACTGCAAACTGGTTTAAAAGAACATAAAGAACAAACTATCCCATTAAACTTTGCTAACAGTTAATTTCTTGGGAGTTAACTTTGATGAATTTTTATTACGTCGGTCATGATGAAATATTTAAGAAGAAACTCAAGGTGACATTATCAGCACAAGATTGCATTTGTTTTTTAAAGAGGAACTCACTAAATGCTGCTTCATGAGATATAACTTAAAGAAATAAACAAATCTGCCCAACAGTTAAATTTATTGAACTGTGCACTGTTATAAAAGCAACTGCTCTAAAATTCAAACTCTAATGCCAAACAGATGATAAGAAATCTGCAAAATGGCTCCGTATTTTCACTTTCTGTAACATTCAGTCTATAATATGGCATCATTTCATTGTATGGGTATGAAATGGAAGTGATATCATTTTTGCACACAATCTAAATGACCTGAAATGAATAGACATCAACCCCACGAACAGACCAGAAAACTGCTGGGCCGGAAAAAAAACGTTATCCCTTTAAATTCACTGAATGTTGTGATGTTGAGAGGTAGAGAGCAGGAATAGCACTGCTGCCATCCTGTGCCTTCCTCATGTTACAACACAAGTGCTTACTGTACACACTGTACAGCGGGCAACGGGCTGAACCCCCCGCAGTCGCAGTACCAGAGGAGAGCGCAGTATGGCTGCAACACATCATGATCTAAAATGATTACATCCCGTTAACGACGAGGAAAACAGGATGTCTTCTGATAATTTCACAAAAAATGTTGTTTCAACACATCCTGTGCTGCAAGTGAAATTGGGTCCTGCAAAGCCTTGGTGTAACTGGGACATGCCTACCACTGTGAAAGGCCTGCGGTCCAACTTAAAGTTTATTTTTTTATTTTTTTATTATTTTTTTTTTAGTGTCCATTATTTGAATACAGGGGAAACAGATGCTTGAAGGTGTTCATATCAGTTTTCTTAAACAGTTTTGATCATTACCTCTTGCAGGTTGAGATGGGAAATGGTAGGTGTGAATCTGCATTTACTAGTTTGTTCGTTTTTCTTCATAAAAGGAGAAGCAGCAAGCCTCAGGAAGCAGCTTAAAGGCCTGTACTCACTTGCATGAGTCCAGCTTTTTTTTCTTTTCTTTTGAATTAGTAATAAAATATAAAAACATGGCTGATGTAAGTTTTGTAACAGTTTTTTTTTTCTTCTTCTTTTTTTTTTTTTAAAGAAGATCTTTTACCACAGATGTTTCCTGTTCTGTTGCAATCATATCTGACAGCCACATGGTAAAAAAAAAAAAAAACATCAGAAAAACCTTCCATCAGATTATCGTGGCCTTTATTTACAAGCAAGTTTTTGAATATTTTAATTTTGGGGTGATAGCACAACCTTTGAGGAAGCAGACAGTTCACTTTTAGTCATGGAAGATTTCTGATTATTTTTTCTTCTGATTTCTTTTTGTGCTGTTCTAAATTGAAGAAAGGAGAAGTCTGCGAAGGTGTACTGCTGGGTAGTGGACTGCCTTGAGTCACTGCCCTAATTTATGCTGTTGCATATAGAGGAGGCAGCTGAAATACCATGACATCCATACACAACGCACAACTGTAGGTTTTTGCTCAGGAGGAAATCCTTTTTGAGGTGTTTTGCTCTCTCTCAAACTTTCCCTTTACCAATTGCAGGATGTGCAGAATGCAGATTATCATCAGATGGGCCAGAAGATTGGTTGTCCCTTGAAGATAGATTTTGTTTTTGTTTTTTTTTTGTTTCCCAATTATGGTTCTAGCTCCTTTAGTAAAATGACTTAATATTAAAAAAAAAAAGCAGAGAAGAAATATGTGCGACTATTTATTAGTGCAGTGTAACATCACTGTGTGCACAAATTTGAAATAACAGCGGCGGCTAGGTTTTTGTTTTTTTGGGTTATCAGTCAGCCATGGGAGTGATCCAGCCGTCTGAGCCTCCATGAGTCAGAACCACATGGCCTGGTCAGGAGGAAGTCAAACTGCTTCCTCTCCCTCACCACCGGAGTTGTTTTGAACAAAAGACGTTTGTGGTCATCATGTAGGTAAATGTCTATTTTGAAATACTGTAAGCATGTTTCAAAAAGATTCTCCAGTTTTCTTTTTTTTTTTATTTTGGAGCAGAAGCATGTCTTTTTTTTCCCCTCACACCTGCACAGGTTATGCAGAAGGTGTATCTATTAAACCTTTTTTTTTCTTTTTTTTTCTTTTTTTAGAAAAAGGAAAAAAGCCTTCAAGATATTCTGGTGCAACATACACATGCCATTAATCTGCACATGTTGTTTTCGAGCATGTCTTCGCAGCGCCCCAAGAAGGGCGGGAGTGATTTCAAGGTGTTAAAACCACGCAAAGACACTTGTGCACAAATTGTGCTGGGTGAAAATAGCAAGGTGACAGTGTTTCTTTTACTCCTGAGCAAATGATTAAGAATACTTTTGATGATTAGTCTAAATCATCAAAAAATATCCATTCAAGATGTTTATTTAATGTGTTCACTAGCAGCCAAAGTAATCTCTGTCCAGAAATCTTCAAGCAGAAGTTTTTGCGTGTATAGTTACACACTTAATGTTGAAGCCGAATGAATGAGAAATGAAAATGCAAATAAGTTTCCCCCTTTTTTTTTTTTTGATTTGTCTAAATGTTTTGCGATAATTAGCTTTAGATGTTCACAAGTTTTCTGTTTGTGTTGGTGACGTTGATGATTCACAGGCCGCAAACTACTGAATGAAATCAAAGCAAGTCAGAGTTGAACTTGAAGAGAACAGGCGTTTCAACGTGCGTTCGTTTATTTCGCTGAACAGAATAATACAACTGCAGTACACACAAGACACAGCAGAGGTCAGTATAACAGCCTCTCCTTTAACCATTAAACAAAAATTACTGCTTCTTATTTCAACAGAACTAGCTTTAAAGGCGTTATCAGAAAAAAGAAATGTTTTATTTTTATTCTGTAAAAATAAACTTATGAAAGATGGTAAGCCATGCTATCGAGAAATGACTGATTGCTGGAGATGTCTTTCTGTTTAAGTTGGATCTGATTTTGCCCAATCACTAACATTTAGCCTTTAGGTATATAATGTGCCTTCTCGACCATGAAGTGAGCTACCTGATGAGTTTGGGTGATGGTGACGACTGTAGTAGAAGTTTGTCTCGTAACAGCTGGGTTCCCCCTTCTCCATCCATCTCTGCCATTGTGTCCTAGAGCAAAGACCCTTCACCCGCTTTGCCTGCTGGTGATGGTCAGAGGGCCCAGTGGCGCCGGTGCACGGCAGCCTCGCCTCTGTCAGCCTGGTGAGGCCTGACAGAGGCTATTCAGAAACTTGCCACCATCAACATGTGAACGTATGTGTGAATGGGTGAATTTTGGGGACTCAAAGTGTGAAATGAGCACAGGCAAGTGCAAGAACTATGAAGCTTACTGGAAATTGTGTAATAACCATCCCCCCACTATGAAAAGGGACGTGCCAAATTGAACAACATCTTTGCCAACAATATAATGTCTTAAATATCTCTCTTGGTCTGGCTTTAACTGCAATGAATGGATACGTTCACCTTCTCCGGTGCCATTGCCAAACTATAACTACAGACAAACAACAAATTCTAAAGCAGTGCAGAAAAGCAACGTTATCGTTTACAACGTGTCCCTCTGTTTGCTGTTCTTCCTGAGAAATTTAACTCCACTGAAGGGAAATGAGAATTGGAACCACTTTGGAAGTTCTTTAAAGGAAGAACTTCCAAAGTGGTTCCAAAGGAACCTCCTTCCTTCGCCAGGAAGTTCTTCAAGTCGAGGATAGTCTTGAAGAAGTTCCTGGCTAAGTTGCACACATGGTCACATTGGTCACATTCTAGAGCTTTTTTAATGCCCCTATCCTCTGCTCCAATGTATTCACAGCATCTTTGCTGTCCATTGCTGTCCTGTTACTTTGAGGTTTCTCAGGTCTGTAACCACATGTCTGGTTTCCCCTCAGTCAGATTCAGAGCTTCCTGTTATCGCCCATGCCCTCCCATGGTGTCTCTTGTTTTCAAGCAGTTCCAACAGTTACTCTTTATAAGTTCTTCACACATGTTTTTTCTGGTTTCCCTGACAAGCAGAGATTTTTGGTTAATTGGTCTCTGTAAATTTAGTTTGTGCACATAATGTAGTTTGAAGTGTGCTGCCCTTGTAAAGGTCTTGCGACCTGAAGGTAGGCACCCTAAACCCCAAGGATAAAAGGGCTATGTAGGAAGTGACGAGGCGGATGAATGTTCTTCAAGAACTCTTAAATCAAAAATCTCCAATCCATCTACAGTATTTTCTCTACCTGCTTATGAAACATTGGGATGCACAGGGGCTGTCATCTATCTCCAGAGGTCAAGGGGCTTGAGGCATCGTACACCCTGAATGGGTCAGCAGTCAATCCCAGTTGATAAACTGTAGAACCATTCTAACCATGGTTCTACGTAACCATGCTTAGAGCTCTTCACAGGGAAGAACACAGGCCAAGCTTTCAATGTCTTCTTGCTGCAAGGCATGTGGAGCATCCCCGTTTTGTTTTGTCTTAAATAAACATTTTTATGTCTAAAGGTATCGTGTCAAGAAGTCGGTTTCCATCTTTGTTTTTGTTCTCTCATTCACTCATTCACTTTGCCTTTTATGTGCTT
>NW_006799958.1:848574-933295 GCF_000485575.1 Poecilia formosa | reverse complement strand
ATTATTATAATAATATGTTGTTTTTTTTATTGTAGCAATATTGTGATTGCTTGGTGTCAATGAAAGAGCGAATGCGATAGAGTTTCCAAATGTAAGCTCTACTAAAATCAAGGCCAATGTGCGTCGCAGCAGCTTAAGCACGATGGCAAAAACCTAACAATATTCATGAAATTTGCCAAAATGAGAACATGTTGCGTTTCTCTTTGCCGCCCACATTTGTCTTCTGCGTAGGAGTACGTAGATGAAAATCACCACTTCCTCACCCACCTTTCCTGCTCCCCCGACTCAGGGGCCTCATTCCTGCTGCCTTCCACATCTTGCGGTGAGGCTTTGGTGTGCGTGTGGGTCTAGCAACCATGCGCAGGTGTACTCTTTGTTTCGAGCAAGTCCCATGTTTAAACATAACCTTTAGCACTTCCTGTGTTTTTTGGAAAAGAAGCCCGATAGGTTTGCATAAAACTGTTATGAAGAAATTGTGTAATATGCAAAGATTGAAGCAGCTATTGTGCAATTATGTCACAAGGGAAAACATGTGGGTTACGTACTTTTTTTTTTAGTTTTTAGATATGTTTATAATTAATTACTAAACATTAAACAAGACATGAATCAAAATGATGTGGTTTATTCGGATTTTTATTCATCATTAAACATTATACTCAGAAATTCCTTAGAAAAAAACGTTGTCATATATTAGATGATAAAATGGAAATGTTATCTGCACATTGTAGATATAAGATGAAAGGGACAAAAAAAAGCAGCTATGAATTCTTGTAATCTATTCAATAAATCAGGAAGTGAAACATTCCATAAACTAAACAGAAAATCATCATGTTCTGCTTTAACAAGAACCAAACAACAACACATCACCTTCCAGACAAAAATAATTCATACCACAGGCAGATTTATTTTTGTATTATCTTCTACTTTGACCAAATCTGACAGGAAATAATATAACGTTTTGGAGTGACCTACCCAGGGTCATCACTCAGATTTCACAGAGAATTATTATAATTGTTTTTTCCTCTCTGAAGTCAGTGTCAGGTTAAATTTATTAGCTCCATATTTTATTACAGTAGCATAATCACATGCTGCAAGATGTAGACGTATCCAATATTCAACTAGAGGACATTTAATCTGTGGATGAAAAAAAAAAAATCCCACATTATAAAATTACAGTATTGTGTAAAATCACTACATCAATATTCAGGCTCTCCACATCCTGAATATCGCCTGTCTTTAAGTCTACAAAAACTCAAACTGCCTTTATTACATTCAACAAAAACAAGAAAAAGTGGAAGAGATGCGTGTTAAAAACCGAGTCCACCGTAATAAGTTTCTTTGACGGCTCAAGCAGTTTTCTTGTCTGGAGTCTTCGGCCGCCAACACGAACACAGGGCAGGAGGGCGTCAGTGTTGACTTCTGTTTTGGCTACCCATCAATCACATCAGGGTTTGAGACACTCTGTGATGTCCCTCCTTCACGCGCATCTTCAGTGGCGGCTGAAACACAACAGATGAAAAGGAAAAGTTTCAAGATCTTGCAGTGGCCTAGTTAAAGTTCGTACCTCAGCCCGATTCTAAAGCCGTCTCTTAGCGAAAACCCGCAAACTTCAAAGAACAGACGGCAAGTCTTTAGACCGCTTTGAAAAGCAAAGCGGTCTAAAGTTTATCCACATGACGTAAATCAGAAGATGGCATGGAGACGGTGACTAATTTAAGCACTTTTATTGCTGGAGGTGGTTATTCTATGGCTATTGAGTCACTGGGTGTAGTTAGCTTTCCTTACACATTTTTGTCATCTTTAGTTATTTATTTATTGGTTGGAGGATGTTTTTGTAAATTTAAGGTGAAATTAAAACTGTGGTAGCGCCTGGTAAAAATCAAACCATGTGTTTAAAACGGGACAGATTTATCATTACAGTGACTGTTTGAGCTTTTTAAAACAACGTGACGTCAAAAGCACATATAGATGACGTATAGATGGTGACGTAAGACAGGAATAACCCAATTCTGACCTGAATGTGAGACGAGGTGACGTAGCTCAGAGACTATAGATCTTAGTTGGAGATGTATCAGCTAACTCAACTCAACCCCAATGACACATTTACTGGTGACTAAGAAAGCCGTCGATGCTAAATGGTTTCGTGAAACATTTTTACTGGCTATGCTAAAATAAAAAATACATTTAAAAAAATGTAGACGTGGCCAAATAATGCTGTATTTTTCATCTTAGATAACGAAATGAGTCAGTTTTATTACATCAGCTTGGGAAAAAGGTTAACAACTTCTGTTAGATGAAACAGATGTGTTGCCTCATTTTAAAGATAGGTTTAGGTGAAATGTCGTATTACCCTCCACCCCACCACACTCCATCCACTTACTCATATGTTTAGTCCATTGGCATGAATGTTGGCGGTGGGGCTTCTGAAATGAGTTGTGATGTGCAGGAGACAGAACGTTTCTTCACTGCGTCGGAAACAAAGAGTTAGTTTACTGTTCTGATAAATGCACCAATATCAGACCGATCAGAGTAACCAGAATGGGGAAAGCACTGGGTTGTAGAAATCCAAAAAAAATGTAGCGGTTCAAGCCAACAGTTTTATCGAGCTTTAATAAATAATAGAAGTTCATTTTGGGCTTTCCTGTTTAGGCTCCCTGTTAGTTTCAGTCTCCAGAAACAGCTGACACGATGGTAGGTTAAATAAAGCTGCTGACAGATGAATCAACTGCAGCTAATCTATTCCCTGTTTATCATATTTAATACAAGCCAATTTCATCATTTCTGGGCTATCTTTTTCAAGAACAAGGGTTGGTGTGGTCATAAACGTTTGGGTTACCGTAGTTGTGGGCGAGGTTTTTTTTCTACCTCACTCACAACATCAGTAATTCACTATCAGTATCTTTGTTTTTCTACAATGATCCCATATGGGTGTCCTTCCATTATTTTGTTAACAATCATTATTTTTTTAAAAGGAAAACAAACTGAATTATCTAAACAAAATGCATCAGGATATGAACATGAAAAACCTTTACTGCATTTATGTTGGTTTTTTTTATTATTGTTTGACTCATAATTATTTAATTTATTTCAACTTTAAAAATCTACCTAACTGTCTGAAAAACCAAGCCTCCTCCCATCCTAGTAATTGTTTTTTTTGTGTGTGTTTTTTGGATCTAACAACTGCAGTCAAGATTTTGCAACAACTGGCATAAAGTCTTTTACATCACTGTGCAGACTGTTTGCCCACTCTTCCTGGCAGAATGGTTTTAATTCATCCATAATGAGGTGTTTTTGTGCATGGGTGATCTCTTCAAAGTTATACAACAATAACTGGTATGCATTTAAGTCCAGACTTTGATTAGACCACTCGGTAACACTTTATTTGAAGGGGGTTGAATAAGACTGACATGACACTGTCATAAACATGTCATAACACCTGTCATGAACATGAATAAGCCTTCATGAATATTTATGACTGTTGTCATAAAGCGTCATTCGGTAAATCATGACACTTTTAATACAAAGTTGACATTATTCAAAATGCCTTTGTTATGACAACTTGACATTAACCAGGAAATCGTTAGTGTTTAAACTTTACCTTTAATAACATAAAGTTACCTAATTTTTAAAGTGCAATCAGTGACACTTTTATAACAAATTTATATCAGTAATGATTTCTTGGTTAATGTCAAGTTGTCATAACAAAGACATTTTGAATAATGTCAACTTTGTATTAAAAGTGTCATAATTTACCGAATGACGCTTTATGACAACAGTCACAAATATTCATGAAGGCTTATTCATGTTCATGACAGGTGTTATGTCATGTTTATGACGGTGTCACGTCAGTCTTATTCACCCCCCTTCAAATAAAGTGTTACCGACCACTCAAAAAAAAACAAAAAAAAAACCTGTGTTGAACCAAATCATTGTGCAAAATCAAATCAATCTTCAGTTTAAGCTGAAGCTGGTGGTCAGAACAGAGCCTTCAGTGTATTCTGCATTCTGCCAGGAAGTAGAATTCATTGTTACATCAATTACTGCAAATCATCTAGGTCATGAAGAAGTATGTAAACCCATCTCACATCATGACACTGTACCAACACAATGCTTGGCTGTTGCTGTGTTGTTGTTTTCCAGAAGTGCTGTGCTAGTTTTAGTCCAGCTGTAACACGATGCACATAGATCTACTTCTGTTTCACCAGTTTTACACAGTAGCTTTTGAAAAATTCTTCGGCATTACCAACTTGTGTGTTGGTCAAACATGAAGCAGTCCTTACTGACCTCCTTGGTCAGCAGCTCTTATTATTCAACCATGGAGTCAAGAGCCGTCTTCAATGATTTAAATGTTCTGGTCTCTTTTTTTCCCCCTTGAAATAATTTCGCCACTGTTTTATGTTCTCTGCATTCACGGATATTGTTCTCGCTTTGACTTCGTGATCATTGATTTGTTTTTGATCTGTTGTTTAATTTCCTTAGAGTGTTTCTCTTACCCACTTCCTGTCATTAGGCAGACTCTGTTTCAGTGTTTTTTTCAGGTTTTTCTATAGGTCTCACCACAACGTGTTCATAGTGAAACTGAACAAAATAAATGCCATCAGTCACGGCTAACTAATTTTTTTTACAGGTGGGGCTGTCAGACTTTTACATTAGAGTAGATTGGTTTCTACGTCTTTTTTTTTTTCATTTGAAAATCACATTTTAAATTTATTCAGATTATCATTATGGGATGTATGTTACAAAAAAAGCACAGCACAGTATAAACAGATAAACAGAACAATATGGTGAAACTGAATCATGACTTTAATCTAAGCTGACAACTGTTATTTATCTTTTTTGTTGAAACTCTTCACAATAGTCAAACATTTTCTCAGGGCTACCACCTAATTAAATACATATTTAATCATCTGGAAAGTTGCACAATTGTAGATTTGTTGTTGTCATATTCAAACGTTTCTTGTTTCACCATAGCGACTATTTTTTTTGCATTTTATGTCCCTTTTGCATAACTGTACCACCACAGCGGTTCACATATGTATTAACATACATATGCCAAGTTATTTGCCACGCTAAAGCTAATTCAGTTTCAAACAGGAAACAGCCTCATTGAGGTTTCCTAACATTTCTTCATGCTACAAATCTGTTTCACCTTGTTCAGGGTTGTGTCAGGGACAGAGCTTGGTTCTAGTTCAGCTATGACTGTGCAGGAGGCCAGCACTCGCTGTGAAGGTTGACAGTCAATCATAACGACGCACAAAACAAAACAAAGTTAAACTAAAGTGCTTGCATAGATTTTCACACAAACGTCCGCCGCATGCATGTGCAATATGAGGGATCGCTGCAAAATGAATGACTTGATGCAGTTGGGTGTCTCCTGTCGCTGCATGCGCATTATGGGGACGGATTTCTGCAAAGTCAGTCACTCAGTGCAGTTAAGTATGTTTCCTTTGTTGGGCCTTTTAAGAAGTGATGTAAAAAAAAAACAAAAAAAAAACTGAACTTGACTGCATTGTTTGAATATATAGTTTGTGGCCGTTTTAATAAACTTGATCCGTTTGTTTTAAAGGACATCTGTTGTGATTCACTGAATTCAGCATAGTCATTGATTCAACTACAGTAACATGCTTTTATGTTATTAGAAGAAGACCCAGACATAAAAATTGCAAGGAGAGAGAGAGAACATGCAAACACCTCAAATCAATGACGCAACAACATCACAACTAGAAGTTCTCTTACTTGCCTCTCAGGCAACTTATTTGCTTTTTCCTTTTTGTCCCTTTTCTTAAATGATGACATGTAGAGCACTAGTTAGTTGCAAGCAAGCTTGTTGCACACAGTTGTCCCTAAAAGTTCATTGAGATTTGTCAAAGCCAACCATGGTGCTAATTTCCAACATGTCGTACGTCAGTTTGCTCCTTACGGTGTTATCGTTTTCTCGAATGAACACAGCTACAGGTTGTGATGACGCGCTCAGCCTGCTTTTTGTGTCAAGCTTTAGATCAGCTCAGACTCTCAGTTCCACAGGCTTAATTTCAAAGATAAAGTTAGTGATTTTGAAAGTGAAAAACATTGCGTCTGTTTTTCTTGTGGTGATCAGAGAACATCGACACACGCCAGATTATACAGATGAAGAATCAGTGGTTAGAAGCAAGAACGTCTCGGCCGACGCGGCGGATCAACGGCAGGTTATGTTTGTTGGCACGTTGCACATGGCTGGGCGGCAATGTTGTGATTTTTGGTTCAGAAAACCGAGACAAATGAAAATAGAAACAATTCTGCCGTGGATTTTTGAAAATGCTCACTCAAGGTGGCAATAAACTTTGTTAGATTTGCTTTAAATTGCAAAAATGTGCTTTCGAATGAAATACATTATTTCATTTTAATCCACTAGGTATAAAAATCTTGGAAATATCAAATCAATGATGGACTGGCGACCTGTCCAGGGTGTGTCTTCATACCAAGACAGGCACTGGTCCACCACATAACCCTGCAAGGATAAGCAGGAAGATTTTAAAACAATTTTTGGGCAAAAAAAAGGAACTTTTCAAACAACCGAATGAGCACCTTTATGAAAACTGACCACTCTCTATCGTTGTCAAGATAAAACGGACAGTTTCTTTTATAAAATAAGAACTTTCTAACTGCAAACTGGTTTAAAAGAACATAAAGAACAAACTATCCCATTAAACTTTGCTAACAGTTAATTTCTTGGGAGTTAACTTTGATGAATTTTTATTACGTCGGTCATGATGAAATATTTAAGAGGAAACTCAAGGTGACATTATCAGCACAAGATTGCATTTGTTTTTTAAAGAGGAACTCACTAAATGCTGCTTCATGAGATATAACTTAAAGAAATAAACAAATCTGCCCAACAGTTAAATTTATTGAACTGTGCACTGTTATAAAAGCAACTGCTCTAAAATTCAAACTCTAATGCCAAACAGATGATAAGAAATCTGCAAAATGGCTCCGTATTTTCACTTTCTGTAACATTCAGTCTATAATATGGCATCATTTCATTGTATGGGTATGAAATGGAAGTGATATCATTTTTGCACACAATCTAAATGACCTGAAATGAATAGACATCAACCCCACGAACAGGCCAGAAAACTGCTGGGCCGGAAAAAAAACGTTATCCCTTTAAATTCACTGAATGTTGTGATGTTGAGAGGTAGAGAGCAGGAATAGCACTGCTGCCATCCTGTGCCTTCCTCATGTTACAACACAAGTGCTTACTGTACACACTGTACAGCGGGCAACGGGCTGAACCCCCCGCAGTCGCAGTACCAGAGGAGAGCGCAGTATGGCTGCAACACATCATGATCTAAAATGATTACATCCCGTTAACGACGAGGAAAACAGGATGTCTTCTGATAATTTCACAAAAAATGTTGTTTCAACACATCCTGTGCTGCAAGTGAAATTGGGTCCTGCAAAGCCTTGGTGTAACTGGGACATGCCTACCACTGTGAAAGGCCTGCGGTCCAACTTAAAGTTTATTTTTTTATTTTTTTATTATTTTTTTTTTAGTGTCCATTATTTGAATACAGGGGAAACAGATGCTTGAAGGTGTTCATATCAGTTTTCTTAAACAGTTTTGATCATTACCTCTTGCAGGTTGAGATGGGAAATGGTAGGTGTGAATCTGCATTTACTAGTTTGTTCGTTTTTCTTCATAAAAGGAGAAGCAGCAAGCCTCAGGAAGCAGCTTAAAGGCCTGTACTCACTTGCATGAGTCCAGCTTTTTTTTCTTTTCTTTTGAATTAGTAATAAAATATAAAAACATGGCTGATGTAAGTTTTGTAACAGTTTTTTTTTTCTTCTTCTTTTTTTTTTTTTAAAGAAGATCTTTTACCACAGATGTTTCCTGTTCTGTTGCAATCATATCTGACAGCCACATGGTAAAAAAAAAAAAAAACATCAGAAAAACCTTCCATCAGATTATCGTGGCCTTTATTTACAAGCAAGTTTTTGAATATTTTAATTTTGGGGTGATAGCACAACCTTTGAGGAAGCAGACAGTTCACTTTTAGTCATGGAAGATTTCTGTTTTTTTTTTCTTCCGATTTCCTTTTGTGCTGTTCTAACTTGAAGAGAGGAGAAGTCTGCGAAGCTGCACTGCTGGGTAGTGGGCTGCCTTGAGTCACTGCCCTAATTTATGCTGTTGCATATAGAGGAGGCAGCTGAAATACCATGACATCCATACACAACGCACAACTGTAGGTTTTTGCTCAGGAGGAAATCCTTTTTGAGGTGTTTTGCTCTCTCTCAAACTTTCCCTTTACCAATTGCAGGATGTGCAGAACGCAGATTATCATCAGATGGGCCAGAAGATTGGTTGTCCCTTGAAGATAGATTTTGTTTTTGTTTTTTTTTTGTTTCCCAATTATGGTTCTAGCTCCTTTAGTAAAATGACTTAATATTAAAAAAAAAAAGCAGAGAAGAAATATGTGTGACTATTTGTTAGTGCAGTGTAACATCACTGTGTGCACAAATTTGAAATAACAGCGGCGGCTAGGTTTTTGTTTTTTTGGGTTATCAGTCAGCCATGGGAGTGATCCAGCCGTCTGAGCCTCCATGAGTCAGAACCACATGGCCTGGTCATGAGGAAGTCAAACTGCTTCCTCTCCCTCACCACCGGAGTTGTTTTGAACAAAAGACGTTTGTGGTCATCATGTAGGTAAATGTCTATTTTGAAATACTGTAAGCATGTTTCAAAAAGATTCTCCAGTTTTCTTTTTTTTTTTATTTTGGAGCAGAAGCATTTCCTTTTTTTGCCTCACACCTGCACAGGTTATGCAGAAGGTGTATCTATTAAACCTTTTTTTTTCTTTTTTTTTCTTTTTTTAGAAAAAGGAAAAAAGCCTTCAAGATATTCTGGTGCAACATACACATGCCATTAATCTGCACATGTTGTTTTCGAGCATGTCTTCGCAGCGCCCCAAGAAGGGCGGGAGTGATTTCAAGGTGTTAAAACCACGCAAAGACACTTGTGCACAAATTGTGCTGGGTGAAAATAGCAAGGTGACAGTGTTTCTTTTACTCCTGAGCAAATGATTAAGAATACTTTTGATGATTAGTCTAAATCATCAAAAAATATCCATTCAAGATGTTTATTTAATGTGTTCACTAGCAGCCAAAGTAATCTCTGTCCAGAAATCTTCAAGCAGAAGTTTTTGCGTGTATAGTTACACACTTAATGTTGAAGCCGAATGAATGAGAAATGAAAATGCAAATAAGTTTCCCCCTTTTTTTTTTTTTGATTTGTCTAAATGTTTTTGCGATAATTAGCTTTAGATGTTCACAAGTTTTCTGTTTGTGTTGGTGACGTTGATGATTCACAGGCCTCAAACTACTGAATGAAATCAAAGCAAGTCAGAGTTGAACTTGAAGAGAACAGGCGTTTCAACGTGCGTTCGTTTATTTCGCTGAACAGAATAATACAACTGCAGTACACACAAGACACAGCAGAGGTCAGTATAACAGCCTCTCCTTTAACCATTAAACAAAAATTACTGCTTCTTATTTCAACAGAACTAGCTTTAAAGGCGTTATCAGAAAAAAGAAATGTTTTATTTTTATTCTGTAAAAATAAACTTATGAAAGATGGTAAGCCATGCTATCGAGAAATGACTGATTGCTGGAGATGTCTTTCTGTTTAAGTTGGATCTGATTTTGCCCAATCACTAACATTTAGCCTTTAGGTATATAATGTGCCTTCTCGACCATGAAGTGAGCTACCTGATGAGTTTGGGTGATGGTGACGACTGTAGTAGAAGTTTGTCTCGTAACAGCTGGGTTCCCCCTTCTCCATCCATCTCTGCCATTGTGTCCTAGAGCAAAGACCCTTCACCCGCTTTGCCTGCTGGTGATGGTCAGAGGGCCCAGTGGCGCCGGTGCACGGCAGCCTCGCCTCTGTCAGCCTGGTGAGGCCTGACAGAGGCTATTCAGAAACTTGCCACCATCAACATGTGAACGTATGTGTGAATGGGTGAATTTTGGGGACTCAAAGTGTGAAATGAGCACAGGCAAGTGCAAGAACTATGAAGCTTACTGGAAATTGTGTAATAACCATCCCCCCACTATGAAAAGGGACGTGCCAAATTGAACAACATCTTTGCCAACAATATAATGTCTTAAATATCTCTCTTGGTCTGGCTTTAACTGCAATGAATGGATACGTTCACCTTCTCCGGTGCCATTGCCAAACTATAACTACAGACAAACAACAAATTCTAAAGCAGTGCAGAAAAGCAACGCTATCGTTTACAACTTATCACTCTGTTTGCTGTTCTTCCTGAGAAATTTAACTCCACTGAAGGGAAATGAGAATTGGAACCACTTTGGAAGTTCTTTAAAGGAAGAACTTCCAAAGTGGTTCCAAAGGAACCTCCTTCCTTCGCCAGGAAGTTCTTCAAGTCGAGGATAGTCTTGAAGAAGTTCCTGGCTAAGTTGCACACATGGTCACATTGGTCACATTCTAGAGCTTTTTTAATGCCCCTATCCTCTGCTCCAATGTATTCACAGCATCTTTGCTGTCCATTGCTGTCCTGTTACTTTGAGGTTTCTCAGGTCTGTAACCACATGTCTGGTTTCCCCTCAGTCAGATTCAGAGCTTCCTGTTATCGCCCATGCCCTCCCATGGTGTCTCTTGTTTTCAAGCAGTTCCAACAGTTACTCTTTATAAGTTCTTCACACATGTTTTTTCTGGTTTCCCTGACAAGCAGAGATTTTTGGTTAATTGGTCTCTGTAAATTTAGTTTGTGCACATAATGTAGTTTGAAGTGTGCTGCCCTTGTAAAGGTCTTGCGACCTGAAGGTAGGCACCCTAAACCCCAAGGATAAAAGGGCTATGTAGGAAGTGACGAGGCGGATGAATGTTCTTCAAGAACTCTTAAATCAAAAATCTCCAATCCATCTACAGTATTTTCTCTACCTGCTTATGAAACATTGGGATGCACAGGGGCTGTCATCTATCTCCAGAGGTCAAGGGGCTTGAGGCATCGTACACCCTGGATAGGTCAGCAGTCATTCCCAGTTGATAAACAGTAGAACCATTCTAACCATGGTTCTATGTAACCATGCTTAGAGCTCTTCACAGGGAAGAACACAGGCCAAGCTTTCAATGTCTTCTTGCTGCAAGGCATGTGGAGCATCCCCGTTTTGTTTTGTCTTAAATAAACATTTTTGTGTCTAAAGGTATCGTGTCACGAAGTCTGTTGAGCTTTACATCATGTTATAATGTCATTCTCTCATCCAAATACATACTGTTACCTGGCGTGTTGCTTTGGTTCTTTCATGGATGTTTGAGAAAACTCTTAATCTCCCATGGCAACCATTCAGGATGCACAAACACTTGGTCTCACCAAGAGTTTGTCAGAGTTTTGCGCAAATTTGTAGTGAAAAAACAGCTCACGACTGCAATGCATTTTGTTCCTTTTTATGTACTTGTGCTCATTAGCTGCGCATGCTAACACTACTATCACTGTAATGATCCCTTATCATTTTGGACTTAGCTTCCGTTATCTCCTTGTATCGATTCCTTATTATGATCCTAGTTTATTCCCTCTGTTAGTTCAGTTATTTCTCATTTCAGTTTTGGATTTGTTCTTTTGCATTTAACATTTATCTTCCCGTGACAGTTTATTCTTAATGTTAATTTAGTCGTCTCTTATTTTAAGTGTCAGATTTATCATTTTTAGATTTATTGCTTACATCTGTTATTGTATAGGTTTCCTTCCGGTTCCATCTCTGTTTTTGTCCTCTCATTCACTCATTCACTTTGCCTTTTATGCGCTTTCCCCCAGCTGCTAGTCATCTCCTCATTAGTCTCAGCTGCAGTCAGTTACTTGTAATTAGTTCATTTGTCATCTCCAAACATGTAAATTTACAGTAGATTATCGGCAGCTAGATATCTGTACTGCATTCACTTCGACGGGAATCTACTGTGTGAATAAGTTGCGGTACAAATCATGTGAATTTACAGTAAAATGCTCTCTGTAGCTGCCAGTAAATTTACAGGATCATAGAAGGGGCATTAATTATTTCATAGCCATTCAGACAAAAGCTGATTTGTCTCTGATTATCCAGCTCAGCTCAAAACATCAAAACAAAGATAGTCTGCTTCTGAAGTAAATAATGGGGAACTTCCTATTTCCTCATGTGTATAAACACTGCATTTCAACTTAGCGTGTTAAAACAGAGCATTTCTAAACTTGTAAAGTAATGTTGTGCAATTAGTATATCAACTTGAAAGAACAAACTGTCTCAAAAGAACCCAGACATTACATTAAAAAAAAAAAAAAACACTAATTTGGACAGAGTCAGCATCCTGACTAGAGCCACATCCTCCTCTTCGTGAACACATGGCACACCACACCGTACGACACCCAGACTGTCTCTTCTCCAGACCTGGATTGATGACTGACAACTTCTTGAAACCACGTAGAAGAGTTAAGCTTCATCGGGCTTTTTGTTCAGTCTCCTTCGGGTTTTTATCTGTAATGGAGGAGAGATAACATAATTCAAAAACCTCGCAAAAGTGAAAGAGGTGGAGAGAGAGACAGACAGAGAGAGAGAGAGAGAGGGAGATAAAGAGAGAGAGAGAGATCTACAGACAGACAGACTGAGAGAGATCTACTACAGGATATTTTGTCACTATGGTTACTGGCAGCAGATATCAATCTTGATTTCTGAATGTCAGGGTGTTTCCACGCCAGCGAGTGAGATCTGCTGCGCTGTTGGGCAACTAATTGAAGCTGATCAACTTCGGACAAACATTCAGTGGCTCCATGTGATTTCAGTGCTTCTGTACAGCAGGAGTTTCCATCTGTTGAGGTAAGCCTCGTTTCCAGACTTTATGGTTCTTACGGTTACCATGCAGTGAAAGTGCCCTTCTTCTCATCAAATATCAGTTTGTTGGACTTCTCGCATTTCATTACCAATTTAGCTGCACGTGAGACTCCTAAATGAAACATAATTAATCTGCTTCTTCTTCTTTTTTTTTTTTTACGTCTTTGTAGGATGTATATTTTCATCTTATCATTATTATTTGTTTAGCCTCTCATTTCATACAAAGAGTATTTGCTACTCTTTGAACCGCACCTTTCCAAAGTGCTAAATCGGGCACATTACTCTGGCATCATCCGAGGGACAATGCCACTGCGTTTGCTGCTATTTATGGGACAGGAAGCGTGTTTCATCACCAAACTATAAAGCAAAAGCGAATATCCTGGAGCTGATTGTTATTCTGGCTCAAACAATGCAACTTTCCAACGTCCAAACTCTGTGCCACCACGCCGCGGGGAAGTTGACTTCCTCACGCCCAAGGCTGTATCACTTAACACCTCGTTGTTTTGCCGGGGGTAACAATGTGGCAGCTGCATGCGGAATCATTGTAACAGTATTTTTCGTTTTTTTACTTCCTTTGAGTCACTGTTTGCTAAAAAAAAAAAAAAAAAAAAAAAAAAAAACACATCAGCAACCAGAACTTGCACTGTAAGTCAGTTGTGTTAATAAATGCATAATATTAATGTGCGAAAGGCAGTGATCATATCCAGTCTGATACTCGCTGTTTTTATCTCATTTATTGCTACACTATTAAAGATATATTAGATAATAACGTTTGGAAACCTCTTCCTTCTCTTTCTGTACAATTCAGAACGAACAAAGCTGTGCTTCCTTCTGTAAAATTAAATGGAATGCACTTCTGAGCTTTAAACAATTATGACAAGATTTTTATCTCACTTTATTTATTTTTTTCGTTCTTTAAAATGTAGTTTTATCTTCAACTTTTAAACCCTAAATAAAAAAAAAAACTTAGGGTTGCTTTGTTCAGAAAGAGCCACAAGATGGCACAATTTTCTTATAAAACAACTCCGAATTTCCAGCAAAATGTGTTTTTATCAAGTTTGTTGCCATACATTAAGTTTAGTAGTTTTAAACTACTGCTTTATCTGTTTCATTTAGTGTAACTCTTTAGGTACAAAGGTACTAATTTATGTCTAACAGTTAATGAAAATCATTCTCTTTTTACCAAAATAAGTCTCATTGCATTGCTTTTAGTTTTAGGGGGGGAAAAAATCTGGAAACATGACAACAGCAAGCGTGTAACATTAGTAGAAAATGTCATTTTCCAGTTGTTTGTCAGAAAAGGAAAAATGAAAAAAAGAAAAAGAAAGAAACCTGTGGCTTCTTGACTTCCTTTCTGAGAACAAAGGTGTTAAATTAGTAAATTTGCATGTGTTCTAGTGGAGGTCTTACAGGCCATGAGATTCATCCTTTCATGCATCCTCAGTAATGCTCTCTCATTTGGTTTCCTGTAGCATGAAGGCAATAAAGAATAAAAACAAAACTCATTCTGACTTCTTAAAAATTTGACTTTGACAAATTCTTTGCTTCCTTTTTGCAGTAACCAGTTCCTGTAACCTGCAAATGGGTTCTGCGTCTGCACCTGCAAGCATGGCCGTCTTAACCAACAGCACATGTGACACCCTGTATGACCATAGGAAATACGCCCGGGTCCTCATACCTATTTTCTACTGTGTTGTTTTCATTGTTGGGTTGCTTGGAAACACCCTTGCCCTCCATGTTATCCAGATAAACGTGAAGAAAATGAACTCCACCACATTGTACTCGCTCAACCTGGTCATCTCTGACATCCTCTTCACTCTCTCTTTGCCTCTGAGGATCATATACTATGCTCAGGGTTTCCACTGGTCTCTAGGTGAGGCACTCTGTAAGATATCAGGCTTTTTGTTCTACATCAACACCTACGCGGGGGTCAACTTCATGACTTGCCTCAGTGTGGACCGCTTCATCGCTGTGGTCTTGCCTCTTCGCTTTGCTAAATTCAGGAAAGTCAGTAACGTCCGCTACATCTGCCTTGGCGTGTGGATGTTGGTTCTGGTGCAGACCCTGCCCCTACTTGGAATGGAGATGACAAATAGGGAGCCTCAAAACTTCACCACCTGTATGGAATACCCCAACTTTGAAAAGGTGGATAATATTGCAACCATCCTGATTGGCGCAGTCTTTTTGGGCTTTTTCATCCCTGTGGTCACCATACTGGTCTGCTACTCCTTTCTAACCTCCAAGCTGCATTTTGCAGCCAAGAACAACCACCTGACAGAAAAATACGGCCGCAGTCGCAAGGCCATCGGCGTGATCTGCTGCGTGTCTGTGGTGTTCGTCATCTGCTACAGCCCCTACCACATTGACATCTTTCAGTACATGATCCGCAAGCTGGTGTCCAACCCTGACTGTGCGGACCTCACGGCCTTTCAAGTGTCGCTGCACATCACAGTCTGTCTGATGAACTTAAACTCCTGCTTGGATCCGTTCATTTACTTCTTCGCCTGCAAGGGATACAAAAGGAAACTCCTGAAGCTGATGAAGAGGCAGGTCAGCATTTCCTTTTCCAGTGCAGTCAGGACGTCACCCGAAGGTTCCTCAAAGGACTTTATCGACGGGCACAAGATGCAGCACAACAGCGAGAGGCTCACGGAATGGAAATTGCATGAGCAAGACCAAAGTACGGAACCGAGGCAAAGCGAAAGGACATACAGAATCTCTTTGAACATGAACAGTACCTAAAATAAACCACTGATGGACAACAGGAGGCATCCGGACCAACGTGAGGCACATTCTTTTGTACATTTTTCAAGAACAATTACTGTGTTAATTTAAAACAGAATGTAAGATATTGCTCATTACTTAAACCAGCATACATATTTTTGTAACTATGTAAAGACAGGAGGTCATCCCCCTCACTTCGATAAAATCTAAGTAGGGTGGAGTAAGTATGAAATCTACTGTATCTATACTGTGTTTTTCTATGAAATTAGGGATTAATTTGACAATAAAATAAATCCTGACACTGCAACCCAAAATCACAGTAGACCTTAACCCCCACAGTGATTATATGGATAATAATATGTAATGTTAGTAATAAACTTTATTTAGAAAGAGACAAAGAGACAACAGCTCCAACATAAATGTCACCAATTGATGCTCTGTACCAGAGCACACCATAAGCTAATTTGCATCTGCAGTCTCTTGAACAAAATCAATAAAGCCACGGAGCTCTAATCTACTTTCCACTTCGGAAATATCTGTTCGGTTTCTTGTTAGCGCAAGTAGCGAACCAGCCAATCAGCGACTGAGGACAATTTCATATCTAAATGCAGTGAAAACACTCAAACCAAGCAGCAGAACAGGAAAGAAAACCATATGTCAGTTACTTTGAATGTGGCTTGTTTTTGGTGTGAGTCTGGCTCATCTGGGTATTTTCAGAAACTACTGATCTAATGGGATTTTCACTCACAGGGCTCTCTCTCTCTCTCTCTTTGTGTGGTTCACAGAAATTAATCCAAAAAAGACAAAAACAAACCAGTGAGAGGCTGTTTTGTGGGTGGAAGTGGGGTGTTGATGTCAGAGGAAAATGGCAGACTGGTTTAAGATATAAGGAAAGCAAACAGCAGCTCAGATAATCACGAGTGGAAATTTGCTCTGAATGCCAACATGCTATGGAAAACCCCACCGGGTGCCACTCCTCGCAGCTACGAACAGGAAGGTAAAGCCACAATTTAAAAAAAAACTTAGCCAACATTGAGATTTTTGGATCCTCAGAGGTAGATTTTTGGCAACAAAATCATGACACCATGGATCAACAAATGTATTTGTATTATGATCATTGCCTAAATACTACAGTGCACTCAAGTATACTGTTGCTGACTATGTCCATTCCTCTATGACCAACCTGTACCCATGGTGCTCGATCCATGTCACAAAGCTCAGATCATCTCAAAGTTTCTTGAACTTTGAGATGAAAATGTCTTCACTGCAATCCAGTCGTCTCCATAGTAACCAGATTGCAAACCAAAAGGGCACCGCTAGAATGTTGTGGGACATTTGCATAATGGATGCCGTCGTGCTAATACGGCCCAAAATATGTGAGACTTGTTGAATCTATGCCACATAGAAGAAGGGCAGTTTTGAAGGCAAAGGGGATCCAACTCAGTTCATTGTACCTAAAAATGTGGCAAGTTTCGTTAAGACCGTCACACAGAAAATCTTCTTACTGGAGTTTCAGGTCCGTTAACACCTAAAACCCAATAATTTAACATTTTGAAAACCAATTTCATTCATACTACCTTGTAAAACAGTAGATACTGAATCATTTGTTTTCTCTCTGTAAAACTTGTAAACAGTCTTTAACTTGTAAATATATCTCTCTTCCTTTTTTATTTTTTGTAAGTTTTCAGCAAAGACTCTGCTGGCATTCATCCATGTTCTATTCCTACTTGAAAATAAACTGTTTGCTACTTTAACTGGTTCAGAAAAGTGACATTTTGTTTACTTACCAATGATTATCTAGAAGTTTTTTTGTGTTCCCAGTCCTTCTAAAAGCAGAAGACAAAACCCTTGGGGCTAACCCTGCATACATACAGAGAACAAGCCCCAATAAGTTTTGAAGAATTAGCTATATTGTTGTTGTCTCTGCCTTGTATAGCTGAGAGGAGAATGAAGGGTATACATGGCAATGCATAAAAATATGAAGTATTGGAAAAACAAATTGTAATTCTGATTTTTGTAACTGATGCGCTCAGACAATGTTTTTCTTCTCTGTTCCCGATGGCCACTAATCATCAGGTGCATAGAGCATAGTTCATTTGGACAGCTAATACATTTTATTTGAACTAAATATTATTTTTTTTAATTTTCTTTTATGCTTGACCCTCACAGTCATCACCATAAATGTCTCAGATTATTACTTGTTCTTACCAAATCATTAACTGATAAGGATTCTGAGATGGTTCATCTGAGCAGCAACATGTTGCTCTCTCAACATGTTGCTCTCTCAAGCATTTAGTTTTCTTTTTGTTTTGTTTTGTTTTTTTGTTGTTGTTTTTTTCAGACTGTAACATTTTGATGGTGTGGATTAATAAAACAGAATGATTTCACAGAGGACCGTAGCGTGTTCTCCAAGAACACCTGAAAAACCAAGCAAGAGATATTTGTTATTTAAGTAAAAAATTGTTCTGTTTTATCTGTTTTATCATTTTATACAAAAATAATATGTTGTGTCGCCTTGTAGTAATCTGTATAGATAATGTTTCCAGGCTGTCTTAGTGTTATATTTGATTATTACTGAAATAAAGGGAAGTTATCTTAAAGTGCAAATGCCTGTTTCCCCTTTTCAGCAATGGTAACCGAAAAGTAAATTAAAGGATTAATACCTGCTGTTTATGTGTGTCTGACACTGCTAAGCTGCACACACACACACACACACAAAAAAACGTGATGTTGAAATCTGCCTCCGTTTTTATCTTTGGTGTATGGATCTGTTGTCAGAGCTCGGTGTTTGAGACATATTATTGATATATTTCTGATTCAAGGTTTGATACTTCTCTTTGTGCTTTACATAGAAGTCGGTCTTTAACATGCCAGTTTTCTGTTGTTTTGCTGTTGGCTAAACTGGTACCAATATAGAAGTAAATTACGTGTAACTGTCTTAGAGAACTGCAAAACAAATGATTTTTGTGAGGAGAAGAACCAGCTGTGGCTATGCAATTTTCTAAAATAATAATAATAATAAAAAAAATGCAAACCTCAAAATAAAATGATAGTCAAAGAGTGGCAAGCTAAGAACCATATTTCACCAATTCACACCTCTAGAGTTTCAATCAAATCTGAAGCAAACGCTAGACGAGAGAAATGGTGCAAAGATAAAGCAAAGTTGAAAATAATCACAAATCAATTTCAGCCAATGAAAAAGCTTCAACAAAACCTACAGACTAAAACGTCCTAGACTGGAATGCCTGGTGTCTAGCTATTTCCATTTTGGCCTGCTGCAATATGAGAGGTGTGAGAAAAAAATTAACAAACTGTCACTTCCTCTTTTTTGTCAGGAACCAAGAAGTTTTCTCTTGTATCAAGAGAAACATTTCTCGGATGCATTCAGACAAATCATGCTGAACTGAGATCCTGATATTACAAGGGGAACCATTTTACTTTAAATAATTACTTCAGGTTTGTAAGGTTTTGTGTGTGTGTGTGTGTGTGTGTGTCCGTGTGCGAGAGCATGTTAGGTTTTATGTGTGAACGATGAACGTACTTTGAAAATAAAGCCTGATTCTGATATGTTTTATTTCAACATTATGTTAAACCTTTTACCTGAAAAGTACATAAAACATAATTAAATGTCACACTATATTTGCACAGAAGCTTTTAGTAATAATCTTTATAACAAAGGCAAAAATCACTTTTGTTGTTGCCCTTTTGCACATTTTGCTGTAACCACAAACTTTCATGACTTGGATCAGATTAGAGTTGACATTTCTTGTGATAGACCAGAACAAATTGACCAATCAGAAGGTAAACAATACATGCTTTTCACATTATTATTTTTTTTTTTTACATGAATAAAAGTCTGAAGTGTTTGTGAGGAAGCAAGTTTACAAAATCTGAACTGACACTTTTCGGTGGTTGTAGGAGCCAGCCTTTGCTGCACATCCAGCTGCTCGTCATTTGCGGTATTACACGTCTCACCCGATTTCACACATGATTATATTTTTGCTTAAGTTCCTTGCCGCTACTTCTCGGATGCATACAGACTTTGACTGGGACAATCCAACACACATTTTAGCTGCCTTGTATTCAGGTCCATTAGCTCTGACCAGCTTCACTGCTTCTGCTAAAGAGTTCTCACAGGTTGTTCTTGCCGTCACCATGTCTCACCATGTGGATAGAGTGTTTAGGATAATGTGAAGCGTTTGTTTTTGTATTTTCTTTCTTACCACATATTTAGTCAGTCAGGCTAGTTCTCTGGTTGTTGTTCTTCTTTTGCAGCCTTTCAGTTTAAGTGGAAGTTTGTGTCTTGATAGTGTCTTTTTTATGACATACCCTTTCCATTTTTCAACAATCCACTCAACAAGTGTTCAAAGAGATGCTCAAACCTTGGGATGTTGTTTTTAACACCTCTACAATTTTAGCGCTAACCTTGCCGTAACGTTTTACGGTCCTCGTGTTCTCTGATGTTAATTTGTAGCCCGTGGGTAATTTTGTTGTATTTTGCTATTTGTTTGTGCTTGTTTTCGTCAAAGGTCTTGCTCAGGTCCTCTTCCGTAGCTGTTCACCTTTCCCCTGATTAAACTCACTTGGGTTCAGTGTCACTCTCCGTCGCTCCTCTGCGTTTATGCTCTCTGGGTTTTTATCGCGCCCTGCCGGTTTCATCAGTTTTATCCCATCCCGTTTCTTGCTTTGCTCGTCTCGTGCCTTACCTGTAAGTTTGTGTCTGATTTTTTTTTTTTTTTTTTAATTCAATCCTTCATCACCATGCTTGCAGTGGCTGCTTGAAGTTCAAGTCACTTTATTGTTAAAAGAAACCCAGGTTCTGTTGCTTTCCCGTTGATTGGCTTGATTTTTAATTGCAGCGTTTCTGTTCCACAGCACGCTCACGTGCGTCTGTCCTGAATGAATTGAAGGAGTGCGTACCTCTTGAAGTCTGGCGAGCTCCGAACTGTGCTTTTCTCTTTTAGCAAATATCAAACACCCCTACAATCCTTTAGTCAAAAAGAGAATGAAACCAAAGTGACTGCTTCACATCCAGATTATTCTTCTATAATCTCAAACACTTTTCAGATCATCTCCAAGTATGCCCACCAGAGGTCACTTTTACACAAAAACGTACTTTAAACTTTATAGCACAGTAACTTACTGTTAATCTACAACAACAAAAACCAGTGTTACGAGACAACAGTTTTGGTTCGGCTCTTGTCCGAAACTCCTGTTGTCTGGTACTACAAACTCATAAGTCATGACATGTTAAGACTCTGAGCCTTTCACAGAACAGCAGGATTAATACTGAGGCTATACTGAACACAGATGAACTCCACTTACTAATTAGGTGCCTTCTAGAGTCAATTAGTTATGCAGGATTTTTATTTAGGGGTACCAGAATACAGAGAGGTGAATACACAGCACACTTTTCAGATGTTTGTTTATAAAAAATCTTTTAGAAAAATGTGAATATCTATTCTGTGCTATGTGTCGCACACAATCCCGATGAGATGCATCAAAGTTTGCTACAAAGTGTGTAAAAGTTCAGGGGGTGGGAATATGTTTGCAAGGCATTGTTTTCATAGAATATTGTAAATAAAACTCCCACACGGTGAATACACAGCGCTGGAGATCACTGCCACGTCAGATGAGTAGTTCTCATATCAGCACTGGCATCTGGCGAGTGACATTTACTACTGTGTATTTGCAAGAGCTCACTTGTTTCACAGAAAAAAAAAGAAAAAAAGAAAAAACAAACCTGAGATTGTATCAGTTTGTGGTTGAACTGCACCAAAGAGAGAAGTTAAAACGTCACCACAGGTATCAAGGGGGAAAATGTACCCTTTCCTCTAGATGCTCAAATCAAACGATCAGTTCCAAGAATTATTTTAATTCTTTGTGTTGTTCACTTTATTTTCAGGGAAACATGAGCGCAAAGATAATATCACAGAGGAAACACTAGAAGGAGTAGATATTAATCTGGCATTAGGCAGTAATCCTACTGTCATAAAGATCAAGAAGCTTTTTCTGTGACAGAATGACTTCCTGCTTATTGTTTTGTTTGTTTATTAAAACCTATTTCTTCAAAAGTATTTTATTAAGAAAAGATGGTGAGCATTAAAAGACGTTTTTGTCTGAATGTTAAGATTTTTATCCAATGTAAACAACGTAGACAGAAGGCTGGTTGAGGGGGATAAAATGTACCTGAGCCTCCTCTAAAAGTATTTCTTTTCATAACTGATTCATTTAAAATATTATGGGGGGTTTTAAACTCTGTGTAAAACCTAATACCATTTGTTTTCAGTTGTATTTGTTTACTTGAAGTCAAAGTGAAATAATGTTTTAAACTGATAGAGAACAGCTCATACTTAAATGTTGTGATCTAAAAGCCTTATATTTGATTAATGATATTGCTGCCTATTGTTTTGATCCTAGCAGCAGCTATTAAAAGCATAATTAAGAACACTGATTCAGATTTTTTTTTTAATTACTTTTATAAAATACAGAGTCCAGGTGTCATTAGGAGCACAAAAAACCCCTCTGACTCTCAACTTGTTTTCCATTTTTATCTAACTCCCAGTATTTTAACATGGTTACACAATCTATTTTTTCATGATACTGTTCCTTTACTGGGCCAACTGGACCAGTTATTATCTCCAAATATGATTAATGGTGAGCAAGTGTGGTCCACAGCAGCGTATTGTTACGTGTTTAATATCTTAACCTCTCTGTAAGCATGCTTTCATTCTTTTTTTTTTCTGTTTGCTTTCATTCAAACGTGTCCCTTGCTGATAGTCTAGCTGCTTTGTTTGCAGTAAACACTGCATTTCACACATATAATTGCCATCTGCTTTATCGCCTTCTCTCTATCGCTTCGCCGTCTTTGGGGATTCGGTGAACCCGCTTGTTTTAAAGGAACAGCCTGAAACTATAAAGATGTATCAAAATATCCCAGGATTTAAATTGTACGACAGCTGTTTTCCGTTTTCCGATGCTGAAATATTTGGGCTTTCGGCAGAGGTGGCTCAAGGTTAAACGGGGCCTCGAGAAATTTTTATTTTCGGCCCCCTTTGAAATGTTTTCACGCCTCATTATTTTTTGAATTTGGCCCATCTTGATTAACGGCAACTGGTCGGCCAACAATTAATTAAAATGCGCTTTGCTATGGCTCAGGTGGTTTATATCATCAATTAGAAATACAACAATTAAGATGAAGCACACATTTTTATTTTCTGTTTATACTTAATTTTAATGTTACTTTTATAAATGCTCTCCTGACCTTAGAGGGAAAAGATGTGACTTAATTCCCACCTTGTTTGGTAGCTCAATGAGGAAAACAAAATTTGAGGTGTGGTAATGTTTTCTATCTGCTGTTGACACGGTTTCATCAGCACTGCATCGCTACTTCTCCAGCTAAAGCTCAGGGAAATGAAAAACTATGAAAATGGGTAGTTTCTTCAAACTTATACCAGAATGTGACTCTTAATGAGGTCTGAGCTTTTTAACTCAGAAATACTGAACTAGACCAATGAGTTCAGTATTTAAAGAGAAAACTTGGACTTAGAATTAAAAAAAGTATGTTCTGGTTTTTAATGAAGAGTTAATATATGACTTACCAATTTGCCAAAAATTCAGAGATAAAATCTGGAACAAACATAAAGAGTTATTTCTCGCTAATCTATTTTTTCTTTTCTTTTTTTTTTTACTAATAGTTATGGTGAGAATGAGATAAAAAAATTTCCCCAACCCAAACAAGATTCTTATTCTGATTAATTGAATGAACAAACTCCTTCATCAACAATATGTTGGTTCAAATACCAGGGAAGCAATATAAATATATATATATATTTTTGTTTGTTTGTTTTTCTCCCAGTGCTTTAAAAATAAAAAAAACCAGGTTCTACAAATTTCAAGTTCTGCTCTAAAGAATCTCTGTGCAGTGTTGGACAATGCAGATTGGGGTCTAATCAATTCAAGTATTTTAGATTTGAGATATTCCTTAGAAATTTCTGCATTCGACCTTTTACTCCAGCACCGAATCAGAACCAACTCCCTTCCCGCCCCCAGACTGTGGGCCCGGGCGATTAGCATGTTTTTTTCCATCTCATAGTTCAAATTATGAATAATAAAGGGCAAAAATGATTCAGTTTACAGAAGCAAATTTCCCATTCCATCAAAAGAGCTAATACATGACATCAGAGAAAAAAATTACCTATGTGACAAGGAGACAGAAGCTAATGAGCCACTAAGACAGAGAACAAATTCATTTCTGTCGTTTATTAACTCAGCAGTTGCTACCTGGAGGCACTTTACAAAACAAGTCGAATTCATCGCAAATTATTTATTTATTTATTTATAACCATTAGACTCCCTCTAGAGATCAGGAGTTTAGGAAAGTATGGCACAGCTGGGAGCAATCAAGGTGCAGACTGAACACAGAAACCTAAATGAACACACAGAAAACCCAAATCCTCACAATTTCACCATAATCCCAAAGAAAATCTGTTGGTTTGAGCTGAAGAGGAGAGCGCATGAGAGAGGACAGAGTATGATGGATAATCTCAGTTTGTACAGTCCAGTCCTTCAGAGAAACACAGCATGTAAAAGTGCCAGAACACGGTTATACAAACCGATAAAAGAAAATAGTGCCAACACTTTCTCCACCAACAATTCTGTTTAACATTTTATTTTTCTTAGTACGGAATATTTACCCTATTGAAGAAATGTTCTCCAACTAAAGATTAGATTTTTAACTTCTAAAAAAAAAACATGCAATAAATGAATTCATTTTGAGTGTTTTTGCACGTTTTTAAGCTCTGTAAATGTAAACTCAACCAACATATTTGCATAGTAAAGAAAATACTAAGTAGTAACAGCAAAGACGAATTCAAAGAAACGAGAATGAGACGCGCTCATCATCTCATTTTTAGGCAGAAAAGGGTGTAATGCTTCACGTCGGCCTCTAGAGGACAGTGTACAACAGGTTAAAAAGGTGATGATACACAAAGAAAAACGAGCTTCCAGTAAACACCTGTATCTACCTTTACTGACTGAATAACTAGCGCGCAGACTCGCGCACGCACGCACACACACAAACACGTATCGTGCAGTGTAGGAAGGATTTACAGGAGCATTTTGTGAGGAGTGGGAGACTTAGTGAGGCAACATGACAAGTATCAAAGAGAGGAAAACATCACACAGACTGTTGTCATAACAACATATTGCAATGAACGCCAAGCACCATCTGCTCCGAGATTTTTTGAGACGCATCAAGAGGACGAGTCGATGGATAATTATTTCCCAGGAATAAGAATTAGACCGAATGGTGGAAGCGCTGCTCTTGAAATCCGGCGACGAAGTTTGTGTGCTGCGGTCTCAGTTTTGAGAAGTTCGGGGGAAGCGTCTGATTGCTTTTGTCGCGTCGCATTGAGGTCAGATACTACAGTAGCCGCATAGAGAAAACGAACAGAAACAGGAAGTCGTTCTTCACTTGCACGGTTTATTTCACATGAACTAATAACGGGAATTGAAAGTAACTGTAAGAGCCGGGGGAGCAGGGCGGAGGGAAAGAAGTTATTTTATCGCTCAGTGTTCTTTTGGGCCAAACGTCCTAATTTATGGCTGTTAGCCGTCGAAACTCAAATTAATCACGCGCATTAATCTGCATTCAAACCTGGCGCGGGCTGACCTTGAGCGTTTCACCTGAAGTATGCGCTCTGCATCCATTAAGTCGACGCGATGTAAAACCATCTCACAGCATCAGCGTGAAGTGTCTATTACCACCGTCTTATTTCCTGTTTATATGGCAACTGCCTCAACATCCTGTTTTTAATTACTTCTCTCCGGCAGCAGATGCTTCTCGCAGCAACCTGCTGTGGATTACTCCCCTGAGAACTAATGTGCTGTGACAGACCCCACTTTTCCAATCAATAACTCGCCCTAAATCTGCCATCTCTCTGCCTGCCAAACACACTCCCACTTCTAATGGCACATCATTTTCTTTAAGGGGGTGTAATTGCGTGCTGTGGAAAAGCTGCAGCCTCTCTATCTGTGTGTGTGTGTGTGTGTGTGTGTGTGTGTGTGTGTGTGTGAGTGTGTGTGTGTTTTCTTCTTTTTCTCTGTTCCGACCACGCTCGTACTGTAAAAGGGGAATGTAAAAAGTGCAGAGGCTAGAGCACACAGGAAGTGATGAGGGGCTTTACACAGCATGCAGTCTCGCCACCCCTGCCATCACATCTGACAGGCGCACTCACTTCCCTGTTTTGACTGTAACAGTTGAGACATTTCGACAAAAAGAAGTCACTTTCGCTTCACAAACCTGTTGACGTGAACGTGTCAGGATGTTTGTTTGATTCATGCGGTAAGTTAAGTTTGTTTTTGTTTTTTTGCCCAGGTGGCCTCGGTCTTGCTGATTTTATCCATATTTAGGTTGATGATGGGGCAGATTAATGGGAGATGTAGTTTATAGTACGTCCTCAATGTGTCTCCTCTTGCAGATTTAAATTACACGTGGTTTTATGCGTACATCTATAATTCTCTCGCCTTTTCATCACTTGTTATTTAGTATCAGGCCATATAAATTGTGTAGTTCAATTCAGAAAAGGGCCAAAGAGCGTAGAAAGAGGGAGGGTGGGGGAGGAAAGTAAAAGTTGTCTTGATCAACAAACTTTCCTGAGTCTTTAAAGTGAATCTGTGTGTTTATTTGTTTTCTTTGTATTTTGGTTCATTTTTTCCATTTCTAATTAAAATTTTCTTGTAGTTAGTGGTAGTCTGTCTTACAGTATATGAAAATAATTATAAGGACTGACGGTCATGTTCTGCAAATCTAAAAAAAAAAAAAAAAAAAACCACAGAATTTCCATATTTAGGGGTGGCAACTTTCTATTTCAATCACTGTCGGGACTTTTTTTTTGTTCCTCCACAAGAGAAACACTGACTAAACTCAGAGAAAAAATGTCTCATTAACTTTTTTTCTTTCAAATTTGTTTTGTAGATTTGACCAATTTGATATCTAACGCCAGCATAAGTAAGTTGAAATCCCTTTTCTTCTTCTTTTTCTTTGTTTCAACTGGCATTCTCTGATGTCAAGAAGGCCCTCTTGACATCACGGAAATCTTTTTCTGAACAAATTCTCTGTCAGATTTAAGGACCATTCTACAAAGACTATTATTAACAAACATATTTATGTAAATAATCTAAATACTGTCCCAGTCCAAACTGACCTGAAGCTCTAAAAGCATCACTTTCTCTTTTGAACCTGAAAAGAGTTTAACTGCATGAGAACTTCACTGCTCTCCTTTTCTGAAACATTGAGCTCAGTGTTTATTATTTCCATAGGTGTCAGTTCACATGAACACAAACCACAGGAAAGTTCTGACCCATCTAAAATAAGATCTGGTTAATAAGGAAATTGCAAATGCTTTTTATACATGCATATTATACTATACACTATTTGCTTGTTTATTAAAAAAATGAACTTGCACGCCTCTGAATATTTTGTCTATATGGACATTTTTTCCCCTTCACTAATAGTGTTACAAGGCCTTTAGGGTTGAAAACAAAACCGCTCTAATTTGTATACTTCACCTGTTCTTGGCGATACAAGTCAATATCAACAATGTTAGAATTAATAGGATTCTGTGTGTGTGAGGGAGGAAAAAAAAACAATGACAATTAATATCAAGAGAGTCATAAGAGAGAGAGAGACACATGTGAAGTACAAAAACCTTAAACAAATAGCTCCATTATTGTTCTGGTTTCTTGCACAGGCAGGTGCAAAGAAGGCCTCTGTGTGTCTCATAACAAGAAGTTCCTAAGCATGGCTGAAGTAGTGCTAGGCTGTAGATTCATCTGAAACATTTGCTGCCCGTGATACCCTTTTATCTCGGTCATACAGAATTATTTCTTTGGTTAGCAGAAACAGAATCAGTTCAAAGCAAGATGGACGCCTTTACGCTGTAGAGACGATTCCTTAAAATGTTTTGCATTTGCCCACAAAAGCTGCATGTAGAGGGAGTGTACAGACTTGGTGTTTGCGCCCTGTGTTTTCTGTTGCTACAAAGACCCGATCAGGAATTTCTACTGAAAAAAATACAGCCTGCTCTGAAAGGAATGGCCCAGATTATTTGAAGCAAAGTTCTGTGTAGCTATGGCCAATAACAGTTCCTTACCAGTGCTAAGAATACATAATTTTGCCTCAACAAAATCCTGGAGAGGATGTCAAACAGCTAGTCAACAGGGTCCTTAGCTTAGTTGATAATAGGCATTATAAAACAACTCAAGCCGAACAGAAATACATCTGTAGGATTTAACTCTATTGGGCATTTTCTGTTCTCTCAGCAGAACAACATCGTTTTGTTTTTTTTTCCCACTGATGTTATATTGGAGGGTGCTGTCGACTGTATTAATCTGTCCCGGCCAGCTGGTAATGAGTCCACTGGGTTAATTTCTAAACAGCTCTTGGTGGACTTGCAACAGACTGACCAGGCGGATTGATACAGTCGCCAGTGAAGTAAAACTGATGTTGTTTGGCTGAGGAAGCAGCAACAAGCTTCACTACAACCTCTTGCAAGCATGAACCCTCAATAGGCGCCAACTAGTGTTTTATTTCAGAGATATCAACTGTTTCAGATGGATTTATTTTATATTGCAAAACATTTTTAAAATTGCTACACTCTCCAGTTTAATATCATCAGACCTTTTTTACTGTTACCGATTACTTCACTAAACCCATAAAGGGTCATTGTTGTTAAAACACATGGCTGATATAATTGTTTCAGAATGTGTTCTTTTAGCTGGCTTTCGTTAAATGTTTAGTTTTTGTATTATTTTTCTAAAATACATAAAAGATATGTTCACATACTTATTTAAAGTTGATGTACTTGTTACAAGATTCACAACTATTTCCTTTTAGCTCCAAATCTGGTTTTCAACCCAGATGTTAAAATGCTGCTGTGATTCTGGTGAAACTCTGTGACTGAATCTTTAAATCTAAAGGTATCTTGATAAAAATTAACATCTCTATCTTTCTTCATATATGTTTTTTTCAGCATGAATGTGGATCTAAACTCCTCAAACATGTCTGTGGATCCTCTGGCAATGAAGACGGAGCAGGGCCCAGTCGAGTATCGCATAGTCGGCCTGGTCTTCTACAGCTTCGTCTTCGTCATAGGAGTGATAGTGAACTTCACTGCCTTGTGGGTTTTTGCCTTGACCACCAAGAAGAGAAACTCTGTCACCACCTATATGATCAACGTGGCGCTCGTGGACCTCACCTACATTTTGCTCCTGCCCTTCAGGATGGTTTACTTCCACCAGGACTATTGGCCCTTTGGAGACGTTTTCTGCCGGATCACGGCAGCGCTAACCATCTTCTACCCCTGCATGGCCCTGTGGCTGTTCGCTCTGATCAGCACTGACCGCTACATGGCCATTGTTCAGCCGAAACACGGCAAGGAGCTGAGGAACGTCCCGAAGGCCGTGGTGGGCTCCTTGGGGGTGTGGATCATGACTCTGGGCAGCAGCGTACCCCTACTCTTCTCTCAGGACGACCCCGATCGCGACTCCAACTACACTACCTGCATCAAGATGCAAGACATCATCTACATGCGCCGCGAGAATGCGGTCAACTTCGTTAGACTCATCTTCTTCTTCCTGGTCCCCATCTGCATTATGATTGGCTGCTATGTCGTCATTGTGGACAACCTAATCCACGGACGCACCTCCAAGCTGAAGCCAAAGGTGAAGGAGAAGTCCATCCGGATCATCATCACGCTCATCGTGCAGGTGCTGGTTTGCTTCGTGCCGTTCCACATCTGTCTGGTGCTGCGCTTGTTGGGAAACGGCGAAGACGGCGGCTTCAACACGTGGGCCGTCTTCACCACGTTCCTGATGAACATGAGCACGGTCTTGGACATCATCTTGTATTACATCGTCTCCAAGCAGTTCCAGGACAGGGTGATCAGCGTGATCCTGTACAGGAACTACCTGCGCAGCGTCAGGAGAAAGAGCCGGCACACGCACACAGGCAGCGTCAAGTCGCTGAGCAACCTCACCAGCGCGATGATATGAAAGTCTGTGGCACAGATACTGTACCAACAACATGCACACTAGATGCATCGCCGTGTACTGTTTGTGTATAATTACCTGAAGGATCAAGAAACTGCAATTAATTTTCCCCGAGTGCAATTTACACTCACAGTATGGAAGTGCTGCTGTTGTGGCGAAAACATCTGTGTTTCAGAGCTGATTGACTCACCCATGAGACTTGAGTTGTTTCCATGCCTTGTTTTTTTTTTTTTTTTCCCCTCTGCTAAAGAAAGCATATGCGGCACAGGTGTGACGTGTTCAGGTGAAAATGTAACTGTTTAAAACAAAGCATGCAGTAGTTGTGCACAAGCATCAGAAACCTCAAGAAAGCAGCATGAAGAGGGTCTGACATCCTCCACAGGAAGCAGCGGTGGGGTTGACGCTCGGTTGCTGCACCACATTTAACTTAACAGGTCCTTCCTCTTCAGCCTCTCAGCTCTGCGAAGGCAGAGTGAGCAAATCTAAGCCATGAGTGATGCGTGATGTCACCTGTCTGCTTTGCAAATACACCGCATGTGTTTGACTTCTGCCATTTCGTGTTTGTTGAGTTTAAGATCGACCACTTGAGACAGGAGGCAATTTCAACACGCAGCTCTGACAGTAAAGGTTGCCGCGAAGGTTGCTTTAAATGAACCGGCCAGGTGATGGCAGCATGGCACAGCTTAGACGCTATCCACCTGCCAGAGCAACACACTCACACAGCGCTTTTAAAAACTTTTGCAGAGTTGACGGCAAAATAATTTTGTCTCGGTTGCATCGCCGCAAAAATATTTACCTTTCATTCATTTAGATTCATAAAAAAACATTAGTACATCAGTTTTCCAGTTAACAACGGCCATAACGGCTTCCTCCACCAGGAATCTGACTAAAGCGTGTTTATGGTGCAATGTGAAAAGTATTGATTAGGTGTTAAATGATTTAGTTGCTTGGAGTGCATTTACAGTAACATGCTCGAGAGATGTCAGAGAGGCTATTTACAAGATTTACTGCAACCTTAACCTTTAAACAGAAAACCTTTTTCAGCACATGGATGTTTCAGTTTCAGATTTCTGCCGCAGGTGAGAGAGGCATTTTATTCAAAATGTCTCTCTCATGTAAAAATACTGAAGTCAGAGCAGAACAGGGGGCAGACGAGCCTTGCAGGCAACACCAAAAATCAACATTTTAAGTGTTAGGAACATGCAAGGAATCCATCTGTGTTGATCATCCAAAATATATGGTACAAAAAAAATAGAACCCTCAGAAAAGAATAACTCTCAGTATACTCTCTATAGTAAAACTTGGTGAAGATATATTTCTGAACTCAGTAAACCTACATTCAGTTCCCACTCTTCTTAATGAGGTGCCTAACAAGGCATCACCTGAACAAAAAAGCATTATGAAAACCTGCTGGTCCAAATATTGATTTCTGAAATCTTCTTGAGCTAAAACTCAAGTATTGTCTTGTTTTCAAAATAAAATAAAATAAAAAAGTTCTGAAAGCAGCATATTTCTTAATTTGGACTATTTGTCATATTCTGCAAATAAATACTCAAACTGAAGTTCGACATTACATTTGGAAATTTTAGGGAAATGTCAGTAATTTGGAAACTAAAACATCGTTTTTTTGAGAAGTGTGCATGATGAAATTTCAGAAAGTACCCCCGAACCTCATAAGCTGTAAGAAAACAGAAAGCGCCGCACATCTGAAAGCACAGCAAAACATGACTAGAATAAAGATTTTTTAAACAAAGCAGTAGAAGTTTAGAAAACAGCAAAACGTAACTTTGAAAAAATAAATAAATAAAAGTAAACACTGGAAATTTTCAGGAAACAATAGCATTTCCCAAACACTCTCGGTTAAATAGTTGACAATAAACTGAACAACACAGGATAACTTCAAACACCTTAAAGACTGGCTGCAGGTCATTTTGTTCTTGTGCCACTTCAGGACCCCCTCACCTTACACCCAGGTGTTACCGCTGACTCAACATGTGCTTTCCATTACACATTTCTTCATTTTGCTTAAGGGACAGTTCAGGGTTGTTGTTTTTTGTTTTTTTTTATTAAAGTTTGTGAAAATATTCTTGTAAATCTTCCCTCACCTACAGTAAACATGAAACATGTGGCAGTAAGTTTGTAGAACAGTGAGATCAGAGGAGAAGCTAACAGCCGGTCAGAAAGACAGCATTACAAAAGTGGTTGTTAAATGTCTTTATGGGAGTAATAATGTGTTGAGTCCCATGAATATAAACATTTTTTTTTTTTAGCTTAGGATGTTTTAAATAGATAAATAAGACATGAAACATGAGAATTGCTTTTGTTTTCAACAACGTTAAATAGACCTTTAAAATGAGCCTTTAAGGAATTTGTTACAGAAATCTGGTTAAATTTCACAAAAGAACTGTGAAGGCACAACAGTGGAAAAAAATAAAAATAAAAAATACTCAAGCACCAGCAGAGCTCAGAAGTGACTGATCGGTGTGAAACAGTAAATAAAAACCAAACTACTGCTCAATCTGGTAAAAGATTCTGGTTCAGTGGATGTTTTTCTGAGCGTTATCGCCATTGTCTTTACAGTAGCTACGCCCCGTCTGAACTCTCTGGGTCTCTGGGAGACATTTGGCCCAACTTTTGCAGTAGTCACAGGCGAAGACGAGGCCGCTCCGTCCGATATAAGGGGGATAGATTTACATTGTGTTAAATAAGAGAAGGCAGACAAGCGGGATTTCCATTTCGCATGCAATATTGGCACCTGCACTCCATCATATGGTGATAGTTTTATTGGCTAGTGGACTACTGGTGGATTTATAGCTCGGGAGTCAAAGGTCGGAGGAAACATCAGAGGGTCGACTATCTGTCCCACCTGTTAGACATAAAAGAGAGGAAAAAAAACATCCACGCTCCTCAAAGCAACTGGCATTTAAAACAATTAAGTTTCCTGTCAAGTCCCTGTGATGAATTATCCGGAAGCTTTACCCGCTGTAATTCTAAATCTTCCCAACAAGTGCCTTTGTTGTAGAGAAATTAATGAAAACAAGATTGTCTTTCATAGGAGCTGATCTCACAGCGCGACAGCCAGCTGCTCTTCTTTGGGAATAAAAAAAACAAAAAAAACAGTCAGCATTAAACACAGCTCACGCAAAATACTCCTTTTCTTTTCTTCTTTTTTTTTCCCTACCACTCGTGTGGAAAACAAATCAGGCGGCAGGCGCAGTGGCCATCTGTTTTGTTATTTGATATGTGTGAATACATGTTGTAATGACTTTGTTTGTGAATCGCTCTGCGCGGCGGAACACACGAGAGCTCTCGAAGTGCTGGAGTGTTCAAAGCTAATCATATAATTGGACACAATAGTCGATGACAAATGGAGACGCTCGGAGCCAGCCAGCTGGGGAAGTGAATATGTAATCATTGTAAAATCATATCATTTTTGCATATTTGAAGACAGCTTAATAGAGTTTGCGTGTCAGCGCGCCATCAAATGATGATCAGAGGCAGTTCTGCCGCATTTGTTTCCCGAATCCGACTTTGTTAGGCTATTTATCTTGATCTTGATTAAAAGTGTTTTCACAAGAGTTTGCGTCTCCCGTGTTTATTTGTGCTCCGCTGGTAAGCCCAACTGTGGAAACAGACTTGGGACAAATGACCCCCTTTAGAGTTTCTGAAGACAGCCTCACGAAGAGGTAAACAGCTCCCAGTGATTACTCCTCGCCCGCGGTGTTTCTTTTCTCCTGTTTACACAAGCAGCGCCTCGTGAAAGTATTCGAACTCATCGAGCTTTTCCCACTTTTCGACAGAACGCAGCATCAAAATTCACTGCATTTGAACAACATTTTATTCTACAGACCAACACAAGTCAGGAAGGAAACGAGACTTGACTTTCAACTATGTTTTGGCAGCAGTTCCAGCTGCATTTGCTTCCAATAGCTTTAGACATCTAGAGACTGATTTAAAAGCTTGAGCTCAGTCTGATTCAGAACAACAATTTTCAAGTCCAGCCATACATTCCTTGTTGGATTGAGGTTTAGACTGTGACTGGAAGGTGAACTTCTTCAACACTCTCAACTTTTAGATTTGCCACCTCTATGCAGCTTTTCTTCTAGGCTTTCCTGGTATTTATCTCCATCCATCTTCCTATCATGCTCTGACCACCTTCACAGTCTATTTGAAAGAAAAGCATTCCCCACAACAAAATGCTGCCACCACCGTGTTTCCCAATGGGGTGGGTGATTTGCATATTGAGCTGGGCACTTCAGTGTCAGGTGAGAAATCGCACCATGGTCGTGTCTGGCCAGAGCAACTTACATGAATTGTCAAATATCTGAAATTGGGGATGGTTTTTTTTTTCTGTATTTCTTTTAGAAATGTTTTTTTTCCCTTGCTACTGTTTCATACCAGATTTGTGGAGCTCGCAACAGCTTCTCTTACATGAGCTGTGAATCTTTGTAGCTCTTCCAGAGTCACAATAGCCCTCCTGGCTGCTTTTCAGATAAGTTGCAATCTTGCCAATTTAGGAAAATTACCAGTTCTCAGAAGGTTTGCAGTTAAAAGACTGCTCAGAGATGGGGATGCTATTTTATAACCTAACTGTGGTTTGAACCTCTCCACAACTTTCTCCCTGTTCTGTCTGTGGCTCCTTGGTTTTCATGATGCTGTTTGTCCTCTAATGTTCTCCAACAAACCTCTGAGGCCTTCGCAGAACAGCTGGATTTATGCTGGGACTAAATTACACACTTGTGGACTCTATTACTTAAAGGATTTCTGAAGTCAGCTTGTTGAACTGGATTTTTATTTAAAGGCATCGTCTTTTACGTTCACTAAAGTTCCCTAGGATGCCTCTGTTTGCTAAATAAGTACCGCCTGAATGTCTTTTATTCAACGGCATCGGAGTAAAGGGGACTGAACACAAATGCACTTTTAAATTTCTATTTGTAAAACATTTAGCAAAACTACTCCACCTCTTTTTTCTTACTTCAAAAAAAGACATCCTGCTTTAAGTTTCATAACATCCTACTAAAATACTCCGACATATATATTTGAAATGATGCAAAAATGTGAAAATGTTCCAGGTGTATGAACACTTTTGCAGTATAAATTTTTTTTTTACCGATTACTTGCACCAGCATCGCCCTGATCATCGTCAGTCAAACGGGATGCGAAACGTCTGTAACGGCGTCGTCAAACCCTTTACATCTTTTTTTTACGCCCAAACCGAAGCTCACTGCCGTCCCGTTTGAAGCCCTGTCCCTCCTCCCCCCCCACCGCGTTCCCATACCATCACACTTCATGCTGTTCCCATTAGGGACCACAAGGACATGAAAGGGAGCCTATAATGTTATATAGATACAGTACACGTCCAGCCTCGGCTGGGTCCTCTCATCTACTGTATACGCAGCGTTGGCAGCACTGCAGCTGCCTGCATTTACATCATTTAGTGTTTCTCTCCAGGGCACTTTAATACGCCCAACCTCTCCCCTGGTAAACTTTACAATAGGATGTTGAAGGATACTCCTGGACTGCCATAGGAAATGAGAGGCACATGTGTGTGAATGTAGCTTTGCAGCAGTGTGACTCCCCCCCTCTCCAACACACACACACGCACACACACCGTCTCTTGTGATGCCGAGCTTAAGGGCTCTGCAATGAGACTAATGGATTCCTTTTGTGGACAAAACTAGGTTAAGCACATGAGCTATTGTTTTTATCTGTGCTATCTGTTCACGGCGGTATCTTACAGGGGTGTTAAGTATTCCTCCACTGCGCATATTCTTCAGAGGCAGTCTCCTTCCACTCTGCGTTGTGTCTCCATTAAAAGGTGATAATCTACATCAAGGGTTTTAAATGCAGCCAAACTGACTCTGGTTGACCCCGCATTCAGCGGAGGAGAGGGAAAATAGAGGAAATGTATGGCCTCGATTACGACTGCGCCTCTCTTTCAGCAGATCCTTGTGCTGCTGATTCACACGCAGCCAGCCACCATTAGTACATATAAATAATGTAAGGCCCTCCTTTCTCTCTCTCTTTCTCTGTGTGTGTGTGTGTGTGTGTGTGTGTGTGTGTTCCCCCACCTCACTCAACTCTCTGCTCAACTAAGTGCCTGCATGGAAGCCTTGGCCTCCTCCTTGTCATGTTCTCCATAGATCAGATTTATTTTAAGTCTTTATAGCGGCACGTTCTCCGCAGCGTTGCGTTCGACGCACGTGGGGATGTTTTTAATTGTATCATGTGAAGTGGAGTAGGAGCTCCAGCGGGGAACCGTGTCAAGTTGTGTTAATATTTAATCCGCTCTCACTTTAGTTCCTCCATGATCCGCCGTTACGGCGATGGGAGCCCAGATGAGGACGCGACGTCGCAGGAAGGGCGAAGATGTGATTAAAGCCAACGCGGCTAATAGAGGTGGTCTCTTTCAGGGCGCCGTGTTGCGGAAAGCCGGTGTCTCTCTTTAGTGGTGAGGCCACACGCCGGGGTGGGGGGGTAGGGAGGGGGAATACGATGGCCGCTGACTAACTGATGCGCTTACTTCAGCTGATGTTCATGTAAAAACAGAGACAGAGATGAACCGTTGCACGTGTGTCTGGGATAAATATAAGCATATGGTTCTCAAGCCGGTGTTGAGTGTGTCTGCTGGTGTTTTGGAGGAAGTGAGGAAGGGGAGGGGAGAAGGAGGAATGGATGGAGGGACGAGGGAGGCCTTCTCGCGTCCTCTGTGTGCACGTCACGTCTGCTCTGCCGGAGCTCAATTACAGGACCGATACTCGGAGAGGAAACTTCATCATGTCGTACAGATGTCTTCACTAGAGGATAAGGGGAAAAAAAAGTGGGAGGCGATGCATGTTGCCATTTAAAGCGACACGGTTGGTGTTTGTTGGAAACAAACAAAATGAGAAACAGTAGGACTGTTGGATGCGCGACAAATACGTGAATGTAAGTCCGGAGTTGGAAACCCACTTAGAAGGCTGGAAACGAGTCGTCCTGATGGGCAGAGCGAACACCTTAACCAAAGCAGAAACGCTTTGCAATGAAAACAAGAAAGAAAAACTGCAAAACCTTCATGCAGAAAAATACTGAAAACATCAACTCAAATCTCAATAGCAACAGAATCTAATTTAAAATTGTGAATGTAAAAAAAAAAAAAAAAATCACGCTTGGTGTGAATGGGAATCATTTCAAAATGGCTCGCAACAAAAAGCAAAGAGGTAACAACAGAGCTTACAGAAAAAAAAATGGATCATGACATAAACAGTTTGTACCGTTTTAAACATCACATGAACAAACATCTTAAAATGCAGCTGATCAGTGGTTGGGGCTTGTGGCTTTTGCACCCCGGGGGTCAGCGTGTCCCGCGAAGAAGAGCCATTAACCGTTCTGCTGGCTGAATTAATCTGAAACAATAACTTGTAAACAATAATACTCTTTCAGTGAGCCATTCAGTTCCATCATAGTAAACCTCTTTTATAACCCAGACAGCTCTATAAAGTGCTTTAGGCATCATTGGGCACAGACCATCATTAGTCAGTCGCTGTGTGTAGATCTGAATAAACCAGGCGGACGGTGATCTTGCGCAGACACCGGCCCATATCTATTTTACGCTGTTTCATTTCAGTCGTGACACAGGCGGCGCGCACACTCCACCAACAATGGCCGTGTTTTGCTTTAATTTGATTAGGTTTTGTCTCAGCGAATGCCAAGTCCTGTTTTGCCTCAAGAACATATCTCTTAATCACGTTCCATCCAGGCTGTGTCTTTCATCTAAATCTCACAGCCGTGGCTCACGCCCAACTTTATTTCGCTGAAAGGTAGAGGGAAAAAAAACACACACACACACACACACACACACACACAACAGCGCATCCAACAAGAGGGAATACAATGACAAAAGCCTACCTCTCATCTCTGTCACATGAAATGATGTTTTGTGTTTAGCCGTGTGCACTGCAAAAACGTGTGTGTGTGTGTGTGTGTGTGCGTGTGCGTGCGTCTGTGTGTGTGTCTGCAGGGCTCGGATCCATGTTGTTTGGTTTGCTTCTCCATTAAGAGAGCTGTAAAGGAGAGGGAACAGATGGCTGCTGGCCCGCTCTGTCCTGCATCCTCTCACAACTGCCACACTTCCTGTGCGTCCATTAATCTTCCCTCACCAGTCCTGCAGCACAACTTTATTAAAACAACTCAGGAGAGAGGGAACAACAAGCCCGCGCAGCTGTCAAGAGCCAAAGACAGAACCATTCGTCCACAGAAGAACGGCCTCGGATTCCTGAGACGCATCTGTAAAACAGCTCGAGTGGAATCCGCCCGGCTTTCGGAGCACGGCTCAGGAAGAGCGGGCTCGCCGTCGCGGCGCTAAATGTTCATTTGGAAGCCGGTTGCAGGCGCCAGACGCCGTACGTTTGGCTGAGCGTAAATACAAGGAGGATCAAGATCAATTGCTGGGAAGTTAGTGTGAGTGATCAACACAAAGTAGTCCCTAATTTTGAATATAAAGGGGAAAAAAAAGGATAAATGGTATTTAATTATATATTTCAAGTGTAAAGTGAATTAGGCCTGTCTGTCTGGGACACCATTAGAACTAAATTACATTTTCCTGGGATTCAGCATCTGAAGCTTTTTGGAGACGTATGATATTTTTCTCTCCAAACTGTCACCTTGTGGTTTCACAGCTGCGTTAAACTTCTGTGTACATATTACAAATGTGAGCGCTATGATTAGATAAATTTTACAATATTTACAGAAAACGCTGGAGTTTCTAAGAATGTCTAAGGACGGAAATTCAATGCTGCGACTCTCAGCAGAAATAAAGACACACAGTTGTTTAAGTTTTTTCTTTTGCTGACTTCTTACTGAATTGAAATCTCATTGACATTACCAGCATGTCACCCTGGAAACGCCGTCTTCAAAGTGACAAGTGATAGTGGGAGCATCATGCAAAAAAAAAAGAAAAAAAAAAGAAAAGGTTTATGTTTTTCTTCAACAGGGGTATGTGGTAAGAGTTGGTGGGAAGTTGGACAGAGATCAATGCTGGAAAGATTCTTATTTGAGGCAGAAAAAGACTTGAAACAGGGGTCAAAGGTCACATTCCAGCAGGAAAATGACCCTAAATATACACCCAGCGGTACAGTAAGAATGGGTTGGATTAAAAATTGTTTTGTGTCAGTGCAAAGACCTGAATCCAATTGAGAATCCATGTAAGGAAGTGGCTAAATACTAATGGATGACAAACTTGTCAGATTTTTATTTAAATAATAATAAAAAGAAAATGAAAGCCCTGTAAAATTTTCCTTATGACACAGCTCTACTTTGGCCTATCCTATGAAAATATGAATCATAGAAACAGACTGAACCCTAAAGAAGCAACAATTACTTTTTTTAGTTAACTTGCTCTAAAGGCGAATTTGAACAAACTTTCCTTAAACAAAAACAACAGATTCTGTAATCACACAAGGCCTTATTTCCCCTTCCTGCTCGATTGTTCTCGCAGGAGGAAATAAACTAGACTATTTACTCTTCCTGCTGAAATTTACATGTAGTGTTCTGTCATGAGAAATACTCTCAGAACAAAGCTCTATTTGGTCCTGCACTCTGTGCCCATAACAGTCAGTGGGCAAATTGAAAAATCAATTTCAATTTAAATTATTGGAATAAAGAACTCTACTAAGCCCGAGATGGAGAAAAAAAAAAGAAAAACTCCTTCTTCTAGATCCCCTTTAATTGGAAAGTCATTTCTTCAGGGTATTCTAATGGTTCTAAGAGAAGATTGCAAAATAAAGTTGATGAGCTGGTGGGGAGTGCGGGGGGGGGAGGTTAATAGCATGTGGGTGTGTGTATGTGTGTGTTTGTGTGTGTTGCACTGACCCTGTGTGTTTTATTTGCTCTTCTACGCAGCTCTCCATCTCCTTCCCCCCCTTCCCTCATGACAGAAGCACCAAATGAAGACTAATCCAGCGGGCTCACACACACTCAGACATACACTCCCTCACGCCTGTGGTCACTCTTTTTTTTTTTCATCCCACTGCTATCTGAAGGGAGTGTCGGGGGGCTCCTGGGTCAAACTAAATTAACTATCCAGCTCGCTCACAATTGTAAAAATGTAATTGACTTAATATATCCAGCCCTGGTGATTTGGATGCGTGCGCTGCAAGCATAAAACCGCTCAGACGACACTTGAAATTCAAAAAAAAAGAAGAAGAAAAAAAAAAAGTCTGACGTTGTTTTGATAGAACGGGTCAAGAAAATGTTTTGATTTGCTTCAAAAACTCCCAGTGGATTGAAAAGAAAAGACGACAGGACGACTGCAAGGTGAGCGATGGAGAATAGAGTTTGAACTGAGCAGCCACTTTTATCCATAAACTCACTCATCATTCAGTCTAAAAGAAAAAAAGCTAAATATTACTGTTAGTTTTTCAAATTATTCGGTGCGATTCAAAGCGGAAGTTTTTGGGAACCGCAGCTGGAACAAAACCAACTTTTCTGCAAATGTAAGTAAAAAATATACCCACTTTTCCAACAGCAAAATGATAATTCTTCACCCTGAGCTGTCCCCATGAGATACGACTGGGACTGGTTTCACAAAAGCTGACATTTTACATACAAACATTTCACAAAATAACAAGTCTGACCAATTACCCTAAAATGAAAGATCTCACATTTTGTTGGCTTACCTGCAAGCGTGTTATCTATCGTTTTAATAAGTTTGAAGAGAAGGTTAGTCCTGATTTCTTCTTTCTTTTCCAGTCTGAATTGTCGACATCTCAGGTCTATCGCACCTATTTCTGCAGATCCATTTATCACCTGTATGACTCAAACAGTTAAATCATTATCACTGCTTTACCAGCACAGAGATGCTATAAACAGCCATCTCACCTTTTTTTTTTTTACCTGGATAACAACAGTCAAAACAAATTGCATTTTATAGCTAATTCTGTCTTTCATGAAAAGTGACAGTGGCACACCGCGGAATCTTGACTAAATCAAGGATAGTTTCATTTTCCTCTAATGCCAAAACCGTCTCAGCCTGTTTTTTTTCCCCGCACATCAACTTGTTGACATTAAAGAAAAACTGCACTGAAACATTTCCATTAAAAAAACAACAACAACAACAACAACAAAAACCTGTTGACATGATGATCAGACACAAAAGAGGTCGATGTCATTTTGAAAAGGCCTTATGGGAGAAACAGAGACGTAAAAGGGCGTTGGCCCCAAATGACACAAAAGGACGAGAGGATATGAACATTTTTTTTGGACCAAAAGGACTGAAAGGAGGGGGAAAAAAAATCACAATTTAAAAAAAAGAGAGAAAAAAACAACTGAAATACATTCACTCTCTGGAGAGAGAGAGAGAGAGAGAGAGAGAGAGAAAGAGGGGGAAGAAAAGAGAGAGACGAGCAAGCGCCCAGCTCCATTTCCGCCTAAGAAGCGCAGAGTTAAAAGGTGGCCCCTGTACAAATGAAACTCAATTTCACGCCACATTATCCCTCCCTGTTCTCTTTCCTGGCTTTCATTTTCATTAAGACCAGAGACAATCATAAATTAATAATTACTGCCGAATGTCTAAGCGCAGGGCACAGTCCTGGCACCTCCTCTCGCCTCTGTGGTCTTCCATGTTCATGCTTGCAAAATGTTAATTTAGGTAATGTGGCCCAGCCCTTGTCAGATAAAAGTGTTTTGTAGTATTGCTAATAGATAATGGTCTATCTGATTAGGCGACATTAGTCCTATCTTTCAGACAATCACACTGAACCTTCCTAATGTCTCTCCAAAGACTTGGGACAAAACCCAGCAATCAAGAGCCACCAAATGCTGCTTACAGTAAAAAAAATAAAAAAAATAATAAAAAAATCCTCCGCTGCATATGACGATGGGTAAGGAATTAGCTCAGCCAGGCTGTTGACATTATTCTGCTATATCCAGTTAAACCCAAGATTATTCATGCCTCTGGCAGATTTGGGTCTAAATGTGTTTCCGTTCAGCCAAGAAGACAAGCATCTCTCAACAATAATAAAACATTGTTAAAGGAGTATGGATTTAAAAAAAAAAAGTTTTTATTTACATTTTAATTTAAAAATTACACCTCAATCCATTCTCATCTCATCAATTATTAGAAAATACCGTTTAACATCACAGCAAACAAGCCCTTCTAATACCTGGTGATGAATATATTAATATTCAGAGTCTTGGAGGTCAAAAGCCATCTTTACCGAAACCTTAAGCTTTTCTAAAGACAGCGTTTTATCAGAAACTTTGTGCTCACAAACAGCTTTGGCCCCCTTGTGGCCTCGCTATTTACTCCCTGTGGTCCCTGCAGCTTGAAGTGTGGTATAGCCTTTCCCTTCAGACTCGCTCCTTCACTTAAATCTCAGTTTCTATTTGTTTCATAATCCTCGGATAAAAGGTGTTTTAAGAGAGAGCATTTCTGATGAGTCAGAAGAACTGCCTCCTGCCTCCTGGAGTTTTTCCCACTCCCCCAATAAATCTCCTCCATCTTTCCCACAGAGACAGTAGCGGTTTATGATATGGGCAGCTGCTCAGGATGGCCTAAGGAACAAATAAAGAGAAGGGTGTGGCATGACCCCCAGATATAAAAAAATATATATATATTTTTTTTTTTCAAGTTTGGTAATCATGGGGTGAACAAATTTCCACTTCCCTTTATACATGCGTTGCCAAAAGGGCTCATTTGCTGCCTCAGATACATTGACAACACTTGCACTTGCATTTTGTTTTGTCTTGCACAAAATCAGTTGGAGTAGCTTGTTCAGGGCGCCACTGATGCAGGGAACGCCTCTGCGCATTAATTATTTCTCTAAATCATTTGCCTGCATTACTAAATAGTGGCCACACGCCCACGCCACTGTCCCAGTTTAAATTTTTTTTTTTTTCTCAAGAAACCAATCAATTTTCTATCAACAGAGATGCTACAAACATCATTATCCGCCATGTCAGTACCCTCATATATTGTTACAACAGGAGGGGGGAAAAAAAACAAAAAAACTTCTGTTTCAAACTTGAAAGATTTTTTTTTTTTTTTTTTACGTTTTCTGGCTCTAAAATATGACGACACGTGTCGTTTACACTTAAATAAACCCTACATCTTGTCAGACAGAGTAAGAAAACAACAAATTGTGCAGCGTGTGACATTAAGCAAAACAGGAGAAGGCGGAATAATCACATCTAGACATACAGTCTTTATGAGTGCATCTCCACGCGAATCCAAGTGAATCAAAGACAACCGTCCGAAGTATTTTCTTTTTTGGTTGTTTTTTTTTAAGTTCTGAATATGTAATCAGCAATGCGCCTTTCCGCAGAACGGCAAAAGTGCAAAGCAACACCACATCTATAATGCACATTTGGTATTTAAAGTCTTCGTGCCTCATGGTCATATTTGTACTGAATTGAATTTATTACAAAATGTGCAGTGATATGAAACATGTAGCTGCGGGGCCTCCTTTTTCACGTGCCAGTGCAGGAGAGGAAAGAGAGGAGAGGGGAGGGGAAAAAAAAGGGCTTCAGATGGAGAAATAAACAGAATATGTGAGTAATAGCCCACTTCACACGGGCTCGTTGGAGGTGAGCGGACTAAATCTGTCGCTGCACCGAAAAAGAAACGGAGCCATTAAATGAATGAGGTGGACGTCGTCCCTTTGTTTCTTTCACTCCAGAGTGAGCTAAAGTTTCGGGGGCCGAGCTGCAAGCGCCCAACGCGGGCCCGCGCTCGACGAGAAGCGCCGCTTCCTCGTGATTGATTGCCCACTGTGTGTCGTATTGTTCTTTCAAGGTTGATTGAAACTTTAACCTCATTTTTAATGAACAAAAAAATAGAAAGAAAAAGCTTGAAATATTTCAGGCCTTGAATTTTTACAATGCAGCACTGAATTATGCAGCAATCAGTCAATTATTCATCTCTGTGGCCGTGTTATGGCCATGCTTTAAAAAGCATGCAAAATGGGAATGGGCCAGACATGCTGTGTCAACACATTTCACTCAGAAGTGCTTACAGCAGAAAATTCTCTCTCAATGTCGATTTCATATTTCTTTTCTTTTTTTTCCGTGTGTTTCTGGAGCGGTACCTGTTCTGGAATTATCCCTGTGGAAAGCCGTTGTGTCCCCGGAGTAAAACTGAGGAACTTTGTGAATAACTAATCAATTAAAAAATAAAATAAAATCTGTTGGAAGTGCCTGAAACACCACAAGAACTAAAACAGCTTAAAGCAGATATCCTGATGCGTGACTCTTGAGCGTGGTCAAAGAAGTTTATTACACGGTGGTAGATTTAAAAAAAAAATGGGGCCACACGAGGCAAAGTACATGTGATTTTTTTTAATATACAGATTTTTTTTTTTGATAAAGATTTTAATTATACCTGCAACTGCATATTTAATCCACAGTTAGCTAAGTGAGTGATCACTGAAATTGTTCCAGAAGTTGGGTTTTACGCTTCACCATTTTGTACCTTTTTTGGGGTTTGGGAATGGAGCATTTGTCCTTGTTTGTTTTTTGAATCAACCATGTGTCAGTCAGTACCCCCCACAGAGATGTTTCACATTCACATTGAGAACATGCGGTTTAAAGTGATTTCCTTTGCTCTACATGTAGCCTACTATACCGAAATGTATATAGTTATTTGTTCTTGGAGTTAATATCAACCTGAGCGGAGCCTCAACGAATGTCTTAGTTCGTTTTACTCACCTTGAGTCTCACACTGGCCGACGACTTGAAAACAACAACAACAACAAAAACTAGAGGGGGTTTGTGATGACGTCACATTAAAGGACCCACCGGCTAGCTTGCAGAAACAACAAACTTGGCTTTAGGATCGGAGTCACCAAGCAAAGAGAAGGTGTTAAGTGAACCCCCGTATTTGTGGTTCACTCTTTGCAGGTTTCTTTACATTTGAAACAAAATGCAGCCTGGGAAACCAAAATAGGTCAGTACAATATGCTACGTGACACACCATTAGCTAGCTTTTTTTTTTTTTTTTTTTGCTTTACGCTGATTGGTTGAACCTCTAAGAACAGGGCTAATGAAGACTAGAGTATTAGCGTCTGTGTAGCGTTATGATGTTTTCCACTGTACGTATTAATGCATTTTACTGTATATTTGATGATGTGAACTATTGAAATGGTTGCGATCCATAATCCCCCTTTATCATGTAATTCCCCGTTCATCTGAAGCTTGTTTATGACAAAAACACTATCTTCATCTTGATAATTTATCTGTTTGATCATCCTATTTTGAGATTGTGAGCAGAAAATGATTTTTCATCTCTTCCCCAGAGTTGGGGCAACTCAGAAACTTGAAAATACAAAGAAGTCTTTGTGGTGTTGCTCCACTAGCAGTTTCTGTATGTCCTTCAGAGCTGTGGACAGAAAATGACTATTATGGACTACTGCAAATATGTAGACCGTGTAAATGTAATAGCAGCTCAAAGGTTACCAAGCAAAAACTGGTAAAGCATTTTTCAGCTGTAGTTTTTTTTTACTTTTTTTATTTTTTTATCTGTTTTCATCTCAAGCTAATTGTTAGCTTTAGCCTGAGAAACACTGTGACTTTTTGCTAAATGCACACGCTAAGAGTTGTCTGTTAGGGGTAAGATATTACCAGCTTATAGTCTTTTAATCTGAACCGACTTGAACAGAAAAGTGTGGGGAAAAAAAACAGTGAGCATCGTCATCATTATCACGATGTAGAACCTCGAAAGCCTCAGGGAACACCATTTAAACTCACATGGTTTATCATCAACATGTTAACTTTATTTGAATTTGAAGTACAATGAAATAGATGATTCGAGAAGCTATATAAGTTATCAGTGACAACAGACTTAGACACTCCATTAAGAACAAAAAGGAACAAACACATTGTGAATGGGATACACTTCCCTTCTTCTTCTTCCTCCTCCTCCTTCTCCTCCTCATCTTTTTGATTGTAACACATAAGGTCTAAATTGTTTAGCAGATAAAGGACTGACATCAGCTTATGACTAGAGAATATACACAGGTGTTGCAGCACCACAATTCAAAAGTCTTTAGGGAAAGGAAAGTATTCTTTTTTTTTTTCTTTTTTTTTTCTCATCAGGATATCCATGAAACACTAAAACAAAACATGTGTTAAACACCATGTAATAAAGTGGTATTCGCTTTTTAAAAAGTAGCGTCCTTAACTGATTGTATTCCAAGCTGGCACGTGATGATAATCAGACCAGATACTTACGGGGAAAAAAAAACAACAAAAAGGAAAAAACAAAAAAGCAACAAGGGGTGCTGATTTCAAGAGTGTCTCATGACGACAATGTACAGGAAATTCCGAGAAGTATGACCTCTGTTACGAAGATTACAGTGCTATCAACAGCGAAAGTCTTCGTTTTTGAGACTGAAACGTCGTTAATCATGGTTTTTTAGAATTGTCCGGGCTTGGGCAAGTCGGGTTATTTGTTCAGCACAATATAGGATTTATTAAATATCATAATTCCAGGACAAACATTTACATGCCTGCATGCTTTCTCACCAGAAAATGGCAGCTATAGGAAAGGATGATGGCTCAGAGATAGAACGAAAACAAGAAAGGTTTATATAAATGGTGGTATTGTTTGCCTAATAGCTCTACTGCATACACAATACCTCTTAACGTTATATACACATACCTTACGAGTCCACTCGGGGGTTCAGCAGAGTGCGAGTCTTCCTATCTTTAACATTTAGCTCTTGTATATACAACGATGGTAAAAACGGAACTTGATTGTATTTTCATCTAATTTAGAAAACATGAAAATCGAACGTCGGCCTTCTTTCGTTTTTGATGACCGCGTGGATAGATTCACATTTTTTTTAATCCCCCCCTTTTTCTCCACAATGTTCATGTTATTATTTTTTTTTTCTTTTTTTTTTTTTTTTTAAATCTTTTTAGCTTCTCGGGATTTATTTTGAAATACAAAAACAAAACTTCAGTCGAATTTTCATTTCAAAGCTTTCTCGCTGGCTGAGATACAGTATAAAAAAATCTTCAGTGCTGTGAACTTATTAGGAGTTATTACCAACAATGCACCTCGGGTACATTTTTGTTTTTTTTAATTTTTCTTTAACTGTGCTCGGTTATATGTGTTTATCCTTCAAGTCGGCGAACCTGTCCTTGTCAAAACCTGCCTCGTCAAACTACTTCAGGTTTTCCTTCCGCGATGAGAACGACTTCTTCGTTGTACATTCAGACTCCTCCAGCGTTTGGGGTGGGGAGGGAGGGGCGGGGGTTGAACACAGCATTTCCACCTACGAGCAGCTTGAACTCTCTTCAACTAAATCGGCCTGGGTTAGGGGCTTCCCCGAAACCTTCATGGGTTTTTCTTTCAGTCCTTTTGTTTTATTTGTTGTTGTTTTTTTATAAAATCTTTCTGTCCTCCAGCTCTTCGTGGCCTTATCAGTACATCACTGCGGTTTTCAGGAACAGTCTTCCATCTGGAACAGAGAACACACACACACACACACACACGCAGACAGAGAGAGAGAGAGAGAGAGAGGAGGCAAAAAGATTAGCCAACAGCTAACAATCTGCTGACGCAAATGCACTGTTCAGGATGTGATTGTTGATGAAACGCAACTTTGAAATATTGCCCTCTAGTCTTTGGATTCAAACGGCATTACTGTGAATTCATAAGCTGATTTAGGGAGAAGATAAAGTTAGCAGCCATGGCAAATGTGATTAAATATCATGTGGAGTAATTAACTTTATTGCTTTTTAAATACATAAAATAAAGTAGAAATTAGAAGTAGGTTGACTTCAGTCTGGATTAGGAACACAGTGACCATTCTATTCTTAGATGGCGTTTGTTATTCTTTAAACTTCAAACTTCAATATCCTTTACTCTGATCATTATGTGACAGGTAGTGCATACTTTGGAAGCGAAAGGAAACGGTGCATTGCTCTCAGAACATTTCAAACATAAATAGCTGATAAGTGTGGCATGCATTTCTCTTCGACCCTTTCTGACTTTTGACTGTAGGCCAAAATGTTCAATTCTGTTCTCATCCGGCCAGAAAACCTTGTTCTACACATCTGCTGTGTCGTCTGTGGGATTTTGAATTTTTATAGCTTCCTTCAACATCGACTTGTTTTCTTGACATCGACACAAAAGCCAGACTTATGGAGTGTACAACTTCTTTTTGTGCCTTCAAGTTTTCAGCATGAATCTCTGCAGCCTTCCGCTCCGTGACTATGCACTAGTTTATTTGTCTATCACGTGAAATCTAAAAAAAAAGAAGAAAAACAACAACAGTAGTTTACTGTACGGAGACAAAATGTGGAAAACTTCAAGAAGCAAGAATGCCGTCGAAACCCGCTGCATTATCGAACCGACCTAAACCGTGTGAACACGTTTGTGGCCTTCAGCTCGGCCGCAGCCGTCGCCGGCGTGGATACCGTAAACGGCTCCGTCACGTGATCTCTGGCCACTGCCAAGCGGACAGACTCTCTTCTTGCCCGTGTGTTCGCCTGAGCGAGCAGCGCCACCTTTTTTTTTTCCCCGAGACAGTAAAAAGAGATCTGTTAGGCGCAGCGCCGAAGCCTGTCTGACGTTTATTACCTTCACATTTACCCCCACCTCACCGCCCACCCACCCGTTTTCTCTCTCTGCCGGAGAACGCTTACAGTTAATGCCTTTAAGAAACGTCTCTGTGGCAAGCGGGCCTGAATTATTCAGCGTTAAAGAAAGAGGCGCACAAAGAAATTTAGCAGCCCTGCTTGTTGGACATGACACAAGCAGAGCGGGACATCGGGAGACGGCCTTTGACTAGCCGGTTGAAACGTCTTGATGTGCGGTAGATCCTGGCCTGGCGGCTTAGGCCTGCTTAACCTGTCATGATGGGGTTTTATGTGCTTCACGCAGACAGAGTGGGGGGGGGGGACAACAAAAGATTGTCGTTTGCATCTGACTGTGTACACAACTCATAAAGGGGGGGTGTGTACACACACACACGCACACACACACACACACACACACACACACACGGGCTAATTACCCGGCACTGCCGTAGGTCTCCTAGGCATTGCTTCTGTTCGAGCAGCAACCACCACCGAGTTCTGCGCGAAAGTCATTACGGCGTGAACGCGGCGGCACGGAGGGCGAAGCGCAAAAACAGGCAGCGGGAGGGGATGAGGCGAGCGCGACGGGACGCAGAAAGGATGAAACGTCGCCTCGCTGGTTTGTCTCGCCTGCCTCCACAGCGGCGACTCATAGGCGGGGGCGTTAATGAAAACAAAGGCGATTTGATCGTTTGGTGCGTGATGACATTTAACGTGCCGTCGAGAGGGGATGTCGCATATCGGCGCGTTTGACTTCCAGCGGCTCAAACCTGCGAACTCGATGAGCAGGTTTTCGACGCGCGCGGAAACGCAAAGGCGTCGTGGCGTTCCCTCTTGACTCGCAGGGGTCCTCGTTAAGGCGCGGCGAAACTTTCGCATTTTCACATTCGGATCGAGATGAAAAGTTCATTAAAGAGAATAAATATTTCATTAGGTGCTAAATAAAACAAGGGGAATTTTTTTGGCTTCTCTCAGCACAAAATTCCTTTGAAAGATTAATTAATACATGTAAATTATGCAAATTATGCCCATGCAAATATTTTATGAAGACAATTAAGGGATCCATTAATTACAGTCTTTTTTGCTTCAGTGACATTCATTCATTTAATTTTAATTTCACTTTAACTGTTTTGATGTTTAATCTTGCAACAAAGAACTTTATCTGGCTGCGCGCAGGGTCGTGTAAACCCCGCCGAACGCGTCGAGTGGGGAAGGTGGCGGCGGAGGGAGATGCAGGGGGAAAGATACGGGCACGTGCGCCCGGTTGCCAGGCGGCAACGGGGTAAGGCGCGGGCCCCCAGCAGCTCGCCTGCCTGCGAAAAGGGCCGCGCTCCCCTCCTTGGACCCGATTCAAAACACTGCAAAAAAAAAAAAAAAAAAAAAAAAAAAAAAGCAATTAATAAACACAGACTGTGTTAATATCGCAGAATTAGAGAAGTGTGACAAAAGACAAATAGAAATAATTAGTTCTCTAAAATTATGCCCTCATTATTTTTTTTTTCCTTTCTCCCTCCCCCTGTCTGCCTCTCCGTTTGCTTCCTCGAATTTGGAATCGAGAATGCACCCACACATTTCTCTGTCTGCTTCGGCGCCGGTGATAGGCTTGTTTTTTTTTTTTCTTTCTCCCCCCCACCCTCCTCGAGTTCTCTTCCTCCTCCTCTTTCTGCTTGTGTAATTTATCAACATCATTTTTTGCCATTTGAGGTTAATTATACAGCGAGGCTTGCGGAGCAGAGTAGAGGAGACATGGGTGGCAGACAAATGCTTCTCTAATTGAACAAAACACAGGAAAAAAAAATGTAGCCGCGTTATTCGGTCTCATTCCGCTCTTTGAGGCAGTGATCAGAGTGATTGAGAGACCCTGGAAAATTATAAACTCTGTTGTCGCAGCCGCAACTGTTTCACAGGGTTTGAGTGTAAAAAAAAATAAAAAAATAAAAAAATAGATAAATATATACCTCGGCTTGAAAAGCGACTGCTCTTGTGGAACATAAGACGTGAGGCTTTAACGCGGTTAATTTCAGATATTCCACAAAGGATATGGAAGGAAAACAAACGGATAAAACTGCTTGTGAACTACCTGACTACGCCGACGATTCCTGGAAAGAACCGCGACGCCGAGAGCATAGAAAAGGCCCAGAGAACCTTCAAGATCTGAAGACGACTTGTGTGGAGGGATGTCTCAAGAGAGCCCCCGAGCAAAACATCAAGACTATTTTCTCCACACAAATGTTTTGAAGTTGTCATTACCAAAACGGGGCTTTGCTGTTTAGTCTTTTAATCAATTTCAGTGGCTGTGTTCAACGCGTCCTCCCTGTGTTGTTCTAGTTTATTACACGTAACTTTTGCATGGAGTAAATTTGCGTCGTTTTATGCCGTGATTTCTTTTCAACAGACTGAAAAGAAATAGATTTAGTGACAAAAATATTAATCTCTACTGTCCTCCTTGTAGATTTAAATGTTTCTTTTGTCAGTCAAAAGTCCTCATGAACTCATTACTTTTCCTCTGCTGCCATTTCTGCTGCATAGCGGCGTTGGGTTTTTTTCAACAGCAACCCCTTGTGTTCAAGAGAGTAACTCCAACGATCGTAACGTTGCGTTCGTTCACATCTGGGAAAGACCCAACACATGAGTAAATTGTGTTCTAGTTGCATATTGATAAACCAATATGCAACCAGCACACATTCATCATTGCGTGAAGACATTCTGGATTTAACCTGTTTTGGTCAGAAAAAAACAAAAAACAAACTTAAAGTGTCTTTATTGACTGAGCTTCTGTAAGTTACTTCAGTCAAATCAACACAAGGATGTGTTGCCTTTTTTACCACTCTTGTAAAATTATCCTCTGTGAGAAGGGAAAAGGGAAGCAATGCTTGCTAAATGCTAAAGGGATGCTAATATAAGGAAGCATCTTACTAAAAACACGAAAGCGACGAAGGCAAAAGGTCACACAAAAAGAAGAAGAAGAAGAAGAAGCTGAAGGAACTGGATATTGGGGAAGTGAACTGTGACAGAAACATTTTCGCCTTTCAGGGGGTTGGGGGGAAAATACCAATTAGACGGCCTAAAAATGCCCTAAATTATCTGCAGTAATCATTCATCTATAGTTTTTATGTCGGTTCAAGTAGACTAATCACACATTAAAGACTCGACTAACATATTCTCTGCGTGCAAAGTCAGAAACTCCCCCAGCCTTATTTTTTCGAAGCAAATTGCATGCGGCATCTTTCCCAGGGTAAATTGGGACCTCTCTCCTCGCTGATAAGGGCAGTTCTGAGCGGGTGCATTAAAGCGAGACGTTTGAGCAATAATGAGGATATTCAACCTTTTCACGAGGTGTCTCGGATCTGGGTAAACACAGATAGAAGGCGGTCCGACGGAGGTTATCGCCGCGGTGGCCTTCCCTTAAACACAAACTGCACTCCCAAGGCTAGCAAACAAACAAATCATTAAAAATGTACAAGGCTTGTTCATAAAACGGATTGATTTGCTCCGATTATGAGTATCAAAGGAGGGGTTGCTCTGCTTTTTTTGTTTTGTTTTGGCTTTATAACTCATTATAGCGTCTCGAGCTGTAAATATGTAGCTTTTTTGAGAGCGGTTGTTTGGTTTAGACCTGCCGCCGCTAAAAGTCAAGTAAAAGAATAATATTATTCTTAGGGAAAACCGATGATCTTGACCTAGTGCTGTGGCCCAGATGGTGGTGTATGTCTGAACAGCAGGCGCAGAAACACTAATGTTCATAAACTGAAGACGTGTGTTTGCGCGTGTGTATGTGTGTGTGGTGGGAGAAGGAGGGGTGGAAAAGGCAGAGAGAGGGCGGGAAAAAAAGAGAGCAAAAGTGAGGGAGAGAGAGATTTATTGTCTCATCTGAGCCCCTGTACCTTGTATTGTCCTTTCAGCATCTGTTCTTCCACTGCTGCGGTCACTCTCCATCTCAGGGGTCAGAGAGTCTGCGAGAGGAGAGGGATCACAGCCGTTAAACATGCCTGACATCCACCTATCAGAGTCCTGCTTTCACAGCATCATTCATCGCAAACTAGAGAGCGAGCCTCGGAGCCATGTCTCTGCTCAGTGCAACTACGTGCCTCTCCGTGCGATTATCTCCAGCGATCAAAAACTATACCTAAATCTTTTTTTCTTTTTTTTTTCCCTTTTCTGGTTCTATTACCTCTGTACTGTACGGAGCTACAGGCAGACCGATAAATCAGTCACTGAACTTTGCTTTAGCAGCCGATAATTTCTAGACACAGTGGAGGTTTTTTTTTTTTTGAGCGTACGCCTTGTTTTAAAGCAGCCCTTCACATTTGTTGGCACCTTTTTTAACATGACATGTTATGAACATGAAGGAGTCTTGGTGAATGTCTACGACTGTTGTCATGAAGTGTCATTCGGTAAATAATGGCCCTTTTGGTGCAAAGTTGACACTTTTAATGGACATTTAATGCAGGTTTTAGCACAACTTTGAATTAAAAGCGTCATTATTTACCGAATGACACTTCATGACAACAGTCGTAGATATTCACCAAGACTCCCTCATATTCATGACAGGTGTTATGTCATGTTTATGACAGTGTCACCCCTTCAAATAAAGTGTTACCCAGTTTTTTAATGTTTTCACCTGACTGTGCTGACAACTGGTTAGTCGAAAGAGCCCATTCAAAGATGAGAGGTTAATCGGAGGATCAAATTGTGATCAAAACAGTTGGCAGTTTGACAATAGCAGGAGGGACTCAGTAATTAATGAAGTAAATAGTGACAAAGGAAAGTAACATTTCCCCTGCTAGTCTTTTGTTTTGTTTTTATACAGTGAAAGTATTTAATTTAGTGCCTTGCGAAATGTTCCTGCCTGTTGACATTTTTGCCAGATGAAAGCTACATCCTTTAACGTACATCATTGGGATTTGTGTGTCAGGTCAAAGTAAAGCAGAGCATTACTGCTAAGTGGAATAAATCAATGTCAGGCAAGGAGAGCATTAACCAAAGACTCGGTGAAGAAAGTCATGGTAGCTTTGGAGGAGCTGCAGGGATTCACAGGAAAAAACATCTTTAATGGAACACTGTCACCGTTTCAATTTAGTTTTGAATACAGATTTTTGTCTAGAACATGAACATACTCTTGGTTGTGTAAAATAAGGTGAGTGTTAGTGATAAACCCACAAATACTCCTTCATGAAACAGTGGTGAGCAGAAAAGAAGTTCCACTGCAGTTTGTAACGAGCACATACAACAGAACCAAGACGGGGGTTTTGGTCCAGTGAGGTCAAAACCAAACTGTTTGGTCATAAACAATGCACACCGGCCTGAACGCCACCCTGCCCACTGTGACACACGGCGGTGGCAGCATCATCCTGCAGAGACGCTTCTCTTCAAAAGGGACGGGGAGGACGGATGGAGCTAAAAACGGAGCAATCCTGGGAGGAAGCCTGGACTGCCGAAGCCTAACCGGCAGTAGCAAAGGTTTACCATAATTATGTGCTGCTTTATGTTTGTCTGTCACACAAAATCCCAATAAAACACACTGAACTTTACTGTCGGAACGTGAGAAAATGTGAAGAAGTTCAAGGGGTGTGGATGTTCTTTTTTATGCAAGGCGCTGCACAAACACAAACACAAACATTTCTGAGACACAGAAGGGGCTAAAGCGTGAAGTTTGGTGCTTTCTGACCGTTGAGGGAGCGCATGCTGTCTGAGGGCGACGGCTGCTTCAGGGTCTGCTCCACCTGCTCCCTCCTTTTCGACTCGTACTCCAGAGCCTCTTGCAGTTTCCTCTTGGCCTTCTTCTCCTTCTTCAGACGCTTCTGGATGATTGCTAACAACAAAAAAAATAAATATCACAGTGACAATAAATGAGCTCTGGAAGCAAATTAGGCAAAGCATTTTTTTTTTCTTTTTAAATTTGATTATAAGCCTGTATTGGCTGACAAAGATAATAGCCTTTTTTTTTTTTTTTTGTCTTTTAAATTTAGCACTCAATTATAGAAAAGCGAAAATCAATTAAACTTAAATATTTCATAATATATAAAGATTTAAATGGGAAAATCGGAGCAAATACTGACTTGCTAGAGGGAACTGAAGCTAATTGAAAAATTTATTGGGATATTTTTCATGAATTTCTCTCATTAAACATAAACGATCCGGTTAGCGTACGACTCTGATGCATTTTACATGAGGGTTAGTGCGAGTCTGGATGGGATGTGTATTTTCAATTATGTTAACAGACTACGAGCAGAAAGAAAGAAGAAAAAAAAAAAACTATCAGTTTCACGTGTAACCAAGGAGGCTCAGAGTGGCTTATGAGTGTCTCCTGCAACGCAGAGGGCGGTGTAAGTACATTCAGGAGCTCCTGTACCTAAACGGTTGACAGGAGCCTGAACGGGTTACGCATGCCTGCCCCCACCGTATGAACAAACACAAGGCTAACAGGGAGGACGGCGTGTCAGGCGGTACCTCTATTCTTCTGCTCCATGGCGAGCTGCTTCTCCAGAGTCTCCCTGAGCTCTCTCTCTCGAAACAGCTCCATCTTCAGCTCCGTCTTCTCCAGCTGCACCTGCTTCTCCTGGGCCCGAGCGTTGTCAATCGCCACTTTGAGCAGGCCCTGCACCAAATAAATAAAAAAAATAATAAATAAAATAAAAAAGAAAGAAACGTACATGCGTATGTTATCAGGACGATTAAATGATGGAACTGGAAATAGATGGACGCAACAAGATTTTAGCTTTGTGTTGATCCATCGCAAGACAGCCTGATAAAACAGACCGAAGTTTGCGTTTTTAATCGGGAAAAGACGCAAAAAGTTCCAGGAATACTTTTGCAAGGCGCCACACTTGAACCAATCGAAGGTAAGAAAAGCTGGATGGAAAGGAGAAAAAAAAAAGGTTTTCTAACTGTCAAACTACTTCTGCTTTAGGCTTTTTTGCAACTTCCTGTACAGGAATTCCCTAAAACAAACTGGATTAAATGGATTCATTCAGCTAAACAACATTCAAATCAGGCTCTTAACAGCCTTGTCTCAGGGATACTTTGGATTTTTTTTAAAGTGAGGTCCTATTGAGTAGTTTTAAGTAGTCGGATGATAATTCTGACTGTAAAAAAAAAAAGAGTAAGGATAATCTCAGCTCGGAAAATCCAGGGGAAATTCTCATAGAGAGTCAAGGTAGTAGCTGGTCCCAGGCCTCTTTAATTTAAGACTTTTTAAGACCATTAGGCCTAATAAATTAAGTTACCTACTATCCAATGTTAAACTTACTTAAAAATATCTTAACATAGCTAAGTGTTTTTTGACTTGCATGTGAGTTTGAGATGTCATCGTGGAGCGTACCAATTTCCTACATTTCCCGCAATCTAAATGGATACAAGCAAGCTTGACGAGAACAATTAATGAACACAACCAACTTAGCAACTCAGCCCTAAGACTTGTCGTGAGACATCCGGAAATATACAACACTTGCGAAGACCTGAAATTTAGATGATCAACTTTACGAGTGTTACGCTCACTTTTCCATCTAAAAATTCTCGAGTCCCTTTTATTTAATTTGTTTGTTTTTTTTAACATAGAACTCGCAGCAGGTCTTCAGTGACAACACCCCACTACCTCTATGTAAACTATAAACTGTAAATTGCTTAGAAAGAGCTATTTTGCCATCTTTTTAAAACTTGACTCCTGAATCAAAGGAACCTTCCTCATCCTCCGGACTCAGGTTCCTCTGACTGCTCTCTGCCGCCGCTGAGCATTACATGCCTCCACTTAGAAAGCTCCCAGAAAGCCCAATTGTTTCATCCTCTTCCTTTAAGTAAAAACCCCACAGCAACACAGCCAGTTTCATCACAATTATTCCCCATCCACATGCAATTACGCCAAATGCACTGGACTATATCTTACTAATTGTTGATTCTTCTAACCCCAATTTATATCAAGTTGCTTTATCTTAATTTTCCGCTTGGTTTATTGTGTTGATTTGTATATAAATATTCACTCCGAGGATCATTATCAAAGATGACTAAGAGGAGTGTTGGGAGCTCGCGACGGGCTCGGTTGTGGCTCTCTAATTACCGCGCCGAGCCAAAGGAGAAGCGGGACTCTGATGCCAACCGAACAAGTGCAACGAGAAGGGCAGCAGGGTACACACATCATTACACCCAGAGAGAAGGCAAATACATTCATCTTTCTGATTGAGGGGCTTTGAGCTAAAGCCGAAACAGCACTCGGCGTGTGAGTGGATCTCTGCTCCCCCATTTGTTGAATGAAACCGAGGGAAGATGCTAATGACTTTTTTTCAAGGCGGATATTTGCCCTTACACGGTCTCGAGCGTGCAACGGCAGCTGGTGGCGCGGGAAAGCCTTCAGATGTGGACAAAAACCTGGTGACCTGGTTGAGTCGACCAACCCAAACTGCAAACATTTTCAGTTTTCAGTCTGTTTTTAAACTATAAATCCAAAACTTGATTGTAAAACAGTTGGCGATGGTAGGGTGGTTGACTGGCTGAATCCAACTGTTAGATCGTCGAATAAGGAATCAAACAATTTTCCATGCTCTTTTCTTTCCCCAAACTTCCCCAGACCTGCATGTACGTGATTATTGTCTGTAAGCTGATACCATATCACCGTCACTGTTTGTCCGCAAACTTTCCCATTGAATGCTTTTTTACATGCTACTTCCTTCTTGGGCTGCTACCTTCTTATCTATGTGTTTATATATGCAGATATCGCACACAGATATCTACATGTAGATATCCGTGCGACGATCTGCAGGGATTTTGCAAAACTTCTGTTCTCGGAATCAGTAAAAAAAAAAAAAGCAGAACTCAAGAGCAAAGTTCAGTCATCCAGTTGGAACATTTTTGATACTCCATACTGCCATTTTGATGTTTTTTTTGCCACATAGTTATGCATTTTCTTGTGTTTAATATTAATTGCAGTTTTTTTTTTTTGTAAGTCCTTGATGTACTTTATTTACATTCTCCTCTAGATTATATTAAAATATAGCAACAGAGCCTTTGGCGTAACATTAACGTGAACCAATGAACGAGGGAAGACGACACCAACTGCGACAAGACGATGTAAGGTTCCCCGACTCAGAGCGGAGACAGTTACCTGTATATTGGTGAGAAGAGTCTCTATCGATGACAGGCCGTCTGGGAAGAGAAATGGCGACGGAAAGCCCGGAGGCAGAGTCTGTCCGGCCAGTGACAACCTCTCGTAGCTGTCTCTCGCTGTTGGAGTGCTCATGGAGTTGTCTTCTGCAACGAAAAGTGAGATCAAACATTTGCTCAGACTGGGTACCAGAAAAAAAAAAAACAAAACAAACGTGGGGCGCCTTGGGTTGTCGACGACGCACGTCGGGGCTGAAAAGTAGGAACGAACGGGATTGAGCTGATCGGTAGGACCCAATCCGAATGTTCCTCACCTCACAAAACGAAAAAAACAAAACAAAACATGGAGATTCCTTTGTGCTGTTTCTTCTAAAGCCCCCCGCCCCTCTTTTTTTTTTTTTTTTTGCATAAGGTATTAAACAATATCAAGCAAAAACATAAATCCAGCAGCAAGACCTATTTAAGAGATGTCATGCGTATTCCAAAAATGGAGATACGGTAGGGTAAGAGGGGGGGGCAGAGCCGGCATTTGACCCCAGAGAGTCGGGCTTGCTTTGTGCACACACGCTCGGGTGCCTGTCAAACCTAAGATGACATCATCCTCCATTCATCACTGGCAGAGGGGTAGGGCCCTGCCATCTGCTGTCCAGCCTCTCCACCGGGCCTCGGTGGAGAGGAAGAGGAGCAGAGGGAGGAAGGGAGGGCGAGCAGGAGGCAGACCAGGCAAACACATGTACAGCTTGCTTAAACTAAAACAGTATGTCAGACACTGACACATTAGATCTGACACATGTTTTCGTCCGGTGAGCTTTTATTAAGCCAAGAGGATGTAAGTGCTACCATCCCGGTGAAAGACGTTTCTTATTGAACGCGCTGCATGTCTGCACTATTAATTCTTTTGAATGCTAATTGAATGCAAAGTTGGTTGGGTTGGGTTGGTGGGCGGAGGGGAGTTTTAGGTATGGAGTGAAAAGCTGGCGGTTCCCGCTCTCATCCAGTATTCATATCTGTTTATGTGGCAGCCTGAATCTTGTACAAACAGCGAGCGGAGCTGAGCAGCCCCCGCCGTTTCCCCCTCTCTCTCTCTCTCTCCCTCCTCCCATCAATATTCACCAGCGCCAGCCAAGTGCTGGGAACAGCTGGTCTTACATTAATTAGTTTAAAGTATTTATTTCACCCATCCTCAGAGCAGATTGAGCAAAAACATTGGAGATTATTTCAAGCATCTGCAAATGCCCTGGAAACATCCCGGCGCCAAAAGTCGAGTGTTCGGATTCACAGTTTAGGTTTGTAATTTGGAGAACACTTTTTTTTTTTTTTTGCTCTTTCTCTCTCTCTCTGTGTGTGTGTGTATGCGTGTGTGTGTAGTGAATGGGGAAGTTGGTAAAATACGCACCGCTGGTCCGTAGAGAGAGCAAACAACCTTTCTCCCTTTTTCAGATGGAGTTCACTACTGTTGATTAATTAGAATGGATGGTTGCCTAATGGATTAAAATTTGTTTATAATTTGACTTCATAAAAATAATGAATTGCCTACTTTTAAGAAGGCACTCCTGCGGTAATTTATTTCATCTGCAGCAGTCCTGCTTTTTTTTTTTTGTTTGTTTTCCTGAGGTGGGCGTCGAGATTCGGGAGATGCGAAACGCGCCGTCTCTACCTGCACAGCGGAGCAACATGGAAGTCCCATTTTATCTCAATAAATGTAACTAATCAAAGATCAGAAGCATTGCGCCTGGCTCTGGATCGGGTTAATACAGACATACCGCGTGCATTATATGTATGCATGCATCACCCACCTCCAATAAAATCACCATAACAACTAGAGACGTTAGTAGACCTCAGGGAAAGGTCCGCTGTTCTGGCTTTGTAATTGATTTGTACTGTAGGCACTTTGTCCCTTATTTAGTGTTGGCATTAATCATAAATCATTGCTTTAACAAACTCCGGCTTCCCACTCAGCAGGCCTCGCCTCCCAACACAAACGTTGGATCACAGGGAATATTTGATGGCTTTGTTGCAGGGGGGGAAACAACCTGTCATGCTCTGGGAAAAGCAAACAGCACGTTGTGTTCGACAGACTCCCAGCCACCGTACAGCACCTCTTGTCAGATAACATTTCCACCAGGAGCGATGCATAAGTACCGGCGTTTGGGAGAGGAAAGAAATACGGAGCTAATGGGTGGCTAATTTAATCAATGCAATCAAACGGCGCTTAATGAAACTAAATGTAAATTTTAACAGAACAAGATCTGGATCTGCGGTTTCCAGGCAAGTCGAATAGGGCTTGCACCTCCCCCCAACTCCTTACCCAGCAGGCTCTCACCCAACTCTAGGCTTTAATCGTTCGCCGCTATAAGGGTGTACTGAGATTTTAAAGACTTACAGTTTCGAAAATGAACATTTCACGTAATTTTCCTACGGTTTAAGGTGATTTTCACGACTATTAAAGCTTGAGGTGCCTCAGTATGGAGCACAAAGCAGCACGCCGCTGCTTCTATTCCACATGTTGCATTGTAGGTCAGCTGGCTGACCGTCACTTTCCCCTCGTTCACAGGAAAAAACAGAAGAAGCTCGTCAGAGATAATTCCAGTTGATAAAAACACAGACGGTTATGTTTTGGAAACTTGAGGAGAACCATTCAGAACCACTCTTGTTGAGGTAATGGTGTTTGAAAACTATATTGGGTTGGCTACATGTGGAATATCTGCGAAGCGGCTGACTGCAGGCTACCGGAGCAGACAGCCTGACTGATTTACCAGCTAATATCAGTTTGTTACGCTCGCAGTTTTACTTGAAAAATATCACAAACGATAGAAAAGTATAATATTCTCACTGGAAAACTAATACTGTTTTTTTAAATTCCTTTTTAAATTTATGTTATAGTAGATCACATTTAGTGCAGTTATAATCAAGCGGATATATTATTTTCTGTAGCAACAGGGCTCATTATTATATTTCTCACTTAAACTCATGACATTGCGTAAAGCTATACGCTTTTTCTCTAAAACTTTTGCTAAATGTCGGGCATGGATATTATAAAGTGTATGAATGTGGCATATTTATAATTCATAGGGAAAAAAAACGCACAAAAAAAATCAGTTATTTGAATATCATCAGTTATTTAATGCGGTTACACCGTTGCGTTTTATTCTCGGTCATCATGCTGTGCTGGCCCATGCCTATAGGTCCCCATCGCTCTCCTCCCTCTGCCTGGCTCCAAACCTTGGCATGCGTTTGCATGTTTACTTCTCAGCATCGCTCCGCAATCATTGACTTCAACTTAATTACAGCGACAGGCGTTGGGAGCGTTGGGGGCTGGGGGGATGGAGTAGAGTGGAGTGCTCTGTTTCCAGGTGATATTTCTGCGCCGGAAAGACTGCCAGCAGCAGCTGCAAAAGCCTCTGGTGCTTACCGTTCGGCGAGGGAACAGATAGGGTCTCCCCATCCTCAGTTCCCTCCCCGGCCCACCCTGCGCCTTCTCACTAAGAAATACTGCACAGAAATAAAAAAAATAAAAATAAAAAAACACTTGCGGGTCACCCCTTGTCACAAATAACATTTCATGCACAACTGTTTCGGTGGATAATAGGAGCCACAAATAAAAATGGGACGCTGTAAATACAATGCATTCTGAATGAAATGCCATAATTTAAAACAACAGCACCCCCCGACTCCGTCCTCCACCAACACTCTCTCCGTCCTCCGCCTCCACCCTGCTCTCAATAGCTGCAGAGGGAGTCCTTGACAGTGTGGTAGCAATGATGAATCACCTATCCAGTTAATTTTCTCACTCCTCATGTGTTGTGCTACTAAAACAGGAGCCCAAGAATTGACTTGACAAAGTATGAATGTGAAAAAAAAAATCACTTGGAGGGATCTGGGCTTATCTCCAATTTACATGTTATTAGGTTTGCGTTGCAAGAGGCATTTGGACCTGGCATGGGGAAAAAAAAAAGAAAAAAAAAGATGGAACCATGATAACCAGAGATAAGCCATCGATGAAAAAATAAATCCACACTCCAAAGCCTTTGAAATGTTTGACGGAAAGAAAGAAAAAAGTCACAGGGAGTGGAGGGGAAGTGGCCTGATTCGAAAATGTGACAGACACACATTGCAATCTGTTGTAAATCTAGAAGAAACCTTGGGAAATTTAGCTGCAATCTCTGGATAAATAGCTGTAATTGACCTTGGGAGTTGAAAATGTGCCATATGTTTCTGGTTCCTGTGTTTGAAACCGGCTCCCTCAGGACTTTTACGCTGAGTGCTCACACAAATTCAGAGAGAGCTGCAGGAAATAGGAAGACAGGCAGAGAGGGAAGAATGGAGGGGAGTGAGAGGTAGATGGTCGAAGATGGATGGATGGGTGAGGCTTAGTCTGGGGCGGAGGAGGCTTTAACAGGACTGAGTGAAAGAAGGAGAGCGTTCTGCTGGCCAGTCAGTGTGATATATTGACAGGTGAAGCCTTTGTCCTTGTTCCTCCCAGCAGGGGAACCGAATGCTAAACCTGGATGTTGTCAGCGGAGCCCAACACGCGAAGCGCAGGCGTTCCGCTTTCACTGTGCAATTACATTTGATTTGACCTGCCATGGTGCAGCGGAGAAACCGGCCTCCCCTCTTCAAGCGGAGTAGTTATGACCTCTCGGACGGCCATTAGCAGCAAACGCAGCATTATTCCACCTGCACTTAAAAGCACCGGATTTGGAAAGAAATCTTGTCAAGGGAGATATCTGTCTTTGGCTACCAATGCACAGATGCAGCAGGGTGGGTGGAGGTGGGGAGGAAAGTAGTTGCATGCAATTTGAGCACTTGAAAAAAACATGAGCCTGAGCTGATCTTGCAGATGATGTGTGTGCACTCTGAAGAGTCTTTCAAGAAAAATAAGGGGGAAGAAAACGGTTTTAGAGAAGTTAGGATTTAACTGGTGATTTATTTTTTTGCTGTATATATTCGGAAAATGACAATTTACTAGGGGTGGAACAAGATCTAAACTGTATTCAGTGTTTTGTTTAGTTTTTTTTAAATGAAGTCTGTGGATACGGATGGGAATTTTGGAAATTGACAAATCATGGAGTCCGCCACATAATGTGGAGCACTGTCGAATCTGAGTATTTTATCTAATGACGAAGGGTTTCTTTTTCTGTGAGACTACCTGGAACCACCATAAAAACCCTCCACATTATCAATGAGCAATATCCTTCCTCCAGAATGCAGAGCTGGTCAGCATCAGTGAGATTTGTGCTTAGTGAAGACTTTTTGGAGCTGCATGTGCCGAGTAAGACTGTGCTGAAAGAGTTGAGAGGAACATACTGTATCACAATTCTGCTGTACACTGTATACTGCTGATGGAATACAGTACAAATGAATCTGAAAAGGATCAAGTTTTAGAAAATATGCTTTTTCTTTATCCTCAAATTAAACCTATAATCTATTTGTACAAAACTATTTATACAACAAAAAGATAGGTATGGTTCAAAGAGCTTTACAAAGAGATCAACTTTAACAAAATCTAACTAATCTCAGATAATTTGGATTGTATTTATATTAAACTGTAAGAATTTTAGATGAAAACCTTGTAAATATATAAATCTTTATCTTTTAAATGTGGATTTTGGAAAAATGTAAATGGAAAAGATGGAATTTGGGGGGAAAAAATTAATGATAATTGGTAAAAAGAAAAAAATATAGAAGAGCTCTTCTTGCTGTGCAACTGGGTTCTTGGCAGTAAAGAGAAACAAAAGATTGTGACATGCTAATGGTTAGCAAGTCTGTGCTTTCACCTGAAATTGAATTAAAGAGCTAATTTGGTGTCCAAAATCAGAAACTATTACACAGATAAAATCTGCACTGAATATTTCTAAACAGACTCTGTTACGAAAACAGAGGTAGAGTTATCCTCACTTTTAAAATGTTTGTGCGGCAGCGCGGTAGAAAACCACGTGGCTACAGAGAAAACGCCACAACTAGCTAACTGTTAGCCATGCTGCAGTTAGCTAGCATGGAAGTTTAACATGTTTGACCTTCTAGGACATTTTCATGATCATTTTTACTTTAACTTAACTTTCAGACCTATTAATTACAAATATAAGTTAGACAAATTGGCAGCTCATTGTTTCTATTTAACTTGCTTGGCAGCTTGAACAAGTTAATTATAAATGTCAGCCTAATCTGACTGCCAGGCAAACTTAAAAGATGCAGTGCGGTTAGCTATGATGAGGTTTTAGCCAATTATTGAAAGCCCTGTTGACGCGCCAGTTGTTGTTTTATTATATTCCTATGAATACAGTAATGGATAATGTCACTGGGGAGCATTTTTATTATCACCACATTCACCTTCACTCTGTAAAAAAAACAAGCAAATAAGCAATATTTACTGAGAGAATATTGCTAATTTGCGTGCTCGCCTTGCTCTTGTGAACCTATATCGTCTTGTGAGCTGAACCTATCGCGACATCCCCACTGTTTACTGTGGCACTGACTCTAGGAGCTGGCGTAGGTTGATTGGTGCAAGACAAATTTTTCTGCAGTGTGTGCGTGTGTGTGCGTAAAAGCGAAGAGGAGGAGATGTAAGCAAACAAAGAGCCTCAATCATATACACACTCATTACACACATGCACTGCACACCACACTGATGTGCCCTCATCACATTTAAGCTAATTTCCTTTTCATCACGGAGAGAGGAAAATGAGTGTTTGCCCCATCCCTGCTGAGGGACAAAGTCAAGAGCCCCGGTCGGTTTGGGCTAGATTAACAGGTAACATTTGGCTCCCACTCTCTTATCACAGCATGAAAATCAAACCGCGTGTTTTTCCTCTATCGCTCCCTCCGTCTCCCCCTCCCTAATGTTCCCTTCACTTAGAGATGAAATCGCTCGCTGCACAAACCCATTTTGGAGAAAGGAGAGAAGGTGAGTGGGATAATCAGGCTGGCCACTGGGCCGTGTTTCCTAAACGCTCTCCAAAAAACATTACTGTGCACAGGCATAAAATTAGCACCAGGGACCTTAAAATGTTGACATTTAGCATGACTTTTTGGAGAGTGACACCCTCATATTTTCTTGTAGGATATCATTAAATTTCAACTGCCCTATGGCTGCGCGTTTCCATTAATAACCAATTCAGTGTGTCACCTCTCCCTTTTTCTCTCACTCTCTCGCTTGCCACCTTTTCCTTTTTTTTTTCTTTTTTTTTTTCCCAAAGTAATGAGTCCATTGCTTTGCCTTAATAAATTGAATCGTATTCTCAAGGCCGTATGAAGACGGAGCCACAGATGGACAGGCTGCATGGAGGGAAATAACCATAAATCCTTTACCGTCAGAGAGGCGGTGTGAGGTGACAAAAGCAGACAATCACAAACAGTGATCACACCGAGGAAGGTGGGTCCTCCCTGCTACAGCTGTCTCCTGCCGGAACGGCTAAAGTATGAAGCATTGCTTTAACTGATGAGCCCTGCTAATGATTACCTGTGAGAGCAATCAGAAGGTTGGCGGATAATTGTCAACAACTGTCCGCAAAGTTTATTAGCACCTTCATAGCAGGGTTAAGGAAAAGCTTGCACAACAGTTTAGATCGCGGTCGTGTAACAATACTGGTGTAATTTTTGCATGATGTTGGGTTCGCAGCAATGAGACTGAATACAATTTTTATAACAACGAAAAAAAAACACATTAAATTTTCCTTTTGTATATATTTAAGAAAAACAAAGGTTTCCTAATTCACAAATGGTATTTTAAAGAATCTGCATCACGTGCAGAATTGTTTAGTTTGATCAGTCTGGCGGCTTGAAAATTGAATCAAGAGATTATCAAATGTTACACAAGAAATATGAAATAGTCCTTTACTTTAGGAATAAGTAATCAAAATGTTATTTAAAAGCACCGGTGGCTTCTTCTATGCGTTATTGTCGGCCAGGCGGTTGAGAAAAGGTACTTTGACCCTTTGAAGTTTTCGTCTTTACGCGTCACCTAAACGAGCGATCTGACAAAGGACATCTTGAATCAAATGTGTTTTAACTTGCACCCACACTGGAGTCATTTCATAATTTGCCTATTTAGTTTAACACTTTCCAAACACACTCAAAGGATGGTTTGTTTCTGACCTTATGCTCTACTTAGAGCTTAACGCAACGGCACCTACTTACAAGAAACAGAGAAGCGGCTATTCTATTTGCTACTTTCTTGTGTACAGTCTTTATCAATGATTTAAATGGACCCAAAACAGACAATGGATTCATGCAGTAATTCATGTTTGTTTCTTCTACCTTAACTAGGGTAAATAGGTCAGTCAGAATGAGGCTTTTGGAGCATGCGCTCCTCGTTTGCTATCCAGATAACGAAGGGCTCTGACTGCAGCTGTAGGAGGACAGGGCCCACCTGTGAGTGCGCCATAGTAAAACCTGCTGCTTGTTGGCGGGTCAAACAAACAAGCAAATCAGTGCTCAAGTTAATGCAAAAAAAGTGACCAGAAAAAGTGGCTAGAATCTTTACTAGTGACCTATATGAAAAAAAAAAAGTTTCTTGAAAACCTTGATTAGTTGCTAACGTCACAAAATAGTCACTAGATTCCTTGAATCCTTGAGATACAAGGAAAAGGAAAAGATCTTTAAATTGGCAACTCTGGTTTCGTGTTGTCAACAAGGCAGTAACGAGACGATTCCTTCCTTTTCTTGCTTGAAAATGCGAGTCTCAGGAATACATAATTGAGCAGACAGCTTCATGTCTGGATTTCATTTTATTGGCTTACACCTTCTTGTTCAGATGAAGTCACTTGCTGACCTCTGGTGAATAGCACGTTGCGAGACAGACTTCATCTTGACAACAAACACTGTGGCGTTTTAATACTGCGAGATCTCGTGCCACAAGCCTGAAATTGATGAAGAAACTTCTGGTATTGTATTTAATGTTAGCTTGGAATAGATTGGAAAAAAAAGAGAGAGAGAGAGAGAATAAGGACCAGAGAATGAAGCAAGGGAGCAGAATCTGTGTTGACTCCTATTCAGGAGGAAGATATCTTGTCTTTTTATGCGGCCCATGTCATATTTATTGCATAAAGGTCAGAGTGTTCATTTGTTCAAAGTCAGCGTTTTGCCCGTCTCCTCTCCTCTCTTCTCGTGTAATAAATGCATGGGGCTATGTCATTATCGGACCTCTGAGGATTACAGGCTTGGCTGACTGTGATGACTGCATAAAAGCATGCAGGACTTCTTTTTTTTTTTTTTTGTTTCCACCAGCGCACACCTTCAGATGAGCTCTTAATGGAGCAAGAGTGGAGACAGAATGGCGTTTTGCAGAGTGACGAGCGGAGTCGGAAGAAACGAGGCAGAGGGGAAGAGGAAACGGAAGGAGGGGGAAAGCAGGAAGGTTCAGGTGAGGAGCCACACGGGGAGGAATCCATAAGCTTAAGCTTTCGGTCACCATCAGGAGGAGTAAAATAAACTTTTGTCCCAGGGGAGGAAAAAAAAAAGAAAGAAAAAGGCAAAGAGGCAGAATAGATTTCCCTAATTCACCTATCGACTAAGAGCCCAAACTGTCGAGAGGATAATACTTGGCGAAGGACATTATCGTGAGGCGCTTTGAAGGTGTTCAGATTGTCTCTGCATATTGACCCCCGTTGTCCAGCTCCGCTTATCGACAGCAGAATCGTTGAGATTAAACGGGCCTCGCCTATCGATTTGCTTTTTTGCCCGAATCATTCCCATTTCAGAAGGGGATCATCTGTACTGTACAGCCCCCACCACCGAATCCACCGCCCCCCGACTCCCCCACCCCTCACTGTAATCTTTCCTGACCCGCTAATCATCAAACCATTTACGTCCTCTCTCTTTGTTTCAGCTCTCCTTTGTTTAGCATTTACCAATTCATTACAGCAACTTCTCCCGCAGCTTAACTTAGACGGCGGCTGGGGAACCCTGCTTCCATCCGATAGCGGCGCGCTCTCCAGCGAGGATGTGCCACCGAAACGCGCGCCCGACATCGCAGCGCACATGCCAATTACATATTGATAATTAAGCATTCAAACAAACAAACAGAGAGGAAACCCCCCCCCCCCATAATCATCGGGTTTTAATAGAACAAGTGTGAGCTTGGTGTGCTTGGCCAGATAGCCTGCTGCTTGATCAGAGCTCTGTTGCGTTTTATTTCCTACAGGGAGGAGGGAAGTGAAGGAGGATGATGGGGAGGCAGGGGGAGATGGGCAGGCAGACACATTGGTGTCATTGCCTGGCATTGCAATCCTACAGGGAGAGGCTGCGCTGTTGCTGCTGAACGAATGTCGACGAAGCCTGGCGCTAATCCAGCCTCGGATATGCTGAGCTGCTTTTTAAATGGAGATGAAAGGACAAAGGCGGAAATGGGGAAGTGTAAACTTTAAAAAGGCCCAGGCTTAAGGAGCCCCTCGCTCTGCAAACTGCCTGGCGTTAAAGCCACTGTCGCCCCCCACCCCCCACATACCCCTCCACCATCAAAAAAAAAAAGGAGGGAAAGAAAAAACTGATGCAAATCCATTAGCAGAGTCCTGTTTTCACAGTCATAAAAATACTTAAGAGGTTTAAAACGGAGGGTGGTGGTGGGGGGGGGAGACGTGTTAAACGTGTGGAAATCTGTTTTGATAACATTATTCGTGACAGTGGCTTTGCGCCGCGTGAATTAATAACACTTCATTTGCAGACGGAAAGGAAGCCGGCATGGTATTTCCAGTTAAAGAGATTAATTTTTAAAGACCTAATTGACAGGCTGGGGTTAGGCTGGATAAGCAACAGACTATAAGGCTGCAGCTGCAAAGTCAAGGTGACTGCAATACTCAGAAAGAGGGGAAAAAAGAAAGGCTTTCAACAAGCAGAATAGAGAGCAGAGAGGGAGGGAGTGAAGAGAATTAGTCTTCAAGCACTTTTTTTTTCCTCCCTCCGCCCCCTATTCTTCCTCTCTTTATTAGGAATGATTTACTTTCTCTGTGAAAGGATATAAAAGCTCAAGTATAGTGCCGTAATTATCGCAGAGTGAAAATTTAAAGGTTTGACTCACAATGTCCTCAAGTTAGCCCGCAGACTTGCCGGGCGATAAGAGCGTCTGCGTTCGGCGCTCGGCATCCAATCGGTTGTGTTTTATGGGGCTTTGCCGAGGAAGAGCGCACACACACACACACACACACACACACACAAAAAAAAGCAAGTCTGTAAACATGATAGACTGTGGAGAACCACTATACTAGGGGGCCCCCATGTTTACCTTGGCAAGAGCCTGGCCCTGGCAATGTCGGGGCGGCGTCGCTTAATTACTGTTTACATGTAAATATTAAATTATACAAACAAGCCCGCCGAATGTCTCAGACAAAAAAAAAAAAAAAAACTACAGAAATACAAATTCAGGGTCAACCTTATCTGTCTGCAACAGTTGCCGCAGCTGCGAGGAAGAGGATCGTTTTGAATCGCAAATTCGCTGCATTGTACATAATCTTCATAATTGCTAAATGCTGTTGTCCAAGGGCATTCAGGTAAATACATTGCCATCATCTGCATAATAGCAGATGCTCAGATATGTAAAAAAAAGAAAAAAAAAAAAAAACTCATCTTGTGTCCTCGGGTAGAGAGAGGGGGGCGGGGGGCGAGAGAGGAAAACACAAAGAATGCAGGGAGGCGTTTTGTTAAAAATAAAAAAAAATAAAAAAACAAGATTCGACCGATGATCTTGAATGTCTCCAGTCAAGACACGAGAGTTGATCCCTTTTGATTGCGGACCTGTGTTTTCCCTGACAGTCCGGGCTGGCAGCAGAGCACCGGTGCCTGCGGTGCATCTCTTGTATGGCTGAGTAAAGCACTTGTTCATTTGCAGTGAAGGGTAACATGAAACAGGCCTCAGCCCCTCTGATGGACAAGGAGATTTCACCTTCGCCAGTGAATGATAATGCATTATTAAATTTGCCTCTCTGCTCACTAGATACACTTAGCTGACCACAGCATATTTATCTCCCCATCCGAGGCTCACGTCTTGGCAGGAGAAAGCATTCTGTCACTTTTGAGGCATTTCAAAGATTAAAAAGAACCTCTCTCTTTTCAACGTCCCTAAAAGCATCCCCCCTCGTTTTTTTTTTTTTTTTCGTTTTTTTTTTTTTTTTCCTTCAGTGAAATGTGATTAGTGGGAGATGGTGTCACGCAATGGAACATTCATGAGGGGGAGAACAAATATCCAAATGAACTCCCCATGTCCTCGAGGAATAGCCCCTCTCTGCACCATCAGCAATCTCTCTCTCTCTCTCTCTCTCTCCCTCTGACGCGCGCACGGTGCCGGGGTGGGGAGGGAAATTTGATTGATCCTCTATTGAATTATTTTTTTGCACTCTTTCATTTCAACAGGACGCACTGACAAGTTGTTTGATCATAAAGCATTATTGTCTGCCAAGTCACATTTCAGGGTTGTGATGGCTAATGATCTTGCCTCCTGACTTGGGGGAAAGTCAGGTAGTCAGCATGTGTTTGAAGCTCGCAAACGCCAAGGACATCGGGGAGGGCCGAGCGAAAACAGGGCTACATTAAAGTCGGAAAAGATGAAGAGAAGAAGGCGCTCCCGCCGAAACGCGTGGAACTTTTAATGATACTGTACGCAGGTGCCCGTCAATGTCAGGGAAATATTTACGCTGCAATATTGATGCAGAAAGTTTTACCTGGACCCCAAAAGTCTGCCCCCCCCCCGCCGGCCCACCCCTTCCGACCCTGCCTTTTTATCACTGCGACTGCATATGCAAAGAAGGAACAGAACAAAGACTACAAAGGCAGGAGATTGTCTTTCTTTTTTTCTTTTTTGGTCTTTTTCATCTTTTCTTTTCTAACCATATACCCCCTTTCTCTGCACGAGCCCCGTCGGTGTTCGCGAGTCCTTTAATCAGAGCTGCACTTCGTCCAACAAACTGCATTCTGGGACCATGGCGGCATCGACGCTCGTCAGCTGGGCATGCACAGGCAGGGGGCAAATTACCGCTGTCCACTGCGGTTGCGGCGGCGCATCAGGCGTCAGGCAGGTATGAAAGCATGCGCCTCCAGGTGACATAATACACCGCAGCTTTCCGTCCAGCGGGCTTTGGAGGACATTACGGATGCATCTCCTGTTGTGTCAACAAGTGTATATACATTTACCAGGGAAGAGCCGATATCATATTACCAATGATTCATCCGCTTTTAAAATATGGTTTACAGAATCAGCTTACATAACGTTGTCCCGTAAGGCCTCTCAGCCCGGCGCTACAGGAACACTCAACTGCAGCGTGCGGTACGGGCTCACGTCCTGCACGCCTACTGGTAAAGGTGTGTAGAAAAAGTCCTTAAGATTAATTCTTCTTTTAGTGGAGCAGCATATCGCACCGCAAAAATGATTTTAAATCCAGCCGTTAATTTGAATGCAACATTTGATGTAAAATGGAAAACAAAAGGAAAATTGCGAACTTTGTCGCACCTTACAAGTTCCAACAGCATAAGTTTAAACCTAGAAATGTACGCTCACGTTAAATCAGAAACGATTTATCAATTTATTAATTCTTGTTTCTCTGGTTTTTAGATTTGACTTTAAAAAAATAGGTCAACTTCTTCTAGCCACTCTTAGCAAAGAAAATGGCGGGAAAAGAAAACCTTCAAGTAAAGTCTGATGTGTGCTGAGCTCCGCAAGAAAATAACTATTTGCCTAAAGTTGACCGTATCTGCAGCTGGATAAACAATTAAAAAGTTGGACTGGATGAGGATTAAGTTCATCTTGCCACCATGCAGAGTGAGGATTACAGTAAAAGAGGTAAAAATGAGTGCCACGAGTCTCCAAGTCTCCATAACAACCACGAGAAGCTATTAAATGTCATGTAGTGGTTTAGGAGCCGTTTCAGTCCTACCATAACAAATTAAACGTGATGCTTTGCTAAGCTTTTGCTTATTCTAAACATTTTTTAAATACCAGTAAATTTTACATCATGTGACTTCTTCAAGAAAACCAGGGGTTGTTGGATCTTTCAGGAGGATATCAGTAAAAAAAAAAAATACTAATCTCGACAAATGGTTAATTTGTACACATTCAATGCTATTACAAGCAGTACATTCAAAGCTATAGAAAACCTGTAAGCTGAAGAGAAGAGGGTGTACGAGTACTAGAGACATACGTCACGATAACTCTGTCTGTACACTGGAAAAAAAAGTGTTTTTTTTTTAACTAACTTTAAAAAATTATGCTACTTTGCTACTGCTAGTTTTGCTCAAGCTATGTATCTGCTTTAAGAATTATTCAAATCAGAATTGTGGCGTGTGCAAAACTAATAAAGTTATCTGAGTATTTTTTTTTTAAGTTGGTTCAAAGAAACATTTTTTTCAGTGTTTGCTCCCACCTTGTGAAATGTTGCAGCAGCTGAGTCGTCTAAAAATGTGCCACAATTACAACTTAATGTCTGATTTGTTTCTTCCTAACTGAATGCATCTCAAAACATTTTCAGGGTGATATTACGCTACTGCAAAGAAACTTACTTTATTTTAAGATTTGTTCACGCACAGTTACTAAGGACTGCAAACAGGAATGCAACAAAGTGGCTGAAACGTCTGCACTCCTTCAGCATACATACAGTGCATATGGCTTGCGTTCTGAAACACATTTTCCCAGAGGAAATCCAACGATATCCAGTGTTTGATGTCCAAAGAGTGAGTTTACAGCCAAAAAGGCTTCCGTACCTTTCAAATTTTCCCCTTGTTTGTCAGCTACCTGCTGTTTCACGAGACAGAGGCTTGTCGGAAGCTATCACCGCAGACTTGCTTTTTGAAGCAATTCAATTAGTCACATATGAGGCAACATTTAGCAGTCTGCTCGCCTTTACTTTTTTTTTTTTTCTTCCTTCCTCTCACACATCATCTTACCTCTCTATATCACAGTCTCAGGCAAATTTTGGACAATAAATCGGACCCAAGTTCAAAGAAAAAGGAAAAAAAAAAAGGACACCATCTGGCTACTCCACATTGGGTGACACAAGTTTAGAAACTGTCTTTTTTTTATTTATTTGATTCAAAAACAAACAGCCTTTGTCCTTCATCAGCACAGATGACGTGAAAAAGAAGAGACGCGCTCACAGGATATGAGCGATGAGACATTATAGCGGCTGTCTCGGAGGTGTCTGGCTATTTAAATAGTCTCCATATGAGCCGAGGCTCCGCATCCTTCCTCCGCACACACCAAACTCTCTTCTGAGAGTGCATTGCGAGAGATTAATTTAATGCTCTGCCAGGATCATAAAGATCAAACAAGTGGAGAGATATCATTAAACCACTGGAATGTTATCTCATTTATCTAAACAAACCGATGCGATGAACAAGCCTAATTAAAAAAGCTCACCATAAACAAAGCTGCGGACGGCAAGGCCTTTTTTTTTTGCCCCCCTTCCCCCCCTTTTTTTTTTAACAATGCGGCACATTTATTTTATTAATCTAATGCATCGTGTATCATATCATTACAGTTCAATATTTCTATCATTAATTTTATTCCCTTCACTTAAAGCTTTTATTGGAATTACTTTGGTTATTAGTTGGTTCTTAATGTATTGGTTACCTCTGTATCTTGCAGCTACAATCTCTCTTATCTCGCTGCATAAACCTGTGCATGTTATTCAAATTGCCTCATTTATTATGATAGCTTCCTCATGTAAATTGTGCTGACTGCTCGCCCTTGCACAGTCCTCATTAGACTAATGAAAACCTTCAAACGAAAAAACTAAACAACCTGCCAAATAAAGGTCCGGGGTTATTATGAAAATTACAACTGTTGGAGCCGGGAGAAGCTCTCTTCATTAATTCATGCTCAGCAAATTGGTAACTAATTTAGTTGCACTCCTCTGCATTAATGGGTTATTTTATAAAAATGTTTTTCCACAGCCGGAGACCTCTGGTGCGCACTCCGGAGAGCTCGGAATCCTAATCAAGTCCGGCGACATATTAGAAATTGACAATCTCGAAAGATAGCGCCGCGTGCGTCTGCGAGCGGACGCGCACGGGTCAACTAGCTGGAGCTGCTGCTTTTTACTTATTTATTTATGGATTAATTTTTTTTCTAGGACTGCAAAGAAATTACAGTCATTTCATTATCAAGGTACAGAGAACGCACTTCGGCTGAGGATTCCAGGTACTTGGTGGAGGACTCTTCCCCTGGCTTTGTTTGCGTTACTCTTTTGTTCTTCTGAGATCCCACCACCTCACACACACCATCTCCCTTTTTTTCACACTCATGCACACACAGTTAGGCGGTTTGTGACCTATAAATTCAGCTCATGATCCCGCTAATTATTACTATTCACTGCTTCACACCCCGCGTGTGAAGGTCTAACACGGATCTTCACGTCAGCCCAGCCATAGGGGAGCGTACAGTCCGATGATTTCCACAGTGGTTTTAATATCATTATCAGCTGCATCCCACCCTCCATCACGCAGAACAGCACAGCCATTCAACAGGGAATACGGAAATCTATTATTTGCTTCATTTTGTGTTTAATCCGCAATGCTTAGAAATGTTTTCTGTCTGGAGGTTCTAATTGCTTTTCAGATAAAATAATAATAATAAAAAAACAATTAAATGGAAAAAAAAAACACTTTTTTTCCCGCCTCCAAGCTCTGTTAAATAAGTCGAGTCAATGTAGGATACTAAGACTTTAACTAGGACTGAATAAGATTAAGAGTGAGCATTTTAGCAACACACACACACACACACACACACACACACACACATACATACCAGAGGGATCTGCTATGAGACAAACAAAGGTTGCTGTGTTGACAGCAACCTCAGAGTCACTGTTAGGTACGGTGGATGATCTATTAGGCTGTGGGCCTTTTTCTCTTTCAAATGCCCTGGGAACCTTGTTAGAGAGGCTGGCGTTGTTAATTATTTGTTCAGGTGATCCTTTATAGTCCTGTTTTATTAGTAGTAGTATTATTACTAATAAAAGAAAACAATAGTCTAATGCTAAAAAAAAATTGTTGACAAAAAGAGGAATCACAAACAATTTTGCCCTCGACATTCAGGTGATAGACATTAGTTTCATTTTTCTGTTTATAACATTGAGGCAAGTTGTTTAGCAACAAAACAAACACCAATGACTTGTTTATTGGGGTTTTATGTTTCTACCGTTGTGTTTGGGAAACAATCAGCAGAACACACTCAGCCACAGATCAAAACACTTTTATCAATGTTCAGACCATGGCAACATAGTCTCTTTTTCAACACCAATGTTCTACTTGTTTAAGGTTTAATAACTACTACAATCTTTCCATCAGCATTTGGTCCTCTAGTATCTAACAGCCAAAGTTGACCGGTTGGCCTTAATAAGACTTAAAAAAAGTCACAATAGAGACATTTTCATCACCAGACCACTTTCACAAAATGATCTGAGTTAACTGTAACAATGGGGATTTGTATCCATGTCTCTTTTCATGTTTGGACCGGGAGAGGAAGAGAACCAACAGCGTTTTCCTTTAAGGGAGGTCCAGGCTGGGATTTTGAAAGCAGAACCTTATGTCTTATATTATGCACACATGGCGGAGCTGTCATGTGTAAATTAAAGGCAGCTATTTTTGTCAGTAAAAACTGAGCTTTCGGCAACAAATACCCCGAGGCTTTTGGCGTGAAACGAAGAACGGATATGTGGTAAAGCGCGCCGTGTGTGGAGGACCTGTGATGCTGTGGGCCTGCTTCTCCTCCCTGCAAAACCTGTTAAGAGGACATGGCATCTTGACGTCTTTGAAATACCGGGAGATAGAGGCCTCTGCCAAAAACACAAAAAAAGAAACGGAAAACGGATTGTTTTGGGAGCTTCCAGTGAAAATAATGGCACTGAACATACCGCACGATTAAATCAAGTGGTTCACTGAACACAAAATCAACTTTGTCCATTTCAGCTCCCACATCTAATCCTGTGGAAAACCAATGGGGTGTTCTGAAAAGAAGGGAGTATTAAGAACTCTGGAACATCTAGAGATACAATTACTTCTTAATGTAGATCAAACTGAAGGCCATGGGGGCCACATCCACCCCGCCGTAGCTCTTTATGTGGCCCTTGAGACTCCAACACCAAGTTATGTCAGCTTTTTGATATTCTGCGATTGTGGAAATTCGTGCAAAATCAACAGATTTTTATTTTTTTTTCACGCTACTGCATAATTTTCCCACAAAAACGGTCAAAAGGGTTTAAGTGAGTGCTAACTCGCACACGTCTGCATTTGGCAGTGTTTACTTTTACTACAGTGTAGTAAAAGTGAAAAAACTTGATGTCAATGTGATGTGAATATTTCCTATTTAGCATTGAAAAATCTGTGATTTTGATTGCAAAAAAAAATCATGAGAGCAATTGTTAAATCTGGAAGGGACTGCTCAGTGTGAAAATATGTTCAGTACTGTTTAATATTAAGAAGCACTCATCAAATGCTGTATCTATTTTAACAGTTTATTTATGGTTTTTATCAACACATTCTGGCACAACCGGCCCACTGAGAGCTTTCATGATCTTGATTCGGCCCGAAATGAGAATGAGCTCGACATCCCTTCTTCAGGTCATACAATCTGACATTTGGGAACCACTAAAGTAGATGGCATTTCTCACAAAGTTCCACTCACCTTTGTCAGTGTGCATCCTTTTCACTTCATGGCTCATGTCGTGGGCCAGGTCTCCCTCTTTAGGCCCAGGGGCAATGTTGGGGGACAGGCCGAGAAGGGCTTGGTTCATCGACAGCCCGTTGTGGTGTGCTGCTGCAGAAGGATCGCCAAGAAATTACTAGGAACACCTATAGACTTTCCTCTACTCTAGATTCTTAAAAAAAAAAAAAAAAAAACAATAATACATTTGGTTATGTCGTTTGTTGCGCAAAAAGCAAACTTACGTATCCTGTCCGAGGAGCTTTCTGTGTGGGCTGGGGAGCTGGACACGCTGCTGCTGCGGTGGGATGAAGGGTGGCTGCCGGGCCTCCTGTTGTCTTCTAAGGAGGGCGCAGGGGAGGGACTGTCCGGCACACGTTCCTGCAACCCCAGCAGCCACAAAACACACACAACCAAAATAAACATCTGACGCAGATACAGAATTACACCACGAGAGTAAAAGGTTCAAACTTTCCAGAGTCATAAACAAACAAACCCCGCCCCCACCAAAAAAAAAAAAATAAAAAAAATAAAAGGGTGTCATTATCTTAAAAATTTACCTTTATAACAGAGGTGACCATTCTAGAAGGCAGACTCTGGCCCTGGGCAGCAGCAGCCATGTTTGCAATGGTGCTGAGGTGGTTCATCTGGCTCATCGCCATGGTGACAGAGGCTGGGGGCAGACTGACCGGGATCAGGGGGTGTGGCATCATCATGAAGGGGAGTTCCAGGCCTGAGACACATGAAGAGGACGCTGTTGGTTACTCAACGATGCATATCATGAGTGAGATAGCAGTCACAGGTGGGGAGGTGGAGGGGGATCTTGTGGTGCTCTGGCAGGAAAAACTCCATCCTTGCTGGTAATAATTAAGCTGTCAGCTCTGAGACGCTCTTTATAAGAAGTGTCCAGTAACAGTAAAGCTTAACGTGACCATCTGTTAGGAAATACAAGAAAAAGAGGCTGGTGTCAACTGTTAAGTACGGCAGAGGATCTGTAATGCTGTGGGCCTGATTTACTCCCGAGGACCATGTTGGAGTGCATGTCGTTACGGTCCATTTTAAATAGCAATTGGACATAAACTCAACAGCCTAGCACTACTGTTTATCAGGAAAAAATGTGGAAAAGTTAAGAATGGTAGAGGCTCTGTCATGACGTGGGCTTCGTTTTCTTCAAAAGCGCTTGAGAACCAATGACTCTCAGTCTAAACATTACCGTCTAATCGAAAAGTGCTGAAAAGAACATATGTCTACTGTTGAGTAAGGCGGAGGTTCTGTGGGGGTGTGGGCCCGTTTGTTTAAACCCTCAGCCAATAACATCAAGGCCTAACAAGGCCGTCCAATAGAAAAAGAAAGGGTGGAATAAGTTCAGCTAATTGCAGTACTTCTTGGAAATCATGTTAACATAAAACATATAAATATTTTACTATATGTTATTAATAGCTGCTGCTTCAATAATAATAAAGATAATGGGGGTGAGACTTCATAAACTGTTATTAGCAGTAAAGATATATTAGTTATTCTACAATGAATAAAAAAAAGGGGGCACATTATGGAAATCGGCCCAATATTTACATGGGAAAAAAGAAAAAGAAATCCCTTTAAAAACAAGGGCAATCTCTGAAGTCATTACCCAAATGACTAGTTAAATGTGCAAATGACAAACAAGTACTGTTAGACTACAGTGTGGCAATGACTTTGGGCCAATTATCCCCCATACCAGAGAAACAGAAACAGACCAAAAAAAAAAAAAAAAAAAAACAGGGTGTGAGACTGTACAATGAAAGGATTTCCATTTTCTTTCATACGTGCACAAATGAATCCATTAGAACGCGCAAGATATCTTACAAATGTTTTAAATTATTCATCTGCCGCCTGGCATTTGTCGCCCTAATTGGGAAAAACCGAAGACATTAGGCGCGCGAGAATGTAAAAAAATGTCTATTAAAGATACCATACGGGGGGTAAGGAGCTAGTCAAACAGTGGCCCTGTACTTGTGCTTGTGAGCGGCTTAATGAAAACAAGACGACTTTCAAAGAACGCGAGCGCAGACAGAAGGTCAAAGCTAGGTGTCTGTGCCTCCCCGCTCAACCAGCGCACCCCCCGCCCCCACCTCCCTCTCTCTCTCTTTCTCTCTCTCCCTCTGTGCTTCCCCTCCTCGGCTCTCCTCTGGGACTTTGAACTGAGCGGGATCAAAAGTGACTGGAAAACATTTTGGTCTCGTTCCTTCGCCACTCAGATGCTTCTCCTCAAAACTGCTTGAAAGAAAAAAAAAAAAAAAAGAAACAACCTCATAGACACTATTGGATCTGATTGAGCCTCTCCGTAGATTTTTTTTTTCCCATTCCTTTTTTCTCTCTTTCTTTGGCAGCCTGGTTCAAGGTAAAAGAAAAGAAAGACAAACCAACAAGAAAGACAGAAAGTAAAGCAAATCTGCATGAAAGAAACAAAGAAAGGAAAAAAAAAAAAAAAGACGATGGCGCCATCCACAAAACAACTCCGGTTCTTTTCTCTTTTTTTTTTGTACCAAACATCAGTAGCCAAAGGGCAAGGAGATCTGTATGGCGAAGCCTCTAAAGAGAAGGACACTGGTTTGAAAAATGAAAGGACCTGAGAAGTACTCCTCTCTGTCATTCTACCTCCTTCCAAAAGAAGCATTGATTTCCATAAGAAAGATAGCACGCAGTTTCTCAGTGGTGAGTATTTCCAGACAATATAAAGCAAAAGGGGGAGATTAAAGAAAGGCGGAAGCCAAGAGCTGCACCTTGTAGCGGCGCCTCCGCCGAAGCTCAGACTGAATCAATTACCACTCAGCAGGCTAAGCTCAATTAAAAAACACCACAGAGGGCCCTGATTGCGGGGGTACTTACTGCGGGACAACATGGTAAGGTCTCGGCTACCTATCAGGCTTTCAAGGCCACTCAAGGGCCGGAGAGAAGAGACTTATTCTGCCTTTGAGGCGGATGTATTACACCCATTCAATCAGGCACAGTGACGCGCATTGGGAAAGATTTTCGCCATATTGGAAAAAAAAAAGAAAAAAGTGGAAAAGCCACCTAAAAATCACACGTTCTGTGTTTCTGCAGTAACATTCCTGGACTTATCTCCGTGTTATTCCTTGCACTTGACGGGCGTACGAAATCTCACGTCCCCACCTGACTGACGGCCTTTCAGGAGAAAACACTGGACTTGTGTTCGCGCCGAAGGAGGGGTATTAGTCTCGCTTTCAGCGTCGGCCCGGCCCCTTTCTTGTCACCTCGTCCCAAAGTGGTGTTTCTCCCATAAAGACCTATTCAGGCCGCAGCGAGGGAATGTGCCACAGACCTAACAAGGCTCCACCAAATCCCTTTGTTTGTGGCTGAAAGGAGCCAGGTGAGGAGGAGGTTATTCAGGAAATGGGCCGGTTTTCGCCACGCAGTTAAGTGTCATTCACGTGTAATTTCCTTCTAGTTTGTGATGTAAGCTCCAAACATTACTTAACTCTGGATTAATAAACAACATGTTTTTCTTTGTCCTTTTTTTTTTCTATTCAAAGAAACCGACAAACATTAGTTTGAAGCGGTGATGCCATGCAGTGGATATTATTGGTACCGATGACAAAGGGGGCATAAAAGTTCTTTCATTCAGGGAGAAAAAGCTCCGATGTTAAGAAATAATTGCCCGGTGGTGGAATTACCGTCACGCCTACCAATACAGTTAAAAAAATAGAAAATAAATAACTGAATAATTTTTTGAAATTATTTTTGCATTATGTATCCTTGATCTAAGCTAATCAGACTGATCTAGAGACGTCAAAGTAAAAAGCACTCGTCCGTGCTTTTCCACGGACGAGTACGTGGAAAAGCATCCTTTTCAGTTCGGTAGTGGATCTGTGATGCTGCGGGTCTGCTTCTCTAAGACATGTTGCATAGAACCCTGAAAATTGAAACACCAGGATGCTTCCTAGAGAAACTTGACGTCCTCCTACTGGAAACTGAAAATGGGTCGTTTACCAGGTCTTATGGCAGGATGCTGATGGAAAAACATCTGGACAAATCAAGACAGAAACGATTCAACAGACACAAAGTCAGCCGCAGTGACCATAACTAAATCCTAATGAAAACCTGTTGGGTGAGCTGAAGAGAAAAGCATACGAGAGGACAATCTACAGACACTGACGTCTGTATTTCCCAAACTCTTTGGTGTGCGATTTATGCTACGGCAAAAAAACAACAACATATGTTTATTTCAGAGCTATTGAGGCATCTTTACCGGGTTTATTTTAGCTGCGCTGATCTCACACGTACAGAAAGTTTAGACCCGACGAGGTGAATTCCTACAACAATCCCCCCCGCGCGCACCCTCCTTCGCACTCAGCCCACCGTCTCTCCTGGAGGGCATAAACAATACATTTGGAGTAATTTACCTGAAGTAAGCCTGAGGGAGACCGCAAAGGTGAACTCCTATTTACCATCATTAAAACTACAAATCGCTTAATACCAATATAAACAGCTCAGCTATTATGTTGTGCCGTGCTTTTTGCGAGTTCACGCTCGGATGAGCAGAGATCCGAATCGCGGAGGATGAATTGGATGAATTAAAACAGCCCTCGGTAACAGCGTGATTACAAAGCTGTTACATCGGGGCTTTTTCGGCACTTCTAGTTGCTTAACGGAATCGGATCAGAAAAAGAAATAAAAAGGTTCAATGTGGTTTTTTTTTTTAAAAGATTAAAGAAAGAGTAGAATTTATTTTGAAAACAACACTTGACTTGACTTTTGCTGTGGTTAATCTCTTTATGAGAACAAGACCTCAACCTTTCCGGCTATAAAAACCTACAGAAGGGAAATAAGAGGAAGAAGAGCTAAGCCTTTGTCATTGAAAATGGTATGAGAAACAAGCACCCTCCCCTCCACACTCCACCCCCCCACCCCGAACCTTAACTCTGCTGTGGACAGATTTCCCCTGACAAAAATTAAACTAGCTCCTACTTGGCACTTTATTATCTCTTCAACTGAATGATTTATTGTTTGTGGAGAGAAAGAAGCAAAGAGAGAGAAAGGGAAGATTACATTTCCACCTAAAGCTGTGGCCTGATCTTGTTTTTTTTTTCTTTTCTTTTTTTTTTCTGTCCAGAAAAAAAAAAAAAAAAAAAAATGCTCCCGACAAACAATAATGTCAGCTGTAATTGATCAGAGGTCGCTGGCTGGGCCTGCAGTAAAAGCGCACTATTTAAGCGACAATCGGCCCCGCGCTCTTCAGACGCTGGCTAATGAAGCTGTCTGTCTGGGCTATTTACCTTCTCTTAAATGGAAGGGGAGAGATGTACTGTAAGAGACAGGGCTGGAGAGGATCTGCCTCTCGCTCCTGTGAAATAGGACCTGCACATGCCTCAGGAATGTATAATTGGTTGCCGCAGCCAAAGCCGGGGATTCGGCGCTAATTAAATGACTTGTTTAAAGCCTATCTGTCTTTGTTTGGGAGGCTCTGGGCTTCAGAACAATGCATTGTAAATGCTGTTGTCAAACAAACATTCCCGGTTATCCTTTGATTGGAATTGAACAAGACAAAGGGCTGATTTACTCAATGCTAAGCCTCTGGTTTTTCATGCTGTTGAATATAGTTTTCTTTCTTTTTTTTTCTCCTTCTGATCTGTCAAAACCAACAGGAACAATCCAGTCAAGCAGCTAAATAGACCGACTCCCTGCACAATCCAGCCTTCTGCAGCAAAACAATCTGAGTTTTCCTGCTAATTGCTCTTGTAAAATGCCCCCATGTTGCGCTTGTGTTTCTACAAAGGTGAGGTGGGGTTACGGAGTCTTTGTTGTGGTGGTGGTGTTGAAGATTCAAGCACTCAGTCCCCCCTCCCCAAAAAAAAAGAAATGAGCGACTAATGATAAAGTTCTAGAGAGCTTGGGGCGGCGTAGCTGCAGATCGGGCGCCGCGTATGCGGTTGCTATAGTCCTGGATTTGATTCCTGACCTTTGAACCTATGGTGCATGTCTTCCCCTTCTTCTACCCCTTCTAATTTCCTGTCTGATTACTGTCAACAGTGGCACAAAAAATGTTTCAAATCCTTGACTGTAAAGGTGTGGACAAGATGTGACATCAAAATGCCGAGATATTTCTCGCTAAAGTCAAGTCTGTCTCACGATGTTCACTTGGTGTCTCAGCATAACTTCGTCTGTTTGAAGTCGGTGTTTCTAGACTCATATTTTAACGTAAGAAAAGGAAGTTGCTCTGCTGTGTTATCAGACTGATTGGTAACGACTGCTCATTGGGGTGGTTGACAATTCTCGATTTCAACAGTCAATCGATAATTGTCCACAGAGGTTTGTGGATTTCAACAGAAAAAGGGTCGGGGTCAATACGCCCTGTCTTCTTACCCCCGTCTTGTTCCCACGTGTCGCCATTTCCTCTCTTCCTACTTCCATTTTGTACCCATGCAGTCCACTTTGATTGGAATCCTATAGACAGTGTGGACAGATTTTAAAAAGTGAGAAAAAATATATACATACTTGGAGCCTGAAAGTGCAGATGGGTTAATGTGACTTGCGCTCTGGGTTCACCACAAGTCACGCTTTTCCAGACTCAAATTTAGAACATTCCTAACATATAAACACCAAGGAAAGATGGGTTTACCTGCTCTATTTGTTATCAGCTCATTACCAACCCCAGTGGTGGATTTGCCTTCAAACGCAGCAGTGTGTCGAATGGCCTTTTTGTTGTACTTTTGGCAAAAATGGTAATTTAGATCACATTTCAAAATAAAGCGGATACGAGCTTTATTTTCGTATCCGCTGGTGTCTATGGATACCAGCGGATACGAATCCACAAACAGATTAATCTATTTGTGGATTTTTCTGTGGAACATTGAGTCGATTGGCTGTTGCCCCCAAAAACTGAGATATGGAAGACCACTGTGCATATTAGCTCATGTTAACATATATTTGGTGTTTGAATTATTAAAATAGGTATTCAGAAACATTTCTGGTCTCAAGTATTACAGGATTTCAGCTGTTTGTGAGTGGTTGTGGTCCCTAACCATCACAAACAAAAGGGTTCAACTGTATATTTTGCTTAATGCACTATTGTTTTGTGATTTGTGATCATTTTGTTATTATGTATTAAAAGTACGTTTTAAAAAAATGCCATTTTAATGCTTGGTTTGGTACTTAAACCACACCCAGGAGTGATATAAACCCCTGAGGTAAGACTCTTTCCAAGGTTTGGATTTTTTAATCAGTGTCTGTATTTCACTGTGGGTTTTCTGGCAGTAACTCAACAACAAAATAGTATTATTTAATTTGGAAAAAAAAAAAAATCAACTTTAAAAAATAACTTTATTTGCTTGACAATTAAACAGAATCAAATTGAGAAACCAAAATATATTTTTTTTCTATACCAAAAAAAAAAGTCTCTTTTTGTCCAAATAGATAATGTGGCAGAAAAAAGTTCCATACTTTTTAAAATTAGGAATCTACACATATTAAGAATGCATAGGAAGCTGACGTAGCATAAATATGCTTCAATGGTCAATATGACTAAGAAAATGCTTTATAAGTTCAGTGCATTTCTTATTTACCTGGACTCAACTTTTGGACACTAATGCTCTTTAAGACAGTTTTTGAGTTTTGAAATCTTCAGCCTGTTTGGGAAAACAGAAATAATTTCTTGTCTTGTTCTCATGGAATGAATATCGAGTATCGTCTTGTCCTGTGAGTCATATGTATCAACTCCTCCTTAATCACCCCTTAAAATTCACGTCCTCAAAAAGAAATCTAAAGCGTGAGAGGTGGAGGGATCTCTGCACCCGACGAACCGACCGAACGCGAGTCGCCGCCTCCGTAAGCATGCCGTAGAGCGGCGTAAAGACAACACAGGTGCCCAGAAACATACCTTCTCCTTCAATCATACGAGGAGTACACACACAAATGCAAACAAGGAAGAAAAAAGAAAAAAAAAAAAAAAAACCCAGACATACACAGATGGCATTTTCAGTCAAGGCTGGTGAGTCCTGTTTCTCATTAAAACACGGAGGGGGGAGAAAAGGTATGGCGCTTTGATGTAGCCACCCACAGCCCTTCAGTGTCATTGAAAGAAACTTTGAAGCTTTTTGTGTTTACACAGTTAATGTCGATAATAAAGCAAACATCTTGCCTTTGTTAAATACCTGCTCTCGGCTCCGTGCCGGCGTGCACGCAACGCCCGAGTTGAAACGGGACGACATAAAAAGAACACATCATCGGCGCAACAAAGAGCGGTAAACATGAAAACAACGGCGGCGTACGGATGATTGCAGGCCAGACATGAGAACACATGCGAACAATATGCTTTACATTCGGGAAAGCCGTGAGGATCGGAATGCATTTCGGCCTCGTCCGCGTCAACAAATGAAACGGCTTTAATGCGAAAGGATAATAAAAACAAAACAAGACAAAAAAAAAAATAAAATAAAATAAAAAAAGAAAGATGCACTGATTTCATTCAGGTGGGTGAAGATTTCCTGCCAAGACACCTCGTGTAATGCGGCAGAAAGCATGATAAGAAAACATTTCTGATTTGATGAGGTAACATAATTGCTTCCCAATGCAAACCCACCAGAGTGTAACATGTGCTGGAAATTATCAAGGAGACAGACAGAGGTGTTTGTCCTTAAAAGAGTATTAAACACACACACGCACGCACACACACACACACACATAAAAAAAAACAAAAGAAAAAAATCCCACGGCAGGCAACTTTTATGGGATAATTTAAATCCTCTGCTCGGATGGCGCGCATTCCTTATGAAAATTGAAAGATCAATCATCTCTGTGACAGATCTGTTGTGA
>NW_006799958.1:744378-848564 GCF_000485575.1 Poecilia formosa | reverse complement strand
TCGTCCCCCCCTCCCCCCCCCCCCCCCCTCCGCCTCCCCCTGCCTCTCCTCGCCCGCCCTCCTTGCAAACATCCCCGTTTCAGCTGTCTATTTGTCTCTTTGCTGAAAATGTTAACGAACAGAGCAATAATCAGGCCATATGCTTGCATGTGGCAAATCTCATTACAGTAAATGACCTTTACTAACCAATGCCAACATTCTTGTGCTTGATAACGCAGAGCAGACAGGGGGATGGGGGGGGGGAGATGAAGTGAAGGAGTGGGGGTGGCACATAATGGTGGGTTTAGTTAAACACACTCATGAGCGGGGTTGGATGTGCCCGAGAGAGCCAGGCCCTTCTGGACGCATTAGCCAAACAGCGCTCGCCTTTCTAATTTGGGTTCGGAACCAGGCTCGCTTCGCATTTGTCTCGCATCGCTCTCGACGACGACGGCGACGGCGGCGGCGACGCGCTCGGGCATCCGTGCGAGAGGCCCGACACCCGAGCACTTGCAATAAGCCTCCGAGCTCGGGTGGGGGAAAAAAAAAAAAAGTGCTGCGAAGCAGAAGGAGAGCGGCGCTATTACCAGCAGCTGTTACTACTGCGGGTGCAATATATTCAAGTCCAATCAATAAAGCTCCTGCAGACAGTGACACCCAAGCAGACAGAGGAATCATTTTCATCTGATACTTAGAAAAAAGCTCCCCCCTTTTAAAAAGATTGCTTTCAGTCAATGACAACCAGTTGTCATTTGACTAAAGCCCCTGAAATGAAATATATTGACGAGCGCTATCAATCACGAGGCGCTCTGCCGTCATATCCTGTTAGCGGAGGGGGTCGGTTTGCACGTGGTCATTGGATGATCTGCTTTAATTAGAAAACCGGCATCTCGCCTCCTGCTGCGTGCTTCAGAAGAAAAAAAAAAAAAAAAGAAAAGAAAAAAAAAGTATCAATACTGTGGATATAGTCTGAAGTGAAAAAGAGTCTGCTGACTCACCAATGAGGCAATATTTGAACTAAGATGTTTGGCACTGAAGGAAATTTTCAACAAGAAACACTGAAAATGGCTTATAGTACATCTGTGAGCAGCAGTGGCGGCTCTTGCGTGAACAGTGCCCTGGGCGAGCTCCTCCGTGTCCCCCCCCCAACTCTTCAGCTCACAAGAGGATTAACAATAATTATTTGACAAATTCGAGTTCAAATTTCCACACTATTTTAAAGAAAATTCAGACTCAATATTTTGTTTGCACAAAGATAGTAGTCCTTTTTTTTTGCCCAGTAAACAACAGAGAATAAGCCACTTCAAGTTTGACCAAACTAAGTGTTTTAGATTTTGAACTTGACATCGATGTGGAGACTAAGCACTAGTAAATCAAAAATGTGAACTGCTTTGGGTCGTTTAGTAGGTAATACTTGTATACATAATGAGCAGTGAGTATAACCTCATGAGCCTGCTCTTGGGCTGATACACCAATGGTAAGAACTGATCTATTAATTACTTTTTAAATTTAATAAATTACAACATACATGGTGGGTAGGTTACATTATGAAAGCATGGAAAAGGTTTTAAAAAGTTTTGTTTACCAAAAAAAAACAAAAAAAAAAACAAGCTAAACATCCATACAATAGAGACACCAGAAAACGTACAAGGTGGAGAGATAAAGAAAAGCAGCAGTACCCCTCCCCACCTGTTGCTGTACACTGCCAGTCAGCTGGGAAAAAAAAAGAAAAATACTACACTAGATATATTTATTATTTTGGATAATATTTTGGGCAATGATAAAATTTACTTGAAAACTACTACCGGATTTATCAGCTGTTCAAATTCCAATATTACATAGTGTGGCAAAGATAACATTACTCAAGTAATAATCAGTTTGTTGAGTTACTTTTAGCAGGGAAAGAAAAGTTGTTGCTTTTTCTATTTTAAGAAAAATAAAACGTGGAGTCATACATTTTTGTCGAATTGTTTTTGTGGAAATACAATATCCAACTGTGGTTTTACCAAAGGTTGTCACGCAACCTCATACCGACCTGAAACAAATTGTATAAAGGTATTTAGTCATCATCCTCCAATAAGAACTCAGCTATTGAACAACTTTGATTGGTCGGACCCATTTCAGTCATTGGATATTTCTCTTCAGAACCAGACATTTATGTTATCTAGTTCAATTATGCACATACTTATTGATTAAACAACTTTCTTTTCAGTTGAAGCGGTGAATGTTCTTTAAGTTTGAACCTGCTTACCCCCCCCACCCCCCTGCATCTGGCTCTCATAGAAATAGACTTGGTAAGGTTAAAGATGTCTGGATTCGCTACAGCTGAATGGTTTAAGTATCCTAATTCAGAAAGAACGAGAAAAGAAAAACAAGCCTTTCATTTCAGGCAGAACGGAACCGAGTATTTCCATCACACTAACGCTCTTTTGATTCTCCGCCCTCATCGCTGCACCAGCCGACGTGTGTTTTCCGGTGTAATCACAGGAATGGGGAATGTCATTTTCTTGTTGTCATCACAGCGTCATCAGCGTTATTGTGTACGCCTGGATATCATTCCTCCACGCTAATGCCTCCCTCTTACGCATAATCAGAGTCGAATGGGAACGCATGATATCCAGGCTGTGCGATGCGGCCGAGGCTGAGGACGCGCGTGGAAAACCCCCCCCCCCAAAAAACAAACAAAAAAAAAAACGCTCCCGTTCCACACGGTCGCACGCCACGTACGCTCCACGTTCCCTCCCGACCTGCGAAAGCCCATCATCGCTGAAAGGTTGAATGTCATTTATTACACGTATCACATTTACACCAAGTGACATTGTCTTTTCAAATTGCGTTGATCTCTTCACTTTCAAAGGTCAGCCCCTCGCCTGGCTAAATTCAACCTGACAGAGAATAGTGAGGAGGGGACAGCCGAACACATGCATCACTCCCGCATCAAAGCGCTCCAAATTAATCTTTCCAATTAACGGAGAACGAGTCCTAATGCTGATGAAGGCCGACAAATGGACTGGTCAGCTGTTTTTATTTATATTTTTTTTATTTTAGTTTTTACACAGCTCTCCTCCTGGTGTTTGGAGCTAACCACAAGAGACAATCAAACAAATATTCCTCTGCCTCTCTTGGTACGTCTCGTCCCTGCAACCCTGCCACCACTCGAATATGACAAAACTTGATATGGATCATTACAGAAATAATGTTTAATCAATGCCCCCGTCGTCCTCCTCCTCCTCCTCCTCCCCACTACTACCACCACCATCACCCGTTATTGTAATCTATTTTTTGCAGTTGTGTGCGTTTGTGTGTTCTTGCAGTTACATCGGTGCGCCTCGCAATTTCCCAATCATGCATATTCAAGTGGAATACGCTGATGCTTAACAGCCGACGCAACAGGAATTAGAACGAGGACATTAGACTTCATTAAAGGGAGAAATGATTATCAGGTTTATCTTTTGAAATGTCTATTAAAACGTGTGCCGCTCCTTCACTTATCTGTCACCTGGCTCCCATGAGCCTGGCACGCTAATAGAGAGATGGTGAGGGCCAAAGCCCAAGAGGGAGACAGAGAGCCATCAAGCTCTTCGCTCAGACTGGAAGGCTTCCTGTCTGCTCTGCCACTCTATATCCAGCTCGGTGTGTCTGACTCGGTTACCCCCACTAGTCTCCATTTCCCCACAACAGCGGCAGCTCGAAAAGACCCAATTTCGTCCCTGCAAAGCTGCCCGTATTGAAAGAAGAGCTGAAAAAAGCAAGACTTTGTTCGCGTGAAACGGGCGAGAGCACGGTCGATGCGTTCAAGGATATAATTTCCAGGTTCCCCACACATTTTTCATGTCAAAATGACATACTTTTAGACTTTAAATATGGATGCGTGGATAAATGGATGTACAACAATCGGCACTTAGACAATGGGAAATGTTGGAATAGTTTTTTTAAATTTTTTTATTTACTCATATCAAATTCCACACTTTTCCAGACTAAGTAGGAACTTTGGGGTTCTACCTCAGCCTGTGGCAACAATCTCTTCTCTCCAGGAGCTTTGTCTGACAAAAGCTCCCATAAGAGCGCCAGAGAGGAAGATGGATGAAGTTGCCCCCAGACACTCATATCAGGTCAGTGTGTGTTTTATCCCCTAATGGTTAGGGTTAGGATTGATTAGGAGGGCGATACCAGATCTGAGCCCGAGGGCCGCGTGTTATGTCAGGAGGAACAGGAAGCGGCAGCCTTCCTTCCTCCCCTCGTGGCCCACATTCGGCAGGAGCCCAGGCCACCAGCGCAAGTGTGAGCTAGCAGGTTTTCTTGGAGCGTGCCGTAGTTAGCTCATAGGATATGTCCTTCCACCCTGAGAGCTTTATTATTAGAAAGGACATAAACAGACTAATTAAATCGCAGCAGTGGAGCTGGGGCTGACAGCTGGCGCTAAGACTGTGACTGAACAGATCCCTATCAAAGAGCAGGGAGTCTCTGTGTGCTCTGCCATTGTGTGCCTCTGTCTGTTCACGGGCTTTACTGTGACTTACATTGCTCTGGCAGCTCTACAGTGTGTTCTAAAGCACTCACACCCTTTAATCTTTTTGTTTTCTCATATTGGACTGTTACGACAAAGATCGGTGTGTCTGGGGGGGATATTATGACAAACAACCCCAAAAATCAACGGATAACTGTGAAGCAGAATGAAACGGGCAGTCTTGTCTTGTAGCATCCCCACAGCATCACTCTGCCACCACCACAATGCAGTGCTGGGTTCATGTGCTCAGCGAGACATGTTAGTTTTCCAACGCTGACTGCATCAGGCTGAAAAAGTTCAACTTTGTTCTCATCTGACCAGACCACCACATGTAAGCTGCGTCCCACATATGGTAACTAAACGTTTTTCTGAAAGCATTTCCTTCCACCTGAGCTGTGTCTCCCTGCAGCCCCTCCAGAGTTAACCTGGGCTTCTCAGGTACATCTGAGTAATAATCTCCTTATACAACCTGGGACTTTTTCCAAAAATTGACTTCTGACCAGCCTGGTGAGAAACTAATTGAATTACACACAGCTTACTAACTTATTAGATGACTTCTGAGGAAGGACTGCAAATTATGCTACACCTTCCAATTCACAAATATGTGCCGTCATACGTTACATAAAGTTCTAATACAACACAATTATTTCCTATGGCTGCAACATGAAAAAAATGCAAATAACTACCTGGGATGTGAATACTTTCGCAGAGCACTGTTGATGTGCTCAGCTCCTAAGTGATAACAATAATCTTTTCATCCTAATTTCCTTCACACATAACCTAATGTCTTATAAAGCAGACCAAAGCAAAGCATCCAGACTCACTTGTACGGTTCCGAATGTTACAAATGCTTTCCAGCAGAGCGGTAAACACGCCAGTAATTAGCACGCGGTATCCGAGCTGACTTCCGCCGGCTCCGCAACACGGTCAAGCGCAGACCCCATATAGAGAGGAGCCTAGTTATGCATTGATCTCAGAAAATTAAGGCTAACTAGCCCAGATTGCGGCATCTTGATGTACCTTCTGGATGAGCCGTGCGCTCTGCCCGTATTGTTAGCACGGTAAACAGGACGGTTTTGAATCAAATGAATACACGCTGAATAATTAATGCACCGTAAAGCCTTATCACTACCCGTGTGCACAAAACGTAAAAGCACCGATGATGAGAAAATATGGTTTTAACGAGTCAATAATGGTGAGTGCAACAAGAACGGCCTAATCAATGAGGCTGCAGCGTTTGCAAACAAGGACTTGAATTATAACGCCAATAATTGATCTCTTCCATTTCCCCCATTTCTCCCCCCCCAACTCTCTCTCATTTGTGTGATGTCATTGTTTATCGAGTGCTTGGTGCCAATGAGGGATGATGGGAAGTTTCAGAGTTTGTTTTTGCTCTGACTTTTGCTCCACCCTGTCTTCTCTTTCCCCGCTCCCCAGCTCTCCCCCACCCTAACACCCCCCTCCCCCACCCCTTCCTCCCCTTTCTCCATTTGTAAATTTGCAAGCTGTAGCACCAGCTTAACCAAAAAGGATTAAGTCCCATACCCAACTGAGAACACAGATAATGCTCAGTAATTGGTAAAAAATGAAGATGAATGGGACAGCTAGATAAGGACCAATTAGCTGCTGGGAGTGTACAGCTGTGGTCTCCTCACAGAGCGCTCTCAGGGGCCAAGGCCCGCTCATTTTGTAGCAATGCGTGCACACAGGCAAGCAAAAAGAAAAAAATAAATAAAAAATTAAAAAAAAACACCCACACATTGGAAACACCTAAGCATGAGGGTAGGTCTTGCAGGAAATTTGCCTGATGGCCCACAGAAACAAAAACGAGCATCTCACACCTTCCAGTCAGGCAACTCTCCAGGTACCCATCAGCACCCCATTCGGCTTCAGCCCACTTTCACATTTCAGAAGCTAAAAAGGTCCTAAAAGTTTCGCAAAAAGAAGAAGAAGAAGAAGAAAAAAAAAAAGTGGTTTCAGAACCAGACAGCAAAATCGGTGAAAGAAAATCAGCGACTGTTGTGTCTTCTCTTCCTGCGGTGTTGTCTTTCGGTGACTTGTTTGGTCGGCATGTTGTGGCATCATCTGGCTGATGACAGCGGAATTCCCATATCTAATTACAAACAGGATTTCAGATCCATTAGTGCTGTGTGGCGGGGCGTCAGATGAGTGGCAGGGCAGCACCCAGTGGCCAAAGATGGACGCGGGGTGTTAGACGGAGACGTAAGTGAGACACGGCTGAAGAAAGTGGCCTAAAAACGAGACGCGTCTTATCTCTCCTGTCTCCGCGTTTCTCCAGGTCAAGGGGAAAAGCACTTTATTTTTTTATTTTTTCTTGTGCACTCTGGAAAACAAAAGCAATTCCTTCCCTTGAAATTGGCAGGTGTTTGTTAGCGGCCAGCTGACAATATTTTTGCTGCCAGTAATGAAGGTTGTGTCCGGGGTCAATGCGTTGGGAGGGGACGGCGCGGGCGGTTTATCCCCCTCAAGGCCGAGCGCCACACGTGTTTTCACTCGGTCTGTGATCTGTAATTGTGGCATTTCCTGAGAGGCGCAGGAACAATCCACATTGTGCTTTGAGAGGGCTCCCTACTGCACAACTAAAGACTGCGAGGGGAAAAAGAAAAAAATCAAAGACGGATCCCCCCCCGCCCTTCTAATTCCATCTCCCTTCATGATTATTTGTCGTTCCTACTTCTTTATCCATCACTTCTTTCCCATGCACAATTTGTTTTTCTGTCTCTGGTTTAATATTTTGGCAAAGGGTTGAAGTTTTTTTCCCCCTCATAATTAATAACATTGATGCAAACAGGAATGTCTAATTGTAATGAATATTTAATGGGAGAGAGAAACATTAGCCTGTTCAATTTACATCAACACAAAGACGGCAGTGGGCAATCCAGCTCCGCAAACAGCACAGAGTGTCCTTCACTGGCTGGCTCTCTTTAAGCGCTTCACAATAATAAAAAAAAAAAAAAAATAAAAAAAAAAAAAGAAAAAAAAGCACTCTGCTTCAGACAAACACCAAGACAAAGCACCTGTATTTTTTGCCTCCCTCGGTTTATGTAGTGGTTGTTCCTGATTAAATGGATCCACGTCCTGAGTGGTATTATCAGAGACGCGCACATTAACATATCAATTCCTATCTTTGGTCGTCACATGATTTGTTTAAGCAAACATGTCCGTTCTTGCGTGGCTCGGAGCTGGATGATTATAATATGTCAGTCGGTCTCCTAGGAGACGCTTGTGGTCGGAGTCGGACTTTAAAACAGCGCACGGAAATTCCCAGGTCAGCAGCGCTGTGATCAACAGTTAGACTGCTCTTAAAGCGAAGCTGCAGCCCAAAAGCACTTTCCCTTCCTACCCACACCGTGTCACTAAAGTGGTCCATATATTTGGACTGCTTTTTAATGACGGTGGAGATTCACCGGATTTGTAGATTTTACGCTTTGTCGGCTTTGAGTAATGACTAATTTATTTTTTCCTAAGTAGGTCATGCCGACAACAACTATCTTTAAGGTGGAAGTCGACACCGACAGAAGAGGTATTAAAATGAACTATTTTCTGAAGAGCCTCAAAAGCTTCTAGAACGGAAACAGTTTTCCAAAAAGGTGTTCAGGAGCGCCTACAAACACAAACGCTCACTGATGTTTAAACTAAGGCTGCGTAAGACAAGAAGCTCTATATTTACCATGGTTTGATTATAAAATAACGATAGTTTGATTAACACGCTTTATGATCAACATGTCTGCAACTTTCCCTGAGCCTGAGCAGCCTGGTCAATAAGATCTGTATGAGTAGTGGTCATAAAATGCAGCAAAAGTCCTTCAAAGCAGTAAAATATATTATTCATAGGTAGAGTTTTAATGCGTAGGACCTAAAATGTTACGGTCTACCAAATGTGGCATCCAGGTGGTTCATTGCTTCACTCAGAGGTGTGCAAAATGCAAAAAAAAAGGAGAGAAAAAACGTATGCTACAATCTGTAAACGAAGAAAATTAGATTCTCTGTTACTTTAACAGTTGGGTTTTATTTCAACAGATAGCTTATATAACCTCTTGAGCTGAAGGACTTAATTGTGTACATTATTAATGAGGCAGATGGGTCCACAACTTTGTGTCATTTTGGAAAAGATTTTACTACGTACATTTTACTTTACATGAGAAATGTTACATTTGTTTTTATTTATTTTTAAAAGACAAATTGGATTTGGAGGACACAGCTTTACTGAATCGGTAGTGCGGAGTCAGAAACAAGACTCTGATGCGCGCTTTAGATAATTGAACATAGCAGTCATTCACCCTCCAAATCATTTTCCTTCATAAATCAGTTCAAACTGAGCCTGTTCTTTTGTTTTGTTTTGGGGTTTTTTAAGTAAAGTTACAAAATGCTTCCATCAAACACATTAGAGTCAGAGGGGGTGTAAAAAGAAGAAGAAGAAAAAAGGCGGCGGCGTGCTGCTTCCTTCGTTTCATGGCTCCACAGTGCAGAACCAGGGCCATATATCTCCAGCGTATTATCAGGATGACTCCTGCTGGCCACCCTGTCACAGGAGAGTGCTTGATATAAACAAGAGATTGCTGCGACACCCAGTAATCAATATTAGGATGGTTTCAGTACCAAACATCATTTGTCTCTCCGAACATTCCTTTGACCAAACGGAGCATTAATTCAAATCATAAATCTGAGCTGATTTAAATCCGAGGAGAGACAGAGAGGAGGGGGTGGGGGGAGGATGGAGGGAGTCTCTCCCCCTACATCCCCCCCTCCTCCTCATCCCTCCCCGATTTCTGACTGCCTGCCCCTAATGATTTATTTTCTACATTTCTGCGAGCGAGAGATTTGTCCATACTCACTGACAGGTCACCTTCAAACGCCAGTGGCAGACTGTTCATCACCATGCAGACGAGCATCTCATCGCTGCGAGTAAATATTAAAGAAAAAGAATCCAATTGATTGTGGATGGGCCTGAGAGGCGTCACTGCCATATATTTCACTCAGAGAGCTAATGCCGCGGCCCACACCTAGAAGCGCTCCCTCCTCTTCTTTTCTTTTCTTTTTTTTTTTACCCAGAATTATGATTCTTCCGGAGAGCCTTGTGTGGCTGGCTGCGCGACTCAAGGTTACAATTTAAATTGTAAAAAGATAAAACAGTTTCTTATTAGCTCCATTGCCACAGCCTTGCTGTTTGGTGCTCACATTTATCTTTATTTCCGTGACCTCGGAGGCTCATAGTCTCCCAATTTTTTATTTTTTTTTTACACACTCCATTCTCTCGGCGTGATGACCTCACGCTTTATGCATTTTGCATTGTTAAATCGGCTTTGAAACACATCCTGTTTTCATCTCCCGCGCCACAATCTCCACTGTGTCAAGTGTTACTTTAGAAACGGGGGCTGTTTATTACAGTAAGTGAACGGAAACCTCGATTTAGCGTCCCATGCTGCAGGGATTTCATCTGGTTTATAGTTCTGAAAGGGCCTTGTGAATCTGCCCCAGCGTACATTATCAGTCTCTTTAATTCACTAAGTGGTTGCGTGTGATATTACAGAACTCCTTCTGCTTTTTAGGGCTAATAATTAATTGGAACGGCACATTGTGAAAAACCAGAGCTCTCACAGCAATTCAATTAGATCGTGTTAAAAAGCTCATAGCTGGGGTAAACTGTGCTCACAGCTTCACTCTGCAATTAGGCCCTTTTTTATTTATTTATTTTTCCCTTTCGACGTTAGACTTCAAGAGAAAACAAGACTCCCACTCGCACCGAACATAGAGGCTTCGCTGCATGCAAACACATCGAACTCGGCAGCTTACCGTGTCATAAACAACTGGAAAAAAAAAAAACAGCGGGGGGGAATCAGGATGAACCATCCAAATCTTTGGTTTTAAGTTGAGCTGTATGAGTGAGGCCAGTTAGGCTTTTGCAGGATTCTGACTGAAACCTGACCGCTGAAAGAAGTTAAAGGTTCAGGTTGGAGCACAAGCACAATTTTTTTTTTTTCATTCCTTGCTTCTCAGCATATTTAAAATAAAAGATTTTCAAAAAAAAATATTCTTACTTTTCCATGCACACATTTCTAGGTTTTCAGTCGTTCAACACATTATCTCTCCATTCTTGAGACGCACTTGCTGCTTTATTCTGATTTTTACTATTAAGTCTGTTCTGCTCGTTGTGTTGAACTGTGATATGTATAAAGTCACACGTGGAAATATATTTTAAGTTAAGAATCAAGTGTACCACACGTTGACCATTGAAATAAAGACATATCGAAGGGTTTCTGATAGAAGAAGTAGTTCTGAATCTAACAGGCTTTAAAGATTTATTCACATCTATTCCTATTCAAAGTCCCCAAAACTTTATCTGATTTTTGCAAACCTCAAAACATCAAAGAAGATGCAGTTTCACTTGGGTTTCTTAGTTTTGGATGCAAATAATGATGGGGGCTGAGGGTGAGGGGATAAAACTCAAAAGGAAAAAGCTGGTCAGGATTTCACCTGCTGATGAAAGACAATCAATGGGAAATGGGCCAATTTGGATCAATCGCTGCCAGACTGACTGGTGCATTTTATGCTGAAGTTGAGCCTCTTATTTTGGTAACGTTTTAAAGGACTATTTCACTTCTTTTTGCATCTGAAAAACTAAGATCGGCTCCTTTCCAAACTCTATAAAATCAATTTTTAATTTTTTTTCAAATCTCATCAAGATGATCAAATACAGACTTTTAAACTCATATGTAATACCTTTATTTTGTTGGTGAGAATGTCCAAAAACAGCAACATCAGTGGTTTGTTTTGTCTTCTAATCTGGACCCAGTTTAAAATAACTGTGGATCTAGTTTAAAACCCAGACACAAGTGGCGTGCCAACAAATGGAATAAAATTACCCTGTAGTTTTGTTATAAACTACAGGGTCTTGTACTGTCAGAAACTCAGACAACAAATCATTCAACAAAAAAGTTTTGATGTGGAGCTTTACAATTTACCTTGTGCTTTCCTTTATTTATAGCAATTAAGGTTTTAATTTCATCTATTTATTATTGCTCTAATATAAAATAAAAGGTTGCAGAGTCTGAAAAACTCCAAAATTTTCCTCCATAGTGTTTTTTGCATGTGGATTTAAAAAAAGAAACAATTTTTTTTTTTTTCAAGATTTCAAACATGTAAAGATAGGTAGATAGATATGTACAATTTCACAGAACTTTTACAGTAAACCACTATTTTTGGACAGAAAGTAATAATAAATGGCAAGCTGAAAACAAGCTGAAACGCTATTCTCATAGTACAATAACTCTTAGACAAGCAACAAGTGGTAGTGATTTCTATTTTGATAACATATATGTATTTTACTTTTTGCTAAAGACGACAGTAGATTGTCTAGAGCGTGTTTGTGTCTGTACAACTGTATTGAAATGCTCTGCAGCATGCATCTGTCATCCCGTTAATGCGAGTGCAGATTTGTCTGTGACAGTGCGTGTGTGCGCTTAAAGGGCATCCTCACCGACGCCGGAGCCGAGGTCTCCGTTCTCTCCGTCAGCCCCGTGGTGGTTGGCGTTGCCGTGGTAGCCGCTCATCGCCTCCAGCTTGATCTTCTTGACCTTCATGGCCTCCGCGATGGCTGCGTTGGCAGCTGCCGCCGCGGCCGCCGTCAGGCCTGGAGAGAGGAGGCAGACGAGACAAGAGAGCTTTACAGAACACTGCCGCACCGTCTGCGAGGGGGCGCCCGCGAGACCCCTTCCACGGCGAATCCAAATGACAAACGCGTGAAACTGACTCGAACCGTAATGAGGAGGAACGCTAAATAATTTCACGAACGGCGCTGAACGAGCTCCTGCGAAACGCCCGCATTGGTGTTTCATCTCCTGACAGGGGAGATCTTCGTAGCAGGTTATCATGCTGATGAGATGGATCCCTGTGTGTGTGTGTGTATTTGGCGGCATATGATTTTTATGAATGTTTCCAGGACTCCAGCAGTCGTCGCCGCTGTACTGATGTATTTGTTCCCTGATAGGAGCCGATGCAGTCGAGATAATAGCGCGTTCCGTGCGCGCGACTTGTGTTTGTGTATAAAACACTGTCTGACACGAGAGGGAAGAGAAAGCTGGAGAGGCTCAAGCAACACAGGCAATGATTCTTGTTGATGACAACTTAAGCCGCGTTCAAGTGATCTAATCAACATATTTATAGCTGATGTTTAAATAAACTCAAGCTAAGAACAGTGTTGCAGGCACTTGGGGATTTTTCTTTTCTTTTTTTTTTCTTTTTTTCCATGATAGTTTAGTTTTAAGTGAGCAATTTTTCATGAAGCCTTTAAAAAGACATTCAGAATGGGGTCTGGTAAAAAAAAAAAAGAGAAACGATGCCGTGAAGAATTTAGTGTAAATGTAAAAATAAAACACAGACAACACAAGTAAAGTAAATGATGGCGCTTTCACGCAAAAATACACATTTCAAAGGTCAAACAAAGTTGGCTTTTGGGAAAAAAAAGATCAACCTTGGGATGAGCCATTGGAGGAGTTTCCATTTCCTCATAGTTTCAAGAACCTCAAAAGTTTCCATCCCATGCTGCACCTTAAGGCTTTTGGTTCCTTTAATGAGATACAAGAATAAAACCCTTACATATTTCTCTAGTTGTATGAAGTGTAAAAGTGAAACAGTGCTGCTGTGCATGCCTATCAGCTGGCTGAAAGAAGGTCTGGTTATTTTTACTTTTATTTTTTTTGCTGACAAAAAGGACAAATTTAGCTGTTATAAAAATAGTTCTGGCCACAAAAAAACCCAGATAGCAATGCTGTGTAACTATATCCTCCCCACTATCACCATTTTATTAGGTAACACTTTGCTAAACTAGAATGAGTAGCAGGACGTCTGTTAGGCAGCCAAATGCAGGCTAAGAGCAAAAAATATTTTACCAAATATTTTACCTTTTTTTTGCTAACTTTTTCTTATTAGATGCTAGAGAAAATGATGGAGAACCAGAAGCACAGTGTTATTATTACTTTCGATGTGTTTTACTGTTTAAGCAGCAGTTTAAACCAGTTTTTCTACTTGAACTCAAAGTAATTAGGATCATTACATTTCTGTATTTAGTGTTTGTCGTAATTTGGCAATATTTCAGTCTCTTCTCACTACTTGCCGCCCTTCAGCGTTAGCCGTGAAAATAAGCATTCTGGGTAAACAGTTTCTCAAGAGTTTCAAGAGTTTTTCTTCTTCTTCTTTTTTTTTTGTGTAAAAAAACTCAACGAAAAATCATCCCATTCCACCGCAGCTCGAAGAATCCCATAAACCAATTACCTCACATCGGTTTGCATGCACACCACTTGAAAAATTTCTGACAAAATGCCAAATAGCTCAGAGAATTTTGCATGCATCTGCTCACGCCAAAGGCTGCTGTTCCTCCTGAGTAGACTAAATGAATATTGACATCACACTTTAAATAATCATTCACATTTCCACCGCGATCCCCCCAAATATGCTGCAGAATAGCAAATTGTGACACGGTTGTCCGACGTCAATCAAAATGAACCGGCTATGATTGATATAGTGAGAGCGGGATTATAGACGCACGTATGCCTGGCACACTGCAGAGATCATAAAGCACCGGTGTGTCATTGTGGTAGTTCCGGGGTTCTGGTGTATCGAACGTGACTCAAATCTTTATTCATGAGGCTGGTTTCAAACAGCAGGGACTGATATAGTGTTAAAGCTCCTTCAGGCCCGGTGAGTCTCAGGAGAGTCCTGCAACTCTTCTTGCCAACACCGGCGAGGAAATCAAAGATGCAGAGCAAAAAAAAGAAAAAAAAGAAAACAAGATGTGTACCTATTACTGTTGTAACTCATACACACAATGCCGTATATCACCTGCCCTCCTCTTACATGAGCTGTTTGTAGTTGATATGCGGGTTTGCCTTACGTTTTTGACGCAGAACAAAGCCGCGTCGGCGTTTATCATCGCTAAGCTGTCACGTCTCAGTGATGGGACTCGACGCAGCTATTAGCAATGCATTCGAGAGGAGACGCGAGTACAGGGTGGGAGAGGTGGGAATCGTACACGTGGCTCTAATAGATGCAAACACACAGTGGAAAAAACAAAACAAAAAAAAAAACATGCGAGCCGGAGCCTGGATGGCCTCTTTTCTCATCCGCAGCCCAGATGGTGAGAGTCACTCTGAGCCGCTGACATGGAGGTGCATATAATTTAAAGCCTTGTTTGCATCTTAAAATACATCAGTACCATATTGACGTACAGTATACATCATGTCAGCCTGGGCCCTCTCGTTTGCAATGGACCCTGGTTTGCTGTTCCATATGCATAAGCAAAGCAAGACGAAGGGGTTGGTGGTGGGGGGCTGGACGCCATCGCCTCATAAGAAGGTGATACTTCTTCACATAATGAATGTGGCCTCTGCCCAGCCTGAAGGTCAGCCTTCATTTGTGTATAATGGGCAAGAGTCAACTGTTTTCCAAATGAGACGTATGCAGAACAGACTGCCGAGTAAATATTGAAATCACCTCTGGGCTGTTTGTGTGATAAATTCCCCCCACAAATCAGGTGCCGCGCACGGGGGAGTGCCGCAGTGGAGCTCGCTGACGCTCTCTAACTTGTGAGGAGAAGAGCCACAGTTTATGGCGACACAGTCAGGCCTGTCCTCCGAGGTGGACCAGATAGACTGCAGGAGCCATCGGGAAATGAAGAAAAAGGGAAATGGGTGCATCTAGGAGAACCAAGGGTGTGGCGATACATCCAGTTCACAAAACAATAAGACGCTAACAATACTGGGCTCACAAGAACGAGATGAAATTCCGAGCGATATCTTTGGGAACTAACAATTCCTCTTATTAAATTGGTCTCTACACATAGCTATGCCGGAAAATCAGACATGTCCCTTGCAGATTTAGATGTGAAATCATTTTTATTCAACCAAACGGACACATAAAACGTAGCTCTTCTCTATACCCATTCTGACCACTCAAAGTGACGCTATACTGCCACATTCCCCCAATGGTGTGCAGAAACACAGAAACATTCGATCATTCAAGTAATCGTTTGCTTGCATGACAGCAATCAAACTATTTTGATGAATGCTTGACCAGCCTTTTGAAGGTTTTCACTTGTGTTTTGAAGATTTACGTTCAGTGACTACATGATGAGGTAATCAGATTAAAGTCAGGAGTTTAATCTGATTAATGTTTAATCTGAAGAAACAGTGGTCAAATGTAAAGATTATATTGAACCTAAATTGTCCAGGGTTATGGATAATTTTAAGCTTAACTATAAATTGTTAAAGCAATAAACCACTATTGTAAAGAATCTCAGATGACTGTAGAGTAGTCCAGCCCAGTTTTTAAGCTCGTCTTATGGAAAAAAGGTCCACAAAATTAGTGCCTAGAAATCATTAAAAATGCTCCCTTTTTCAATTTTCACAAATACAATAAAGGGTCTGTTATGTTATTCAGTGCAGAACAGAAATTGTGGAATATTCCTGCAGTTTAACCCTAATAAAACATACAGAAGCAATTGCCCACTTAAGAGACTGGGTGTTATTGCTTGAATGCTTTCTAGGTGTGTAAGATGAGCCGCTACACAATATTTGGTTGGAAGGAGCAAGCTGTTTTTTTTTGTTTTTTTTTTTAAATCTGTAATCAGTTTTTAATATTTCAGTTCAATCCAAAAATAAAAATGTTTGTCTGATTCTGAGGTGGCCCGAATGTCAAAACGTATCTTTGTGCTTTCACAGAAAGTGTAAAGGTCTCGTAGGAAGCAAAGAGTGTTTTCAAGAATCTCTGCTCAGTTTACAGTTTGGTCTGAGCATTTTAGATTTTGAACTAGAAGAAATCATACAGAGTTTGGACTGATTTTAAAAGAAACTTGTAAATGCCCTGTTAGCTTAGTGCTGACAGGTTAGCATAATGTTGTTAGCAGCTAGCGGCTAGTCAGTCAAGTTTTCTTGTACAACACATGTCAGCAACATAATACAGTAACCAAATAACTGCATTCTCACAATGCTAATAATTCATTTGTATCTTTTCTATCTTTTTTTTCCCCTGTCAATTCATTATTACTTCCTTTCTTACTTGCTGCTTGAGGCATGTGGGGCTCGTAATATCAGCTTAGACTCATTTCACCAGACAAAGTCAAATGTTGACGACAACCAAATAGCGATTCATAACGCAGACTTCACTTTGATGGGAAATATTGTACTGCGAGATGCTGTAGCACACCTAAAGGGAGGGTGTTGATCAAACGTGTAAATCAAAAGCCAATAAATTGATTCGTACTACTGTGAAATGAACTGGGTGATCACTTTTCCCCTTTTTCCACTTGTCATTCAGCCACAACCCTCGCCCTGCCTTTGACCGAGTGACACAATCCGTGAATGGAAATCTTTGTTTTAAGGATCGTTTCATTTCATCAGATCGATTGTCACATCCACATTATGTGGAGGTGGTGGGTGGGGGGGGGGGGCACGGCGGTGCCCACCAACAGGTCTATTAGCCACCAGAAGCCTGAACGTCAACAAGGCCAGTCCCGCCCGGTGCTAATCTGCATTCATTACTATGCAAACAAAACAATCCGGCATCATATATTCTTTCAAAGTCACCTTTAGATTCAGACACTTTTCTGATACCAGAGCACAGAGGAGGGAGAATCCTCCGGAGCGCAAAACAAACAGCACATCATGTAGAGAGAGCCACACCAAAAAAAAAAAAAAAAAAGGTTTCAAACAAACAAAGAATAGCATGGCACTGTCACATGGGGAGCACAAAACAGCAAATAAGGGAGACAAGGTCTGATGGTAGCCCTTGGAGCAGCTGTCATATTAAATAATAATGAAGGATCTATTAATATGCAAAGGAAGCAGCAGCCGACTGGCTTAACGCTGTCATGCCTCTGCATATTGTCAGGATCTTCATCATTAATTAACATGCTAGCTGCCCCATACCTGCGCCAATGTCAGAACATTCTTACAACAAACACCCCAATGCCTGTGCCCTCCGCAACTAACTCGGATAATTAAATTAAAATCAGATTAACTTCATGTCGGTTCCCCCACAAAAAAAAAAAAAGAAAAACAACTTTCTCTAACACTTGATAAAAATAATAACAACCAAAGCTTATCTGTTGAGTTTCCACTGTTAAAGTAAAAAAAAAAGAAAAAAAAAAAAACTATGGAAACGGGATTTATTTATCGGGGCATAAAAAGGAATTGAGACACTCTGTGTCAACGAGCACGGCCGCCTAATTTTATGCATGGACTGGCGAAGGCGATGACAAACCGGGGACGGGAACGACGGCGCTCTTAGGTACACTAAACCACTTGAACTGTGCGATCCGCATCATGATGAATTTAGTATCAATTACAGGGTGGGCTAACCTTACGACAGGCGGCAGGACTGAAAGAGGAGGGGCAGCGACACAAAGAAGTGACAGTAAATTACCTGCTGCACGCTGGAAACTATTTTAAACCTGATCGGAGCGCCGGCGGATTATGATCCGCTCAGCAGCTCAAAGTGACATGCTAATTGTGCGCTGGGAACGTATAAATATTAGAATGTGGCTCATCTTACGACAGTAGCTCTCTGTACTCGGTAAAAAGCAATAGAGAACATTTAATGGTATTGCTTTAGTAAGGTACAGTTTCATATTTTCAAACACATTTTAGTACCAGATATAGATAACTTGAGTAAATACAAAAGATGGATAAATTCAGTTTTCCCATAGATAGATAAATTCAGTTTTCCCATCATGCTTTCCTTTGCTATCAAGTGTTTGCGATGACTTGCAGTGAGTCTTGCACATCAGAGTGGAAAAATTTGTCATTGGAGACTTATTTCAGTTGAGTCACTCTGGGAGGCAGGTGAGGATGATTTATCTACTTAAGGTCACTCTACAATATCTAATTGGGATTTATGTCTGGACTTTGACTAGGCCACTACAGGCCTTAATTTTGCTTCTTTTTAAAAAAAAAAAAAATTCTCTCTGTTGGTGTCTGGAGTCCTCTAGCCTCAGAAATGGCTTTACAACCCCTTTTCCAAACTGACAGATGTCCATTGGATGTTTTAGCCCACTTCATGTTGTGAGACAGGTGCTCTTAAGGTGTGTTTTTTTTAACTATGCATGACAAAATCAGATCTAGATATAGATAGGCCTGATTAGTTAGACCCCATCCCCCCAAAAAATGTTGATTACAGTTAATTCATAGTTGAACAAGGATGGGAGTTTAGTTTTTCACATACGGTCAGATTGGTTTAGGTAGATTTTTTTTTTAAAACCAAAAAAAAAAACAGTGTAAAAAAAACACATGTGTGAAAACTCGGGTGTGTCTCCCGTCTAAAAAACACTCTCATAAAAGCACAAAAAAAAGAAAAAAACAAGAAAAATCCAAAAGAGAAAAAACAATTATTATTCTTTTTAACAGGACATTGTAGGTGACATTCATTTCTCTAATGGTAAATGCAGTGCTCTTGCCTTATTCAAAAGGCTGAAGCCATATCTGGGACATAAATGAATTACACTGAAGTTGCTGCTTAAGTAGAGGCCAGAGTGTGAGTGGAACCACATCCACCCTCCCTCTTCACTCAAAAGGAGATGTCATCTCAGTGTGGTGTCAGTCCACAGGAAATAATCCGATTTGGGGGGTGTAAGCGGGGGGCGGAGGGGGGCAATCTGCCTGTAATGCATCAGCAACTGGAAAGGCTCCAGCGCACCCTCCTCGCCGCCCCCAAACCCTGTGGGCCACGAGCGCGAGCGTTGGAGGGCTCGCGGCGTGTGCGAGTCGCGTGGTTTTGCAAACATGCGAAAGTGCTCCTTTAAGTGGAGATCCAAAGAAAATGAAGCTGGTGTCAAGGACGGAGATACATATGTTAGCAATATGCTGCACATCGCCTCTCGTAGATCCAGTCGACATATTTCAGCGGCTCGCGCGTTGATGCTAATCCGGTGTGATTTGAATAAGTGTCCGACGCTTGGCCACGTTTCAGAGAAAGTTATCTTCAAACAGTCTGCATGGAGTAATCTCAGCAAATTAAGCACTATTACTTGAACGGCTTTTATGAATCAAGTCATAAAGTAAAACCTTTTGCTTTATTTGAGCTACGTTCAGGCGCGTGCCGATGACGATTAGCTCGAAAAGCACACCGACTGTATGTGCTGGTTTTTGATCCGCCTTTCTTTCTATGCGACAGGGAAGAACTTACATTTATCTGTGAGTCAGACTGAATAATGCACATTATCTTTGTGTTGTTATAGAGTCTTGAACAATCGCCAATGCTTCGGTCTACATTTCATTTCTATGTATGGACGCAAACACAGAAAAGATAAAAAAAATAAATGTGACACAGGACTAGAGTGCAACTACGCCAGCAGCCACATTTATTGGCACTATTGTCTTCCCTTTTTCTGCTCTTGGAGATACAGCCAATGAGTGACAGAGAAAATTAAACGTGCTTCTGGATTGGCTGCTTTGCCAATTCCACCCAATAGGGTATGGTGCTAGTTGCCTGGGTGCTAGTTAGCCAAGATGTGATAAGAAAACTTTACTTTCCATTGAAAGAGCCATGGATAGATGCATCTGCAAATACTAAACCAACAATTGGTATTCCACTGTATTTCTAATGACAGGATTTTCCCCCTGCTGGATAAACACACTCATATCAAAGGTTGTTTTGTTCTCAAATGTTCTAAGTGAGATTACGTTCCTCCAACAAAAGACAAATCTATTCTCAAGCTGTTCGTATACCTTCGGGTTTCCATAAGCATGAACGGAGCTGTGTTTACGATACTCTCTTGTTATCGTGAGTGAAAACATTTGGACGCAACATGATAACCAACGACTACTTACAATATGCTACGTGCCAGTCACTTTCTCTGAAGCTTATTGTCTCAATGTATAGATAAACAAAAGTTTATCTTAAAAACCTGGAACTTCTTAGGAGCGTTTGATAGCATCATCAGAAACAATACGTTTTTTTTATTTGTTTTTTTTTTTTTTTTTATTCATTAAAAACGATTAAAAAGTGCTGGGAAATTTCTGTCACACCCCAGCAGGGAAGCGTCAGGGAAGTTATGAGAAGAACCTCAGTTACTTCATCTGTGCCCCCTGAATACCCCGACAAAATGTCAAGATCACAGAGTCCCTCTGGACCTAAAGGGGAAGATATCAAAAGGCTCCTTTTGTTGCTTCATGTTCTACTAAATAACCCGTCTTTCTCATCACTGTCCGTCTGTCTGTCTCGTGTTTTTTTTTTTGCTTCGGCCTTTAAGTTCCCCTTTCATTGTGCGGGCCACCTCACCCCGCTCTCTAAGTTCAAAGCCGCAGCCACGGCTGTGAGAGTTTGCTGTATTTGAACACATGGATTAGCTGCAGCTTATTATTTGCCCTACAGATGCTTTCGCCACACCGGAGACCAACGGAAAAAGTATCTCCCGACAAAGCTGTTATTGCGAATGCAAATCTGTTAGCGAAAGGTTATCTGGAATAAATAAATAAAAAAGAAAAAAAGAAAACTCTGCTCCGGTGGTTTGATCTGCCACAGTTTTCTACTTGGCTAAAACGCACAGCATGTGCCGCACACCAAGACGGTACAGCAAAAGTTGCCTTGGACAGCACAGTATCATTAAAGACATACCAGGAAGGACAGGAAAATATGCAAATCAGAGCACTTAGAGCCACCGACATCAAAGCGCCCACAAACGAAGCCAGCCACAAATAGAACAAAAGCATTAGTTGCAATAAGACTTGGCCTCGGGGCGAAGCTGGGGCACAAACGCTTGTTGTTGATTCTTGTGGCGATAAGGCTTGCTTTAGCATCACCACTGCCTATGTACATATACCAGTGGAGTGGATTTAATCGCACTAATTAGAATGCACTCAAGGCAAAATGCAACATCTACTGGAATAATCTGAGAGAAAAGATCTCCAGTCCAATTTATTCTCCTGCTCTTGGTTTCCGGAGGGGAGGGTTGAGCGGAGGATCTGTTTTTGGTAAAGCGAGTGAGCGGCTGGTGTCTGGTGGTTGGGTGCATGTGTCACTTTGGACTGGTTGCCATTTCGAGGACAAGCTGCAGGGAGGCCACTCATAGGGAGGCAGTATGTGTGTGTGTGTGTGTGTGTGTGTGTAATAAAAAAGAAAGAGAACGAGAAGTCACCCAGATAGAGAGAATAAGAGCCTTAGCAACAGGAGCATACAGCTGGATATGGTGCTGGTTAGCAGTATGAGGGTTTCAATAAGCTCTGGTTTCAAATCCACTAAAATTATCCATAATGTTTTTCCTACAATTTAAAGTCATTTAAGCGAAATGAGCTTGGGTGTTCTTGCTTTAACAATTCAGCACAGAATTGCTGGTGCCTCCCCGCTGACACCGTTTGTCAGCTGGCTGAAAGGAGCTTCCAATGACTTTTTTTCCTCCAGCTTGAACAAATTTGAAAGTACGGAAGTGGCAAGCAGGACACTACAGGACGACCACTGAAGCAGAAAACCTGACTAATTAAATTTCCTCATATAGGCTTGTGTTCATCTATGTGGAGCAGATTTTTTTTATGGAGCAAACACATTTGCTTGGAAACTACTACCCAATTTAGCACGTCTTTATTCAAAGTCTATGAATAAAAACCAAAATGTTAAAAAAAAATAAAATAAAATGCTACATATATGGGCAATGAGCATCAAGGCATTAAAAGGTTTTAAAAAATGTTTCCAAACTACAGAGAAAGTGACCAGAGTCTCTTTTTTTAATGCTGCATAGATTGAGACCCACATGTTGCTGTGCACTGCCACTCAGCTGGCTGAAAGAAGGCAACTGCGCCTTTCATTTGCTCATGAGAGACGTTAGAACTGTTTCTGATAACAGAAATCAATCACATCTTGTTATATTTTTTAGCTTATATATATATTTTTTTCTTGTAAACAGAATGACACTGCGATTCCGTGCTATTTTTAACCCAAGATGCCACGAGAATATCATCATATTTTAACACTACCTGACTACAAAGCTGCAAACGAAGCAGATATCCTGACTAATTACCCAGCTAATATCAACTCAGTATATTCTCTGTTTGGTAGTGGTAGCGCTTAAGGTGTCATTTTCTGCACAATAAGCATTTGATAACTACAAAATGTTGTGCTGTTTTTTTTTTTTTTTCCCAAAAGTTTTGCAAAAGATATACGAATCAAAATAAAAATAGCATCAAATATGATGCCAAAAGGCTGCATGGTGGTCCAGTTGTTAGCACTGAAACCTCGCAGTAAGTAGATCCTTGGTTTGAATCCCAGCTGGAGGCCTTTCTGCATGGAGTTCGAATATAATATAGGTTATGACCACTAAAATAGCACTTAGGAGTCCGTATGTGTGCTGATTATACCACATAATCAATACTTTGGGTTATTCTTTGCAGCAAAAAACAGGCATGAGTAGAATAACTGCTGTTTTTCGAATATAAATAAAAGCAATTGCATCGTGTTTTCTGCTCAGTTTTTGTTCAAGCGGCATAGGGTTCTGATTTCGAAACAGCGGTGTTTTAACTCCGAGTCATAATACCGGCCCGCATGTGGGAGCAGCAGAGATCCGAACCGTACCTGTGGGAGGGATCATGCCAGGGGACATGAGTCCAGGCACCGAGTGGGGCATGATGTGGGGGTTCTCCGGCGACGTCACGCTCTGGGTCCTCTTCGGAGGCCGTCCGGGTCTGGAGCTGCAGACAGAGGAGAGAAAAGTTCGACTTGTGAGACGAGGGGGCGGGGGAGGGCAGCAGAAGAGGTGGTGGGGGTGGGGGTGGTGGTGCTAGTGTTAACATTTGCAGCTTACCAGAATGCAATTCCATTCCAAAGAGCTAACATGTACTGTAAATAAATTTCTTTTCAAGGACAGTTGCTTTCTGCAGCTCGACATAATAGACTTCCATAACTAATTAGATTACACGCTGAATTCATTTCCTTTATTGAAGATCAACCACTTTTTGATGCATAATTCATAACCTGCACCTCGTTACCTGTTCCCCCGTATTAATATCCCCACACTATTTGAATTGCCTCGTTTGCATATGCTAAAATCCAGCGCTCGGCCCTCGGCCTGGAAATTACATGTTAACTTGTTATAATTATTGCAGTCAGGCCACTATTGATTTATGAGACTTTTAAAAACCAAATATGTGTAGTTCTGGTAATGAATGATATTTTAAGGTTCTTCAGGAAATTAAAAGGCAATGGCTGCCTTAGGAAATGTTCTGCTTGCTTGATTTAATGCGTGCCTTAGCTGGAAGGTGGTGTGACAGAGTGATTCAGACCTGTTGGACGGTTCTGATGGGGGAGTTTTATTACACCAAACGAGGGGCACAGATCCAGCCATGATAAATGACTGTGCCACCTCGCTGTGGAGAAGAAAAAGGCCTTCAAAGCAGATACACCCTTGACTTTCTTCACATCTTACTCATTCACTTATTAATACAGCTTCGAGTTTCAATCAATACCTACTTTGCAGGCTTATAGTTGCAAAGAAAAGCCTACAGGGTAAAGGAAAAAAAAAAAAAAAAAAACCACACACACACACACACACACAACGGGGCCATGTGAGGGACCGAGATCCTGTAGAGGCATATTCTTTATGAAGCACTGGCTGTGCGTCTCAGCTGAAGATGAATTATGGTGACTTGACACAGGTGACATATTGGCTTCATACATTATTTCGCATAGTAGTCCATTTCAAGCTTTTGTGAAATACAAAGTTCCGTCTTAAATGACTTGAGTCTATCTTTAAAACACAATATGATCTCTGTAGCGTGCTGTAAATAGCCAAAGTGGTCAAACAAGACGACGAGGGGATTTTGTTTTGTTTTTATCTAGCCAAGCAAACATGTGAATTTCAACTTTTACATGCCAGAACTATACATTTGATTTTCTTCAATTGTAAAAAAAAAAGATTTTACTTGGCTAGGATTTTGTTTTTTAAGTGAAATGATGCATCAAATGCAGGGGTCTTCAAAGTGCAACCAAGGTGCCTTTTTTTTTTTTTTTTTGTGACTCTCCAGTGAAGTCCCAAAAATGCTAAAAAATGATTAGTGCAAAATTATTACAAAAAAAATTAAGATCTCCTTTTAATGGAAAATGTCAGCCACCACACACAAACAGGTATTTGTCTCAAATTAGCCAGGCTTTTAGCTTTCTCTTTCATTTCACGATTAACAGAACCACGTCAATCCAGCAACCGGGATGAACCCATAATTCATCCTCAGCTAATGCAACTACTTACAAATCTGCTTTTAATTAATTTACTACACTTGCCTAAAAGTAGCAACCGTCATCAACGAAACTGACCAAAATCCTGTCCTTACTGATGAAAATAGACAATTTCTTCTTCTTCTAGTTTTTTTATTTTTATTTTTTATCTAAGCCCATAAGAATTGCAAACGGCCTATGTGTTAGTTGGGCCAACATGCAAAATTAATTATTCCTTTATTAAAATGTTTAATTTGTAGAGTTTCTGTTGAGTTCATTTGCTGTGTCCTTCAGCCACCACAAGGGTGGGCTGAGTCCTCAGCAGCCCCTCGTCCCATGCTAACGCAACTATTTACATGTTTTGTGGCTTATCTGTCCAGTGACCATTGCTGGAAACTTTAACAGATCTGCTCTGATAATCACCGACCCAGCAGATGTGTCCGTCTGTCAGAGTTGCTCCTCCGCCCTCCCCTCTTTTTATTTATAGACCTTCCAAAAGTCGAACTCAAATCACACCCCTCCCCAATCAAAGAAATACAAGTTGGGTTTTCCAGTCCAACAAAAACGAGCTCCTCTTATCTAACTGTAAAGTGTTATTCCAGACTTTATCGGCCAGTACAATATATGAGGCTGTTTGTGTTACAGTACATTTCCCTACATTTCCCAAAGGCGGTATCTGAAGACAGACGCAGTGGCTTTAGCAGCAGCCTTAGTGGTTGAATTTATTCAGCCATGTCTTGTGAGGTTTATTTACCTCACCAGTGCTAATAGAGTGCACTCACGCTGTCTGTCTGAATATGCTGACTCTTTCATATACACGCCGGCTCTGGAGGTTTTAGGGCTAAAAGCAGACTTTCACCCAACTGTGTCCCCCTTTTGGAGGGGAAACACAAGAGACAGAAAGAAGTATCAAGAGGGGGAGCGAATGACAGTAAAAAGGGAGGAGGGCAGCTGGGGAGGGCAAAAGGGAGGAGAAGGGGAGAAAGAAAAATGAGCAGTCGTTCACCCTGCGAAGGCCTGGAAACGGTATTCCTATTCCTATAGAAGCACCTCTTTGATCTTATGAGAGGGCAAAATCGCAGACAGTTTTGCTGTCATCACTTTCACTTGTACTCTGCCTGAATTATTTATAAAAGAACTCAATAGAGGGTATAGGAGGGACAAAACTCTTTTTCACTAACAATACTAAAAGCAAAAAAAAAGAAAAAGAAAAACGCTCTCAAATGGCCAAAAAGAAATGTCACATCAACCTTAGATCATGTCAAAGCTCCGTCACAAAGCCCTGGTTAAGTACACCTAATGTTTAGATAGTCTGCCAGAGAATATGTCCGTGTGTTTAAAGGGGGATAGCATTTCAACCACTCTCTCCAAACAAATAACACTGGCCGGCCATGAAAAGCAATACAGAAACTGAAACGCTTTGAACTGAGGAACCTCCGAGCAACAGGAAGGGCTCTCAGGAATAATATCACTGTCTCCTTTCCTTACGGCTGAGTGGGCGTCTGTATTTGCAGAAATAGCAAACAATTTGTTGAAGAAGGGGGGCAGAATAATACTCACTGATTTGTTTAATATTTCGATCTTCCAGTCTCACAGTTCTGTGCGATGCTCCTTAACGTGTTTTTGACAATAAAAGGTAGGAGGACATTTGAATATGTCTTATTTATGTATGTGTTCCTTTTTTTAGCTGTGACAAACTTCTGATCTAATGTGTGAGTCTGGTGCTAGTTTGCTTTGCTTTAGATTATAAATCTGCTCAAGAAAAATCCCATACGGTATTCTTCAAGGCTCCATACTCAGGTCACTTTTATTCTATATTTACATGCTCACTCAAGTTCAGGGTAATATCTTAAAATACATATGCCAATGAGACTAAACTTTATATCTACAGTATATAAATTGGGGTCAACATACGACCACAGTCCTTTCTAGCTGCAAAATCAGTGTTTCCAAAGTAAATGAATGGAAGGGGACACATTTTTTGCCAGATAAAAGCATATAAAACGGTTGTGATTAGAGGTTAGAGAAAAGGGACGAACTACACTTAATGAAGCTAAAAAAAAAATATACTAGATAGCATGATGAAAACCAAATATACCTTCTGTTCTATTCAACATTCTTTTAAAAATAGGAGAATTTGGGCACTGCTAACTCTTTAAAACCGAGAAACTAGCATGTGCTTCTAAAATGCTGCTGCCAGAGTCCTGACCAAGATCAGGATCACACCAGTCCTTATCGTTCTGGACTGGCTTCCTGTTGGTGAAACGATAGGTATTTCAATCTTATTAATAGTCTGTAAGGAACTGAATTATAATGGGCTTAAATACAAATCAGAGTTGCTTCACTCACAAGTGAGCTATTCTGTCAAAGTTCTCAACAGCAAAGCAAAATCAGCGTGGGCATTTAGCATTTATGCTCCCCAGCGCTGGAGCCCTACCCCAACCCCTGCAAAAAAACAACTTAGATGTGAAGAAACTTTTGGCGCTAATAAACCAGGAGTAAAATCCTTACAGCTTCATGAAGTCACATAATTTTATCAGCTAATATTTGTTTTATTTTAGCTATTTCTCTAAAACGAATGCCTAAACGCTACTGTTATTCTTTGAATGTCTTGAATGTATTTTTGTTCTTTTTTCTGTGAAACAGTACATTAACTCACATGTTAATTGTACTAAAAAAAAATACAGCAGCCTTGCTTTAGGCTGCCTTAAATCACGCAATTCACTGTCCAAAAACACCACAACTAGAGCTACGCAAGCTAACGCCTGAAGAGATGGTGGACAGTGGGAGCCATCCAGGCTAATGTGCTGGGGTCCAGAGAGGAACTCAACCTGGCCTAAAACAAAACAGCCAGGCTATTTATCAAGCAGCAGATGCTGATTCCTTAAATAGCCTGGCACAGAAACTGCTCCAAACTAGGCCATTATTGCAGAAAAAAGATAGCACAACTGGATTTATCACTGGGATTTTGGTTCATTTCCTATTAGATGCTTTATTTTCTAATCTTTTTAGCTCGTTTTAAAACGTTTCACCAAAAGAAAAAAAGAAAGAAAAAGAAACTGTCTATATTTCACTTTGGGCTTGTTCAGACAATAATATTTCTGTTCCGGGGGATCAGTCATGGAAGAATTTCATTTCATCTTTTATTTATATTTGTACTAAAGACATTTGGGCCCCTCATATCTCTGGCTTCAATTAGGGAAACAAAATAGGCCCCCGCCAGCTTTGTGCCGGGGCCACAAATATGTTACACATCCATTCTCTGCCTTTCTTGTTTTGCTGCTATGGTGAAAAGAAAATAGCGGTGAACTTTCCCTGAACCAGACTTCCTTTAATGGGCCCGGCCGTGTGTTGACCCAGCAGAGTCGGCTGGAACCTGATACTATCCAGCTCACTACGCCCGCACGGGCAATCAGATTACACGGGGCCCAACAATACACTCCACACGAGTCCAATTTCAAGCGCCACAATGCAATAAAAGTGCAATAATTGAATTCACGTTCTCGCCCCCGTTTACAGGAAGCCGACACAATGCGATGGGCATAACAAGAGAGGGCGATAACGCATTAGACATCGGGATAGTTCTGATCTCGCGGCGGGATTCTGATGACTCACTTTCAGTCGTCTTTTTTGTTGTTTTTTATTTCTTTTTTCCCCGACGACGGAAGTAGCGACTGAGCTCTTATTACCCAGAACGCTGTTAATGCAGTGATTATGATCTGTTATAAATCAATTGAAACCACAAAAGTAATGTTAAGCCCAAGTGAGCACACTCCCTTAGTGGATTTGGTTACACAGAAAGAAAGAGGGGGAAGAAAAAAAAGTCATCTGCTCTTCCCATCTTGGGATATCTTCAGGAATTCAGCCTGATAATGTCCTCTGTGGCTCCGGCTTGCGGAGAAAGAGCATAATATTATTTCCCGGTGGTTATGATTGAGCCATTAACCTTTTATCTCAGTCTTTTGTTTGACGTTTCTAAAAAGGTAAGGATGGAGATATTTATTCCATTTCCGCCCAGCTGGCCAAAACAAGCGGGTGAATCATTCGTCTGGGGCGTGGGTAAACAAAGGGCCTCCTTAGGTCTCTGCCAATCAGGCCTTATAAAATATTAACCCAATGTCATTGCCCTTTTAAAAATCTCTCACCTAGAATTCCCTAATTGTTCCCTTTTTCTTTATCTCTGCGGTGCAGAGAGTAAATAAATTAACAAAATAGCTTTTAACGCCCCGGGTAACCTTTTAACTGAAGGATTATCTGGGGTTTATTTTTCATTTCTCTCACCGCGATAGCCGAGCATGCCCCATTGATTGGTTTGCTGGGGTGGTGACCAGCCATGAAAACAAGGTCTTATTGATAAAACAAAGCAGCTTCTTACCTTTTAAGTGCCAGGTCAGGCAGAATTTCAGCTACCCCCCCACATATCCCCATGCCTCCCTCCACGCCACCACCTCCCCTCCTTGCACCTTCCAAGACCATCAGGGGTCTGAATATGCTGAGCTGATGGGTTTCTTCTTATTCTTCTTCTTTTTTTTTTTTTTTTGCTCCAATCAAATAGTTTAAAAATATGCACACATCTCCCCCAAGAGGTTAACTATGTTTGTTGAAAGATGAGGATAACATGTCTGTGGTGTTTTCCTGCAAATTTTAAATCCCAACAGGTATGATAAGAGCTTTGATTGAAAGGAGGAGATGAAATGCTTTAATTCTAAGAGCAGAGGAAAAATAAAATAATTAAAGGAGTTGGCAAGTAAAATTAATCATGTACAAGCTTTAATCCAAAAATAGATTTGAACTAGAATGGCAAGGAAGGGGGGATGGGGGGGATGAATAAATACAATTTTCCTGATGTGAATTTATGATGATAACATATATGTCCAATTAATTATTATCTGATTAGCATGTGCTCTTTGCTCTCTGGTTCCCAACATCATCAGCCGCAGTAAGCTCAGGTATGGGAGATATATTAATGATGGCTATGCAAGCTAGGCGATTCCTATTGCTTCTTTAGATTAATTTATTACGATTTTTTTTCTTTTAGTTAATTGTTGTTTTTGCAATATTTTGAAAATAAAAAGTCAGTGGACATAAAAAATGCCAAAAATGTTTCTCACACCAGCAAATAGCTCTATGAACACAACTTTTCCCAGTGAAAATGTAACTATTACTTATTACTATGGATCCTGAATAGAAGAGCAATTGCTTTCCACACTCTATCAATGTTTGAGACTCTTATTTTGAAATTATAAAGGAAGTAGCTCTTTAGTTGTGTGTTGACTGAGCCAAATACTGAACAAAGCTCATTGGGCTGACTGAAAGCAACTGCTTTGATTCGGGTAACTTCAAACCTCCACCTGTGTGAGTATTTGCAGTTTTGATCAAACATCTGTGCATAGATGAAAAGTTGAGACACCTACGAAAAATGTTTATAGCCACTTATTTTGTTAGTTCAAACACCAAATATGCCTCATTATGCATTCAGATGCACTACTGCAGACGCTAACATCCACCATCTTCCTTATCGCTGCTAGTGGGGTTGCAGCCAATCAGTGCCAAGAAAAATGAATGGAACACTGGGATTGGCTGATTTGGAAACTCCAGCCAATACTATGTCAAGTAGCATTGTGCTAATGTATTTCAGCTTTGTATGTACCTTACCTATGTTGTACAAAAATGTCTGCATGTCTGCAAATACAAAACCGCATTAACAAGATTTGAGCATTTTTAGAATCGTTTGTCCATATTTAAGAAAAATACTTTACCAACATATAAAATTGATTATAAAGTCAAGTATGTGGGTGGGAAAGGGATTGTTTATGGTACAAAAAGAATGTAGGAAAGAACAAAATGACCCTATGTAAACATGAAATGAGTGTTATGGGTGTTACAAAACCACAGAAGAAGCCCTGAGTACTTTGAAACGGTGAGGAACGTTTTTACTACTCAGTAAACAAACATTGCTTAACACCCAAAACAAATAATTGTAGAGCTAGAATCTCAGTCAGGTCTTTCTGATGCGATTTTGGTGCAAAACAAATAGCATCAACCAGTTAGTAAAATATGACACGTTCAAGTCCCCTAATGTGTGACACCAAGCGGCCTAGTACTTTAAAGACAGGTAAAATCTAAACTGAATTTGTATTACTATTATTATTACTATTATTTATTTATTTGAAATGTCTTTATTAAAAGACACATTTCAGAAGTATGAAACCTTTAACTTCCTTGTAAAACCATAGATGAGTTAGTTTGTTTTTTTTTTCTGGGGGGGGGGGGGGGACATTAGGGTTACCGTTGACTGAAACTATTATATGTTGCGTGCTCGAACCAGCACTGGAATATTGTTCAACCATTACGGATTCCTAAAAATGGAGTTTACGTCGTGAGAAACCTTAATCATATTTTGTGAAAAGAAAAAAAAAAATGCTCCTAGCTATGTTTCCATCAACACAGTTTCATGTTTCACCTAATACAGTTCTACAAAACAAATGTACCGATAAGCTCGAAAGTGAGGGAAGTTGTACGTTAAACGTTATCTACTGCTGTGTCCTGCATGTGTGTTTTCATTTTGTTCTTTTTAGATTTACTGTCAGTCAAAAATTATAAATGACATTTATTTTTATCTTTTTCCAATGATTTACAAACCAAAGCAACTGATCGATCATTAAAAGAAGAGCCTACTTCATTATAAAAGTAATTATTGGCCGACTTGGCTGTGTGACAGTTTGCAATAGTTTGACAAAACAGCGTCGGGACAGAAGAGCAGAGTGTACGTTGCCTTCACTCGAAAAAGAGGGTGAAAAAAGATGATTTATATTTCCTGCTGACCTTGGCAGTCTATTCGTTGTGACGATCATAATCTCAGAGTCACAGTGTGATACATGAGAATGAATTCACTCATCCATCTTTTTCATGCATCCATCTATCCTTTCCCTGATCTTGTATCTGTATTTGCATTGAACCTATTCTTGGATTATCTCAATCAGTTTTCCCCCCTCGCACCTGTCAGACACTGCCTCGCACAGGTAGCCACAGTCCGCTTATCTGATCTAGATAGCTGGATTACAGCGAGTTGGTGAGTGCGGCGGGGAGGGGGAGAAAAGAAAAACACACTTTTATTTATTAGAGTTAGGCAACAGCTGCATCCGCCTACAAACCGGGGGAACCTTTGTTGCGGAACAATATATCACAGATCAAATGGTGTGAAATCAAAGGAGGGAGAGAGTTAGCATCAATCCGCCACTAAAACCCCCCTTTTAAACTGCTGTCTGTTCTCTGATCCCTGGGTGGACTAATGTGCAGGGTTGGGATCAGCAGCAGTCAAGAGAGAGTGGGTGCCTTCCTGGTGCCTTTGTCTGGCCTCGGCGGCGATTAGAGCCATGCTGGGTCACGCCATCGCCGCGCCTGACGGGGCGCAGGAGCCGGCTGCACTGCCTGCACGTTGGCCTTGCTAAAGGACAGCGCTCAGGGTTCTTATACGTGATGAGAAAGTGTGGATCTTTACATCTTTGTCCAGATGTGGATGAAGGTGGAAAAAGAAAACTGAGCATAGAAAAAAAAAAATTCAGACTTTGTACTTTATTTTCCATACATTCTATATCATATTTTATCTATTTGTTAATCAATTTGTCATTCCATCAATCTAACTTTTTCCATCCATCTTTCAATCTATTCCTGTTTAGAATCTAACCATTCATCCTTTGCATATCAGCTTCCATCCATCCACGCATCCATCCTTCCAATGTTTGTCTGAGATCTGTCCATCTATCCACCCATCTATTTCCCCATCCATTATTTGTCCAACATCTATCCATATCCTACAATATTTGATTTTAGCAGGTTCAACAATGAAAGTCTGACCAGTGTAAAAGCATGTGCTATACATTTGTAGTAGGTGTAGTTATACCTTGACAAAAGGGACCAGAATTTACTTCTGCATAATGGCGGAAGTGGAACTTGATAAATGTTTATGAACCCTGGATAAAAAAACCCCTCCTACCAGGAATCGTGTCCTGTAATCGCGTTCTATTAGATATTTGAAGCCTCTCAGGTGTGAAATAGAATATTGGAGCGATCTAAAGCACGATAAACTGCCGATTATTCCCGTGCATCATTAATGTTAAAAGCTGATTCCATAATTGTACGTCCCATAACTACAGAGTCTCAGATTGTTCAGTATCACATCAACAGACTCTGATAATGAGTAAGCAGCCTTCCTACAACGTGGCGCCTGATGAGGAAAGCCTAATTGGTTGACTTTTCCATGCCTAATGGATGATTCTCTTAATTAAAAAGATACTGTACCAAATGTTAGAAATCAGATAGCGCTTAAAGTAAATGCGCTTAATCAAATGTACGAGAATGAACAGTTCCAGGAAAGCCTAAACGAGATTGGTCGATATGATTTTCGTGCCAGTATTTATTAATTGCGAGAGCCTTTGGTTAGAAAAAAAAAGAAAAAAAAACAGAGCGGGGTCTTATCTTCAAACTGCGAGGGGAAAATTTCATCTAAACGCTCGCGCTGATCTCTCTCTTTTTTTTTCATGAACTGCGATGCATATGAAACAAGTCTTCAAAACAAGGCTTTAAAAAACTTACCCAGTCAGGGTGCCTTTGAGGATATTTAATTAAAATCTAATCCTGCATTCATTAAGGCTCACATAAATTAAGCTGTCATTCATAAGATTTATGGATTCTCATTTGCATATTGCATACAATTCATCAATTACTCAAGTATGAAAGGAGCGCATTTCCCTTGGAGCTGCCTGCTAGCCTGCCAACATTTGAAATGAGAGAAAGAGCACAACTGTCAGGCATTCACTGCAAACTTTTCCCCACAATGTCTGTGCACTGATTAATCTCATTTCCTAGGCATCCCTTACAAGATTGTACACAGTCCAGCTGCACTTTTCAATTATTTCTCCTGTCCTCCCAACTAACTTTGAAAGCAGGACGGGCTAAACGTGCACTGGGGCTACTTTAGTCTTTATGTATATAACATGTCCTTTTTTCGCCGGGGTAATCATAAATTACAGATGGGGGGGGAAGGAGAGGGCGGGTGTTTTAGAGATCCTAATGGAAGAGAACTGTAGTAATTCTATTGCAAATCCCATCAGGCAAATATTCTGCATCCTATAATAGCATATTTCCTGTCACATTTAGCGAAGAATACCTCCAGCAGGCGTTCTGACAGAGCGAGAAGGCAGAAAAAAAAAAGAAAAAAGAGACGAGATGGGGGCAGAGGGTGGTTGGGTGACAGTGGGCAAGAAGAAAACAAAAGAGAGGGGGAGAATCTTAGAGGTAAAAAACAGATAAAAGAAAAAAACTCCCTCTTTGGACATGAGGCTATGGGAAACCCAGTGTGGAGTAAGTGCTTAAACCAAGCGGTGCGTGAAAGCATCCGAGATAAAAGGTCAGGCGAAAAAACAAACAGACCACTCGCGAGGACGAATGGAATTAATTGACTCATTAATATGCATGGCTAATAAAGCCCAAAATCCTAAAACAAAAATCATTGTCAACCATTCCCTTTTAATGGCTCTTATTTTCAGCTTGAGAAGAGCCGGTCTACAGGGTGTATCAATCTTAGGAGGGGTGGGGTTCCTCCGGCAAAACAGGCTTCGGGGGGCAACCTCCGTGTTGTGCGCTCATGTCCTCCCCGGCAGACAAAGGCAGAGTTGTTCTGGTGGAGGGATTAATTGAGAATTAATCCCGCTTTCTGGCAGTGGAACAGACCGGCAGTTAGGAGTGAAAGTCATCCTGAAGGGTAGTTAATTGGTTCCCCCCATCGCAAAAGCTTTGGAGAACAGAAATCAAGCTGCAGTTTTCATTAATCCTCCCTATTGTTTTGAGAAATTGTTGTAGAGAGTGACTTCAGATGGAGTCAACAGTTAAGGCTTTTAATTTGCTTTTAATTCTGCCAGCGGGGCGACAATTAACAAACCCCAAAGAACAATAGCTTGGAAAATTATGCGTTCGATTGACTCTAAATGACTCTGGAATCAAAAACCGATAAGCAATTATTATACTGTACTCTACAAACGGTAAGTACCTCAAACATGCCTGAACCACTGGTTGTCTCGGTTCCTCTCCCTTCATCTCTCCACAGGTGCTTAACAAAACTATACCTCTTTCCTTATTTGTCACATGCCAACCGAAAACTTCAGTGTATTTTAATGGGATTTAGATGGATTAACCAGGACAAAGTAGATAATGAATACATGGTTTTCTTTCGTTGACACATAAAAAGCATAAGAAATTATTTGTTTTCAGCCCCGTTTACTCTGAGACCTTAAATATAGTGAAAAATTCAGCACAACCATTTGTCCTCAGAATTCATTTCAGCAGTAAATTATACTTTTTTTTTCATTATTTCCCTTTGGGATCAATAAAGTACTTTTGACTTTTGAGTCCATCTCTGTGTAATTTGGGTTTGTCTCTTGACGGTTTGCTCATCTGTGGACTTTGCCCGTTTGTCTAGGCAAAATGGACACACATCAATTAGATTAGATCGGGATCATCAGCGAACATCAACTTTCAGTTCATTTTGATTCTTAATTGAACTGACTTTGAGTGCAAACAAATGAATATTCTGTAATCTACATAGGCTTGCATGTAATGAGTGAAATTTTATTCCATTCCAAATGCGATCCAATAGAATGTCGATTGCGAATCTACGACCCAGCAGCAGCTTTTCTTCCACTACTGCTTTGTGTTTATCTTCACCCATCTTCCCATTAACTGTGAGCAGCTTCCCTGTACCTGCTGTATGGAGCATTAAAAAGTCTTGCAGTGGCGATAAAATAGGTAAATAATATATAGTATCAGTTGTGATATAAGCCTATTTTTTCTTTTTCCTCTCTTTCTCACCTGTGTTTCTGTGACCTTTAGCATTTTTGGTGTAATTTGATCATCTGCTGCTGTGTGACTCTGTCCAACTTGGGAAATATTACATTAGCACGTAAACTGCTTATTCATGAAACTAGGAATATATCAGCCACCAACTAATGCACTCTACACAATCCTTTGCTATATGGCACAGACATGTCAATGTGGGTGCAGTATATGATTACTGCACACACGTTGACATCGCAAAGATGAAACATTTGTGATATTGTGCAGCTGTAGTTCTCACAGCATGATGCTGCCTTTTTTTGTGACTTTCTTCAGTCAGAGGTTTAATCAGATCCTCTGTAATCTCTAGTTACAGACTGCTACTGGAGATCATCCATTAAATACTTTTTTAATACCATATTCATTTCTCTTCCCTATTCCTAAGTTTTAGAATTGCACCACCGGACCGCTGGATGTGATTAGTTTCAGGTCCAAATGGACACATAAGACATAAAGAGAGGATGATATGACGATAAGACAAGGAGACACAGCGACTAACAGCAGACATGGAGGAGGAAGAACGTGCAGAGGAAAGGAGAGTGAAGATAGTGCAAGGAAAAGAGGGAGGAGAGACAGAAAAAAAAAACACACACACACACACACAGTTCACAAACACACTCCAAGTTCAAGCAAAACAGGAAGAGAGCGGTGATTAGCATTAATTGCAGTGAGGATTGGAATCCTGTGTGAAACATTAAACAAAAATTATCTAGTGTTTATTCATTTTCCGGGTTTTCCTTTTTTCAATAATTAATTGAATGTAAATACTTTGAGAAGTCCAAAATTATCTAGAGAGGAAAAGAAATGTTTACACAATCAGGGAAAATGTTCCCGTCCTCCGTCTCTCTCTCTTCTGTGTACACGGAAAGGTTAGGGGCTCGGGCCTGTTCCTCGCCGATTCCCCACCAGAAGCAAGTGTCGGTTCCCCCGAGTGCCGACCGCTGGGACGGTGTTTGCATATTTAGATACAAGCCACCCTGTTTGTGCAGCCCCCCTTCCCCCCTACCACCGAGTTCTCTCTCCAAACCCCCCCACCACCCCTCGATCAATTTGGCCAGCTGTGCTTTCAAATGTCTTTTTATTTTTTTTTACCCCCTCCCTCCCCCCCCACCGCCCAACAACATCGAGACAAACCGGGCAGAGTCTGACGTGCGAGCGCGCACACTTCACAGAAAGAGAGAGAGAAAGAGAAATGAGTTCAGAGGGAGCCCCCAGCCTGCGCGGCGTTCCCAGACGGGCATTTGTACTGAGTTAAAGACAAATCAAAGCCCGACGCCTCAATGAGACGCGGAAGAATCGGATTCCGTCTGCGTGCGTCCCTGTGATCCTTCCGGAAGCATCTCCGAGAGAGGAAATAACAAGGACTCAAACACGAGTCCCCGCCCCTGGAGCGGGGGGAGGGAGGGGGGCAGACTGAAGGTGGCAGCTACAAGCTTTAAGTGTCACGTCGGTGACTGGCACGGAGAGCAAACGCGACAATCGCTCCCGACATGCCGCTATAGGCGTTTCCCAAATAACTCTGTTTCGGATGAGGCGAGGCGCTCTCCGAGACTTTGTGCTTCTCTTAAAAGCTGAAACTCCATTTAAGCCTGGCAGGCGAGCAAACAGGCCCACTCAGCAGATAGCGGGGAAGCTGCCGGGTGTGCTTGCAGCTTGATGGTATAATTCTTAATGTACGGCTTGACGAGACATAAATCTTAGCCAAGCATCAGCTCACCTGAATTCTTTTCTCTGCCTCTCCCTCTGCCTCGCTCTCTCTCTCTCTCTCTCATGATGAATTGTTTGCTACATCTCGGAGACTAAAACCCTTCAACCTCTTCAAACCCGGGTTTCTAATAACGCGTAGGTGCTGGGGAGAGGTGACAGCATGATGAATATCACAACAGACAGCTCCAATATGGGACAATTTTACCAGATCGATATCTCACTGCAATATCAGAGAAAAGGAGCTGATATTAGTCTACACAGTGTATTACAGATGGGGTACATTTCTTCTCTGTGCACTCCCTGTGAACCTAGGCTATATTTCATCCGTGTCGCCGATGGTTTACACGCTCACAAATGCTGTGGAAAGTAATCACGCCGCGGCAGCCACGCCAGATGCATCTGCTTAGAATTATCCATATGTGTGATGCGCCTATAAGCCCCCTTGTTCAACACGCCGATGGACTTGCAAATAAACTGTGAATCACTTTAGAGGATGTTACAGGCCATTATTTCTGGCGAGACCAAATGTTTTGTCACGTTCTAATGGAGAGATCACAGGCGGGACGCGGGAGACGCGGCTCTTTAGAGGAAGGCAGGGGCTGCAGAGAAAGGAAAAAGAGAAAAGGCGGTTGCTCGTTTTCGAACTCTTCAATTTGCAGAAAGCTTCGGCTGCGCGAACACGGCAGATGTCGGCGCATTTGTCACCGAGCTGGTGACAGTTTTAAAATCGGGTCTTGTTTTACTTAAATCAAGTTTCAGTCGCAACTTCCCGACTTTGAGCTGAAGGCCAACAGAGTATGTGTACTTGATCCTCAGGGTGGCGAGAGAGGAGAGGTAACTATTTGTATACTACAGCCTCTTCCACAGCAAGGCCTGCTTTGCTGAATGTTTAATTTTGTCAAAAGGTAGTTCTTTGTCTACCCTGTTGCCACATGCGTGTTCAGACATGTTTGGTGTAAGTGATATCCATTCATACCAAGAAAGAAATATATATATATATAAACATATTTTACCAATAAGAGAATATTTTGTTGCCACAACAGACCCCTGAAAAGTCTAGCTCCCTGTAGTTATTGCTGTGGGAGCCCAGTTATCTCAGGAAAAGGTTCTTTTGGTTACGAAAGAGACATATTTGGAAATATTCCTAAAAGAGACATCGACTAAAAGAGTCAAGTCATCCATTTATCTATCCACTTTCAGTACCACTTATCCATTGCAGGGTCATGGAGGGGCTGGTGTTTCCAGTGGGAGACTGGGTGAAAGGTGAGGAACACCCCAAACAGGTCAGGAGTTCACCGTAGGGTCAGTTAAATCATGTTTTACACTTTTGTCTGAAACAATTTCTACGACTAAGTCCCAGCCAAAAACACAATGTCGTTTCCCTCTATATTGCTCTTCCTCTCCATCTCTTTGGTTTCCATGGCATGATTACTATGCCTTCCACTTGTGTTTACCAGGGTTTATGACTAATGCATCCCGGTACGACACCTTCTGATATAAACGTGTTCCAATAAATTAGCTCCAAACTCAAAAACATTTTCAAAATTTGCAAAATTGCTAAAACTTATTTGAAAATGAAAGCAAGTTTTTCTTTTTCTAATATATTTTATTTTAATCAGCCCAGTCATATACACGTGATTATGTCCGCACGTGTGATTAGAGGTGTGAGTTTAATTTGCGGTGAGACTAAATTATGGTTCAGGGGACTCATCACAGTCCAAACATTTGTTGAGGCCTAGATGAAGAAATCAATCACGAGTGGTCGCTGACAAATTAACCGACGCGACTCTCTTTGTCGGGGCTCCGCGCCGAACGCCGCGGTCAGGTGACGCGCGCGAGAAGAAATGGAATGAGACACCTTCTACTTCCAAGGGAGATGGATGCGTACGGGATGAGAGGGAGAGGAGGAAGGGGTGAACGAAAGAGTGAAGGAGGGGAGTGCAGAAGCTGCTAACGCTTAATATCTTCACTCTCCAGGGGGCCGGGGCGGAGGGCCCCGCTGCTGTCAGCTGCAATAGGACCAGTCTTTTTGTGAGTGCCCAAGGTTCGTTAAGGGCTATTAATGGAACACAGCCTCCCTTGTGCGGGGAACTTGTCAGTGTTTCATTAGAGACTGATAAACATATAATGCAAAAGTGTCAAGCGGAGTGTGTAAGAGAAAAGGGATTTTGGGATTGAAGTGCCACAGTCGTTCCGTCGCTTTAACACCGACAATAACTCAGAGTCAATAAAAGGAGGCGGTGCGGGATTGATGGGCAGCGGACACGTCGGGATCTGCTGAATCTGTTTTTCTCGCAAAAGAACATATTTAACTGGATTTTTTTTTTTTGACAGTCCTCATCTTGCCGAGATAAGACAAGATGGCATATCTTTGTTGTTCACTTCCAGCAGCAAAGCCCCCAAAAAAAGTAAAAGGAAAAAGAAATGTATCATATTCAATTAAAGTTCTTTTTTTTTCTTTCCCCACCACTGCTGAACAAATCTGCCCACAGCTGGGACTCTGGGTCTAGTTCACAAAGTCCTTTTGATCATGTTGCACCAGTAAGAGAGTTTGGAGGCCTATGGAGTATGGGACCAAGCTGATCTTATTATGATAATTGGGAAACATCAACTTCAGATGGCACTAATGGAGTGAGATTCCACTGATCAAGAGCGCCTATTTGACTGTAGAAGTTCACTTTTTTTTTTTTTTTTTTGAGAGGCAGACATTATGCAACGCTCGGGTTGCGTTCCCAGCAGGCAGCATGCAGAGACTGCCGGCACAACCATGAGTACGCTTTTAAGCTTTGGTGTTCGGGAGCAGTGTAAACGCCGCGTGACGTTCGACGGCGACGAGAAGTGCTGGTCGGGCGGAGTTAAAATCTCTTTCCCAGAAGAGTGAATAATTGGTTACCCCGACCATTAATCGGTTGATTTTCTTTCCTTTCTTTCTCCTCTTTTAACCTCCACTCTTCAACTGAGAAACATCCCAAGGTTCAATAATTAAAAACGTGTCAGGTGAAAGTCCAGCGTGCTTCCTCACACTGTAAGTTCTCACATTCCCCCGCTTTGTTCATCTTATTAACCTCCTCTCAGCTCACCGCGCCTTTAAATGAAATCTTTAGCCCCTTACATGTGAAATTAAAACTGCCCTCCCTTGAGCGCTTTTAATTATTCTTCTTCAGGAGAAAACTTCCACTTTTTGTCAAGGCGGCCTTCTTTCTTTTTCTCCTTCTTTCTTCCTTCCTTCCCAGTCGCCCACTCCTCACTCCCACTCACTGCCCAGGTCTGTCATGCTTCACTCCTCCCTTCAGCCCATTGCTCTCTCTCCCCACCTTTTTTTTTTCCCCTTCCCTTTTCTCTTCTTCTGCAGGTCTGTTTAATTCTCACCTTGCTCTGCCCTTGTCATCAAGTCATTGAAGCACAAAGCCAGCAGCAAGGGAGTGTTTACTCATTTCCCCACTACATTACCTCTCCTATTAATCACTGCATGGAAACTTCTGGACACTGAAGCTTCTCTGCAGCCGCTACCCCAGCTGCCCTCTCTGCTAACAGGGCAGGCGTTCGCTGGTGCACATGGAGCACACGACTTGTTTCTTTAAGGAAGCCCTCGTCAAGCTAAAGAGGTGATTTGAAAGACTTGAGACAGGTTAGGACCGGTATGAGATTTTCAACGTTTGATGACGTTGAGCAAAGCGACCGGGGCTTCACAATATTTACCGAACATTTTCAAACAAGAATGACCCACTTGACACAGTCATTTATATTATAAGCAGAAATGCAATACCACCAAAGCTAAACTGGTTTCAGAAATAGGTGATCAAAATTGGGCTAGATGTTCAGGTGGCTAGCCTGTATTTAGGTGCTTAACACAGAAGTAATTAGATGATTTTCTGCTTCATCTCCCCTGACCGGTAAACCGTGGGTCTCAAACTCCAAAAGTCAGATTTTTCTCACACCAGTAAATGCATCATAACTCAACACCAACAGACAGCTCAAAGAGCTCATTGTGGATGCCTTAACAGAAGAAAATGTTTTCTATTTCAAAAACGGAGAGGCGTCAAAGAGCGTGAGAGAGAGCAAGGAATTTAGAAAATAACAGGAAGGCTGAACATGTCACCGCTAAATTTGATGTTTCGTTCTTTTGATTTCTCAACCTCAGTTTTATACGGACCATTTTGGAAATGTCAGATTTAGAGTCATTATCCATATGGAGAGTTCTTCGTGTAGATAATTGCTTTTGTAAAATGGTAAATATAGTTTAAAGTAAATGGCGCAATCATGATTTCACTATGCGTTACTCACTTACTTTGATAAGTGTGGTGGGTGACATGATTTTTGGGGGGTTTTGGAACAGACAATGTTTTTTTTTTATTTTATTTTGCAAGCATAAGTGTATAAGTGTATGCGAGCATAAGTGTGTTTTTTATGCAGCATAAAGTGAGAGAAAACTCCTCGCACCTTCACCAGCATTATATCAATCCGACTAGAAACACTGACAGAATTTTTTTTTGCATTTTTGAAACCTGTACTCTTTAAATCCTCGATACGCTCTGATATCTGCTAACTGGCCTGTGCATAATTCAAAATGTTAATGTGAATTTGTCGTGCGAGAAATGATGCGTTTGTTGAAAATAAACAGAAATATCACTCTTAAAAGATAAAAGTTCAGGTAAACAGGACTTGTATGACATTAAAATGCAAAGTACATTATAGGCAGACAGGATGAGCAGAGGTTAGTGCCTCTAATTAATCTAATTTAATTGCATGTAAATTGTGTTTTAAATGCAGATGAGGGGGGGAAAAAAGCTGCTTTTGATGAGAAGAACACACCCTCTTGTTACTCTTCACTTGTTCTATTTGTGAAATGGGGAAAAAGGGGGGAAAATTAAGAACTGTCCATCACTCTCATCTAAGATCAAGACTCAAGACCTGTAAGAACATATACAGATACACACACACATATATATATATATACCAGATAAACAAGGTAAAGCTGCTCCAATGGATTCTTATGAAATTCAATTAACACACCAAATGCTTTTCCTTTTTCCTCTCCTGCCCTAATTCCCACATTCCCCGCTGCAATGGCTGCATTCCCGGCGATTATGCTCTCCGCTTGGAGTGTGCCATAAATTCACAGGTCTGAGAAAAAAAGGCTGTAACGAGAGCGCCTTAAATATGGGAAGGAGACGTTTGAGAAGATGGATCGCCGTAGGCTAGTGGTCTAGCAGCAGTGGGCAGGGGGAACATGTTTGTGAAACACATGCCCCTCGCTGCTATACTGCTCCTAATGAGGCTATGGACATAAGCAACATTATCATTAATGATTGAATACCACCACCCCCTCTTCCCCCCCGCCCCCTTTTTTTCCGGCTTTCTTTTCCTGTATTTTATTTTACCCCTGTCCTTTTGCAATTACAGCTTTACTGGATGCCCCAAGGCGAGCGCCATGCCGCATGTGCACAGCCCTCGTACAGCAAAGAAAAAGGGACCCAAAATATTTGAAATGCAAATAATTGAGTAATGTAAATAGTTTTGTGAGAGTTTACTCAGCGAACAATGGCCCCTTATGAGGCTGAAGTAGAACAGAGTGAGAGGGAACAGGACTGCCGGTGTGGGGAGCCGGAGCGGTGGGGGTTGGAGGGATGATCCAACACAATGTGGCCCTTCTCCTAAAGCAACTTGTTATCAGGCGCTACGCAGAGGCCCCCCATTCAATCTGCATTTAAATACATTTCAGTCCACTCACTCATTTGCATTCATTTCTCCCATTATATCTGAAAATGGCCAAATGTCTCGGCAGCACAATGCGGCAGCCTATCACGAGCCAGGGGAAGCCCACACCTGATGCCAATTTAGCCGGCCCGGATCTATTCAGCGCCGTGTCCCGATCTGACAACTCCGGCTCATCCGCATCCAGGAGACTTTTCAATTGGATCTGCTTCTGGTGACAAAATTGTTTTGCTCATTGAAGTCCACCCCCCCCCACCCAACCCCCGAAACCCCTCACCCTCCACCCCCTCTCGTCCCCGAAAATCTCTCCCTCTTTTCCATCTCGTCGTAACTCCCTCTCTCTGCGCGTTTCTGCCCGCTTGGGAGCCATGGGAAAAGGGGCGGCAAATGATTCTCAGTGGCTTCTGATTTCCACTATTTGTTCAGCATTAGGCCCACTTATCTCTGAAAGAAAAAGCAACATGTGGAGAGAAAGTGACAGGCAGAAACTCAGCCTCGCTAGCAGGCCCATTGTGCGCTGAAGATCCGCATTCAAACATGAGGGGCCCTCAAAAGTCTTTCTCCCTCCCAGTCTCTCCAACTCCCCGTCTCGCTCGCTATAAAACGCACACATACTTGTGCGCAGACCTCTGTCACAGTCAATTACTGCTGCTAATCTGTCCCGCAACGGAGAGTAAATATTTCATTACTTTTTCAAATAAACAGTTGGTCTGAGCTCATGAAGTGTCATCTATCCTGTGAAAGGAGCTGTGAAGCTCACATTCAATTACACCGTAAAACCGCCGAGCGTCTGAAGTTGACGCTTTTGTGCCCAGAGCACGCTAGTAAAAATCACTGGACTTGGTGGCAACATCTTGAGATGAAAAGCCGACTCGAGAGCGCACTGCGCCGCCTTTTCTTCTGCCCCAAACAAAACTCTGGGAGCGCAGACTTCTTCTCCACACAAAGCTCTACAGAACCGCTTTCCTAAGCCGAGAGAGAACCAGTAAGATCATTTCACTCAGTGGCAACATCTTGAGGAGAATAGCCGACTCAATAGCCCAGCATTTACACTATGCCACCTTTTCTTTGCCCCCAAAGAGAACAGAAGGAGGGCGATCTTCTTCTCCCCGTAACACGCACAAAAGGGCTAAGACAGTAACAGCTCAATAATTTTCACATTGGGAGCAACATCTTACGATAAAAAGCTCACCAGAGAGTCCGGCATGTACACTGTACAACCGTTTCAAAGTCCCCCAAACTTAGTTCCAGGAAAGAGGACCCCAAAATGCTCGAGTTTTAAAAGCTGAAAGTAGGGCTTTCTGTCTGTCCTGAGAAATGATGGCAATATTTTGAAATCAAGAGCCCAGAATCAAGACTATATAATACATTGGTTTGGCCCCAAAGAAAACTCAGGGAGCACTGTCTTCTTCTCAGCACAACGCGCTCCGTTTAAAAACTCAAAGCATACATTTGTTGGCTAAAAGAAAGAGACTAGCAGCAACAGTTTGTCTTGAAAAACTGATTTGAAAACCCAGCATCGATGCTACGCTACGTCCCCAAAGAGACTCTTGGAGCACGGCCGTGTTCTCAACATAACCCTCTCACTTTAAATGCACAACAAGACGATTTTTTTTTGTGCTGAGAGCTTTATCAGTAACATCTTGGGAAGAAAAATCTGACTCTTGAGAGTCTGTAGCATTTGAGCTAAACTACCTATTCTTTGGCCACCAAAAACAAAACTAACAAACACACAAAAAAAAAAAACACCCTTCGAGGTTCTCTTGCCCTGACTACATTCCCACTGTCGTCCAGGCAGCTCAGTGCAGACACACACAAAACTGTTTTCTCGGTAACATGCTAACTAAGTGGTGTTGTGTGAGATTAGCAGATGAAATAATGCGAGTAGCAGGGAGGGTTGGGGCACTGGCGGGGGGCTGACAGAGAGATCCCAGAGTCTACTGCTCATTAATCACTGCAGCGTCTTTGACCTTTCATTTGCCAAGGGCGCAAGGAGAAGAAGAGGAGGAGGAGGAGGATGAGGAGGAGGAAGAGGGCTACCCGGGAAAAGAAAGGGGGAAAAAAGGCTAGAGAAGAAGCACAAATGTGACCAGCCAAGAAACGGAGACACGGAGACGTGTCGGAGTCCGGAGAAGACGCCATGACACTTTCCTAATGAAGAGTGAAATTAATCAGCTTCACGGACTGTTGGATGAATCAGGCGTTTCCTGGGCCTCAGGTGGTATCAGCTGCTCTGCTCTGCTTTGCTTTGCTTTGCCAGGCCTGATAGAGACCGATAGGCCCCGCTCCCATTTACACATGTTATTAAAAGATTTACAAAGATGTCTGCCTTGCTCCCCTCCCTCGCTTCACACCGGTCTGATCTTTGGGAACCAGGTGCTGGAAATGGCAGCAGGGTGCGACATTAGCATAAGGTACATTTTTAGAATCTAGGATGTGTGACTCCTTTGTTGCATTGCCTCGCAAAAGTATCCCTATCGCAGGAACTTTTTCACAACTTGTAAGGTTGACAGCACAAAGACATTTGGTTCATATCCTACGAGAAACATCAGCAGTTAAAGATGCACAATTATAAAGTGGAACAAAAATGATACGTACTCTTTAATTGCCTTAAGGAGTCACCTAAATAGCAAATAAAGTCCAACTGTGAAGGCCTCAGTGGTTTGTTAGGGAACATTAGGGAACAACCAGAAACACACCAGAAAGGTCAGGAATAAAGTTGTAGAGAAGTTTTGGGGTATAAATTAATATCCCAACATCTTACTGTTCAAGAAGTTATCTAGCAATGCATTATGCCAAACCTACAAAGATATGTCCGCACACCTTAAACTGACAGGCCAGGTGTAGACAGCAGCATTCAAGAGGCTCAGGGTAACTCTGGAGGAGCAGCAGCTCAGGTGGGAACATTGTTTTGACGGGACAACGGCTGCTTGCACATTCTACAGAACTGGCCTTTATGGAAGAAAGACCCATGAGAATTTGGTGGGTCCGCACCATGGCGAATTTCCCACCATGCCTCTGCTTTTCTTCAACTGGGACACAGAAGATGGTCAGAGTTGTTAAGAAGACAAGTGGAAGTAAACGAGGGGAAAATCTAGACAAACACCTGTTCGTAGCGTGCGATGGATGCTCTCCAGGAAAGTTCGGAATAACTGAGAGCAGACAGAAACAAGCAACCTCGCTGGCTAAGGAGCTAAGGCAGACAGCGTGAGTATCCAAGGGTCTCTGCTCAAAAAGGAGGGGGGAAGAGAAAGTTTTCCGGCTTTAACGGATTGATGGTGGATCGGCTTTAAACACTTGTGTTGATTGAGAAACTCGCTGCTTTAATGAGATAATGAAGTGTCAGCGTTTCGCAATGAGAGCGCTATGGAAACACTCCGGTCGATCTAATTAAGGTATAAATAAGCTTGAGAGAAAACAAATGATAACAACACGCTAATCAGATGAATATGATGCCTCTTAAAAAAAAATAAAATAAGAAAACAACAAATGACAGGAAAGAAGTGACACGAGGATATAAACATGGCGAGCCGATAGGATTCTATATATAAGTTTATTTTTAACTCAAAGTGATGTTCAAGGTTAATCTAATCAGACCAATTGCACCTCTGAAGAGCCTGCTCCAGTTTAATTGGCTATTTTTATTGCCTCTGCGAGATTTTAATTGAAACCAAAGGGGATCTAACAACAACTGTGACATGTTGATGTCTGGGGGATAGTTATAAATATGCGACAAAATATGTGCATTATTAATGTGATTTCTTAATGCATTATTGTAATGCGTCCCCCGGAAACACAGACATTTCACTTCAACGCAACTCAATTCATCCTGAATATGTCAGCAAAATAATAAGGAAGCAATTTTCTTGGACTTCAGGCTAATTTGGAGATTTCAATCAATACCAACCCCGGATAAATCCCACGTCTCAAGCACGTTTTTTCTTTTTTTTTTCTAAGACTCGAATTTATGCGGTTTGTGCATTCGCGACGTTGATTACGCCGTTAACTCGGGTGTCATCTTATTCTGAGCTTTGCTGCAGATTAGGCGAGTCAAGAATAGTGTTACTCCCTGTGCTGGAAAAGCGATGAGACCATAAAAAAAAAAAGGAGCCATTGATCCAACAGAAGAGATTACATTGTGTCTGACACAGGCATGAACATTAGCATGAAACTGCTGGATCAAATTCTGCACGGCAGCAGAAGCCATTGATGATATCGATCAGAATCAAAGCTTACTACGATTAGACATCAGCTGCTATTTAAAAAAAGAAGCGCTTCCTTTCTTCATGGCCGCTTGCAGATATTTTCTCTACATCTTTCTGAATGGGCTCTTCAGGTTTCCCCCCCCATTTGGCAGTGCTGTGATGTTAGAGATAGAAGGTTTATTAATTGCAGGCCTGCTTCCTGCTGACAGATCCAGAGAGAGTTTAGAGGCGCACAGGATTCAACTCTGCAGGAGTGTGTGTTTTTGTTTCTCTCTCTCTCTCCCTCTCTCTCTCTCTCTCTCTATCTTTCTCTCCCTTTTTTGTCCTCTGCGGAATGACAATTACTTTTAAACGGTTCCTTTAAAAATCAGGCCTACTTTTTTTTTTTCCAGACCTGACATGACAAAGGTTACGGTAAAAGAAGAAAAAAAAAAAGGCTTCGGTGAAATGAAGGAACCTGAGAGGGCCCGTCGTTCCTCAGCCAGAGTGGAAAACACCACCTACTCAAGCCTGACATCTGTATAAAAACAAAAATAATCTGCTGTCAGCAGAATGTTCAGTGACTCCTATCACCCGGGCGCTGATAAAGACTCCGGGCCGTGTAAGGACTGTGCTGTTATGCGAAGGGGCTCAGCGGATCGGAATGCATGCTAATTGCTGTCAGAAGTATGCGGCGAGCCTTCCGATTTCTGGCATTGCTCCACACCTTTGTGAAGGATATGATAGAAGGGCTCTGGCTAAACAAAGATGACTGAACACCGCACACTGGCTGTATTGCCATGTCGACGGTCACATGCAATCAATCCAGAGGTCAGCGGTGCGCCGTCGGTGTCCTTCCAAATAAAGAAATCGGGTCATGGATGTTTTGCACCTTGCAGAAGTATTCTTGTCTGTTTCCACGTTCTGAGTCTTTACACCATAAACCTGCAAAGTGTTTAAAAAGGAGGCAACTGGATTTCTTCAGTTTAAGCACTGAGGATAGTCATGGGTGACTGACGATCTACATCGTTGTAGTCCTCAAAGTTAAATGCTCTTTTTGGGGATTTCATCTGATAAACTAACAGAAAGTAGGGTGTCATTGTGACATACAAGGCTTTCAATTTTTTTTTTTTACAAATACAAATCTGAAAGTGGTGACATACCTTTTGTACTAATCGCCTCCGAGTTGAAACTTTGCAGAAATACCTTCTGTCGTAGCTTCTAGTCTCTTGGGGGTACATCGCTGCTAGTTGTTCTCACCAAGAGACTGAATTTTTTATTTTTTTTGCTCAATCCTCTTTGCAACATATCTCAAGCTCAGTCAGAGAGTATCAGGGACCCCCGGGATTCAAAAGAGCTGGGTGCCACTCTAGTTTGGAGTTACGTTCAACTGAAAAATCTGCAAATGCCTAAAAACGGGAATTGGGTGTAGGTTCTCCGAATGACACTACAGTCTGCCAAAGATTCTCAACTGGATTAAGATTTTAACTTTCACTGGGTAGTCACAAAACACACAGCTTTGGCTGTACGTTTGGTCGTTGTCCTTCTGGGAAGCTACACCTCAGTCTCCAGCAGTCTTGACCTCTAACCTTTTCTTTCAGGTCATTTAAAATTCCCCCTGAATCCACCTCCCTATAACTTCCCATCTCCTCTGACCAGCTTCTCTGTTCCAGCTGAACAAAAACATACCCACACCTGCCAACTCATCTTTTCTAAAGTTGGATCACCTGTTTTCTTTTCTTCCCCCTGTCCCCCCAGTGTGACTGGATTTTATTTTTGTGTGTCAAAAGTAAAGAGGACTTAATACAAATACAAATGCAGATCGTACTTTGTAACTCATTCCGCTTCACAGTTAGGTGCTGCTTTGCTACACATAAAATCCCAATAAGAACACACAGACTTGTGGTTATGAGGTTGCAGAAGGTGGAACAAAATACTCTTACAAGAATATTATGGTTATTCAGTCAGATGTGCCTGTTTCCTTTGAAGAAAACTAAATACAATTAGGAAATAAACACTTTCTGTCTTTGATCAGATCATGCTGTCGATGTGATTAGAAAGGAGACTTTAACACGTCCTTTTTAAGCAAAACACATAGAAGGACAAATTGGAAATGGTGGCGTTTAAAGCGACACAGGCTGCAAAAAAAGAAAAAAAAAATGTATTCATCATGTCTGGTTTAATCCAGTGTGCCAGTAAAACCTGATGCTCTAAACAGGAGCAAACCTCCCCTTTTAAATAATTGATATTTTCTGATTAAATGTGGCAGTTTGGAGATAATGAATTCTTTATAGTGTGCCTTGAGCAACTCAACAGCTTTGCCCTGCGTGACAGCTTTATGAGGGCGCCTTTTCTGCCCAAATTTTGAAAGTTTAACCTATGTAGATCAATGTGCTTCCTTAAAAGAGTTTAATAAATTAAAGTGCAGGGGGGGGCAGGGGGGGCTTTTCGTTTTTTTCCTCAGCGAGCAGAAAAAGCTGATGAGACAGGTTTAGTTTAATCTCAGGCAATAGAAGTCATTAACCATTCTCCCAGGAATTAAAATATAGCTTGCCCTTTTCTTCTCTCACTTATCATTAGCATCACTTTAATCTCCCCGCGTTTCACACTGCTATTTTAATCATTACTTACTGCCTTTTGACAACTGAGGAACATGGCTTCGCCCCGTTCAGGCAATATCCTGATTTTAGCTGACAAAATGTAGGACATCATTTAAAAATATCTAAATTTCCTCTTCCTCCTTTTTTTGTTCTCCCACTTTTTAGACCCCCTGAATGTCTGGCTATTTATATCAAAGACGGCATAAAAGACGGTGGGGGGAGACTGACTGGACGACATTCAAAATGTCATTCGGGTTTGCTGCAGGGTTAACAAAATCCAAAGTGCAGTTTATTTGTCTTAACCCTGTATTTTTTTTGCTAATAGTGAATTTCACATATTGTCCTATGTGGGTCACGAGGAGTATTGGGGCGGGGGTTATTTGCCTGCCCTTGAATCAATGAGCATTTTGCAACAGAAACTATGCATCTCCAGAGCAGAATATAAATAAAGTATTATGGTCAGTCTCCTAATGACAATGACAGATGTAGGGCAGACTTTTTTTTCTCTCTCTCTCTCTTTCTTTTTTTTTAAGTTTTGTTTCATTAATGTTACTTGTAGCAGTAAAACTGAACAATAGGAGTGGATTTGGAGCATGATTAATCCGGCGACGAAGGAAAAACAATAAAAAAAGGTCATTGGCCTTCAACTGACGGCTCCTTATGGATCTGAAGTTTGGCATTGTGTGAAACTTCCAGTTCTGCTCTTACACGTTTCATACATCAACGAGGCCCCGGAGTGCCAAAGCATTCCCACGATTCCACTTCCAAGTTTATGCAAATAGACACATTTTTGCATCATTACATTTCATTTCACTGATTTAACGGTAATCCATCTAAAGCTAGTGTAGTTCTCCCCTAAAATACATGAAATTGAACTAATCTGCTTTTCCCTCAGTGACTCTCGTCCTTCGCTGCCGTTTTTTTTTCTCTTCTTTTTTCTAAAACTGTGCCAAGATTAAAGGCATTACCAAAGAACAGAAACCTCAAGTCCTTTAGATTAGTGTTCAATTACTTAATCCTTTAATAGAATGTGAGTTTTGCCCAAAACAACAAAGCCCCTCAAATACACATTATTACCGCTGTCAAAAGCGGCACGCTAATTAAGTCTAACAGTTACAAGAAGGTTAGAGTGTTCAGATTCTAGTCTTTTGCAAGGGAGGGGAAAAAATCATGTAAAGCAAGAAGTCAACTCATTACAGTTATTCAAATAATAAAAAAAGAGACTTTTATTTTTTATCTTTTTTTATTGTTTATGGCTTTCAGTGAGTGAAAGGACCTAAATTCTACTTATTTAGCTACTAAAATATTCTTCACACTAGTAAAAGTGTGGCCATGTTATGGCCTACGCAATAATGAGGAAGACTATCGTACTCACAGATACTCTAAGTGACAGTCTTCGAAAGGGTGGTAAGCCACAAAAGATCACCGTTCAAGGAACTGGCTGTTTACAGGGTGCCGTATCCAAGCACAATAAAGGAAAGTTAAGTGGAAGCAAGAGCTGTGGTAGAAAATGGCGTACAAACACCAGGTTTAACGGCAGCTTTAAGAGTACAATGAAACAAAGTCCTATCAGATGTTTTTTGATACACAGTCTTGACTTGTTGCATAAAGCTACTACTAAACCAAAGGAAACGATAGCCTGGATCTACGCCGCATGCGGCTCCGCTCTGCTGCGAACGACGTAGCAGCATTCGTGCATTTCTCAGCTAGCATGATTTCCCAATAAAGTACATGATAATACGGATGAATGGTTTCAAAATGAGTTTGTCTTCGCCCACATTGGCTGCCTCCACCGAAGCTCCTACTGCGACTTGGCGTGGTTTCGAAATAAAAATCATGTTTTGTCTTATGTGTTTATACATAACCATTTTAACAGCTTATACATACAAATAAACTCATATATTGTTTATCATAGCTAGAATTTCGAGAAAATGTAGTGTGTATTTGGTTAATTATTTTTGAAAATATGGCTGTTGTGCTGTTGTGTGTATGTAATATGAGTTTTACTCACTGAACAGCATTACCGACAGAAGTTAGCTTTTTTGACGGCATCATAGAACACCTGTATTCTTCTAATGAGACAGATGAGTGAAGATTTTTTTTTTTTTCCCCATCGAGGTAAATAGAGCTGTTGTTTTGCTAGCCCAGTCTCTGAATGAATACGAACACGAAAACCACCACCTCCCCTCCATTCTTCTTCTACTCAAACCCCCGCGCCCTCCCCCATGCAATTTTTATTTTTTTGTTAAAAAAAAAAAAAGAAAAAAAATCAACAGCGAGTTTGCTCACTAAACGCTTGGAAGCAGTTTATGAACATTTCAACAATAAAATCCCCTTCGCCTGACATCAAAAAGGCAGCTCGGTTCATTTCTGATCCCGATCCAAGTTCAAAGGCGAAGTTAAAGTGATACTTCAAAGAAGCGTGTAATCAAAGACACGCAGCTGTTAAAACAATCTTTTGTTAGCTCATTGTCTTCAGAACAGACTCTTCACAAAATCCCCAAATGAAGGGAAGCAGAATCAAATAAGTTACATTCAGACGCTCTGAGTGGGAGGCCTCGGTGTCATGCTAGAATGAATGCAACACTAAAGATTTACTACCATTTACAGCAGCTGAAGCAGTACAATACGGCTTGGTATCCTGCCTGGGGAAAACTGAACAAAAACGGAACCACCGCGGCCCTTTTAAATATGCCAAGGGCTTCAGGCACATTAAAATATGCCCCAGACAAAAGTGAGGCATTTTGACAAATTAAGTGCCTGGTTATGAAGGCTGCATTGTTATATTTGATGCCGTATCCTTGCTCGCGAACCGCAAGGCTCCATCGCTGTCTGTAAGTAGTATAATGTCCCCTCGGTCGCTCCGCCGCGGCCTGCTGCACTGTGTCATTTGATTTCCTCCACAAGGGCAAGTTGCAGCTGTATTAACAAGTCCCTATCACTACCTGATGCGGTTGAATTTTAATGCAAAGACCATCCGAAAGGTGGGACAAAGAAAAGAGCGAGGGGATGGATAAAAAAAAAAAAAAAGTGAGCGAGAGAGAAAGAGCTTTGCCAGCCCATTGGCTTGGCTTAATTTTTTAATATGCGTTAGCACCTAGCTTTAATCCGACTCTAATGTACACCGTCAGGGGTTACTGTTGAGATAGAGAAAGGGGCTGTCAATCAAGGCTTGGCCAAATTATACCCAGACTCCATTAGGTTTAAAATAGAGCAATGAGGTCTAGCGTGAGTCAATCAAATCATTTAAGGATGGCTGTTATGGTTATTACGTTCTACTTGTTATGGAACCCGCTCTTACCTTTATTACCAGCAATGGCGAGTGAAAGCGAACGGCCCCTGAAATGCACATGTTCTGTTCGCGTTACGACCGTGTTGTTAATTTTCCTGCAACTCGGTGTCACGTTGAACATTGTGTAAAAAAAAAAAAAGGTGAAATAACACTGAATAGATGAACTGAAAGTTCAACACTTAAAAATCAAAGGGCATGATGTATTCAGAAGATGTTTTTTTTTTATTATTATTATTTTACCTTTCAGATGAAAATACACAGACCAGGAGTAAAGTAGTTAGTTGAAAAAAAAAAGACAGGGATGCAACATATTGAAAAGATATCAAATCAAATGATAAAATTTCATGAACTCAAGAAATAATATGACCAATTTCAAAATTGGTCATATTAAGTACATTTCATTATACATTCTGAGTCTTGTTTTTACTTTTAAACAAGACTCACAAGACTTTATCTGCTTAAAGTAACTTTTAAGCAAATAATATGCCCACATTTCTGTATTAAAACTAATCCTAAATTTTATGTTTTCATTATCTATAAGCAGATAATTGTCATAAATAACAGACATAAAAACTTTAAAACTCAAATGTATGGGCCAATCTATATAATGAGTTTTCTTGAGATGAATGAACTTTTCAGTTATATTCCTTTTTTTTTATTAGATATTGTTCGTGTGCATACATGGCCCCTCTACAACTCATTTAGGTTTTTTTTTAGAAAGTTGGAACTCCACCACACACTTTTTGTAGCAATGAACAAGTTTCTGGCATACGTCTGGCTGCAAGCCTCTTTAAGAGAGACGTCATTTTACTGTCTTCATCTATTCTGAAGCAAGTTTTGATGTCTGTTTGGGAACCATTTGGAGCAATTAACTGCCTCGAGGGTTTCTGAACCAGTCTCTCAACCACAGATGAAAGGAGATTGGCTAGAATGATTAGGCACATCTCAAGAACCACCCAGGCTCTTGAGAACTTACGGTGGAACTCAAAGCTGGTGGTACACCAGTGCAACCAGTCACAGTGAAGCAAGCTTTACATCACCGCATGTTGAGAGGGTGAAGACTAACAAAGAAGATCCTGTCGCTAAAACCTTAAAGTTAAAAGGCAAATTAATTCTCAAGATAAACATATGTATACATACATATATAAATATATAATCTGTCGAGACAAAAACTCTGGCCTCTTGTCATTGTGGTGGAATAGCCACAATGATACAGTATGATGAAGTACTTTTATGTGACTGGTAAGCACATTAGTGGTGGCATCATGCTGTGGGACGGTTTCATTGCCAGCAGTACTTGATAGCGGAAACTCAAACACAACCGGTTGTACAAACGACCCAAAACTCACATCCAAACTAGGCTAACAGGTTAGCTTCTGGAACAGCCAAAAAAAAAACAAAAAAAAAAAAAACAAATTAGAGAATATTGGAAGGATTTCTAAAACTTTGAGCAGGGAAACAAAACTGTTTAAATAAACAATTCGGCCAATAATAAGGGTCAATTATACAGAAAGAATTTCACCAGAAGCTGAAAAGTGTGTGATTCAGGAGCAACTTTCTAAAAGACATTTGGGTTCGGGTGTATTTGAGTTGTTTATATGATTTTGATTCTGAGTGGATAAGAAAAAATAAATTCAAATTCATGTAACTAGTTGTAATAGAATAGAATATATATTTGTATCATATTATCAGGAGGTACTAGAAGATGAAGGGTCCTCCCACCGAGCCTTCATGCACCGCTAAAATTACACAAGAAGCTAACAAGGAGATAATTTTATATATTTTTAAAAAATAATAATAATTCAAGATATTTGGGAATCATGAAAGGAAGCAAACTAATGTCTCATGAGGGTATTGAATTTAGCAAGTGTGACATGGTGTGTTACTAACCTGTAAGTCAGCAGATCCAAGTATGATTGAAGACCGCCAGCGCATGTAAAAAGAGAAAAGAGAGGAAACACACAAGAAACAAAGTCAGAAAAAATTGTGTCATATAATACAACATTTCACCTTTACATATTTAATTCATAAAACAAAAATGTCACGTTTAATTCCCAGAAATAAAAAAAAATAAAAAAATAAATCTCATTGTCTGGTGCTTTCTGGGCACACGCGAGTTGGACGAACGTCGCGGCATAAATAAAACAAGTTGCGGGTGCATCTGTTCGGCGAGATCTCCAAAAAGTTTTTGAGCCAAGTGACAATATGCGTAAAATGGGAACAGTGTTGTGAAAGATTTCCATTTGGACTGTTTGTAAACATGGCATGCGCTGTGGAAGTGCCAGGTTGCTCTTAACAACCCCGCTTCCAACGAACAGAAAAGTAGGGAGGAAGACAAATTGCCAAAAATGACATTATCATCTCCGTATGTGTCGCAAGGAAAGTGGATCTGCATCAAGAAAACGGAGCGAACCCGTGTGTGTGTGTGTGTGTGTGTGTGTGAGGCTGTGTTTGAGCTTGCTTGAGTGTGTGTGTGTGTGTTAGCGGGTCTGTGCGTGTCTGACCCGCTCCATCTGGAGGATTCAAACACTTGGGGGCTGTCACACAATAGGGATACGAAAGCCCGCTGAAGGATAACAAATGACTTCATGGCAGAACAGCCATTGAAATTCTTTCAGTATGTGGCATTAAAAACAACTGAACAAATAGAGATAAGAAGGTTGGTAGGATTTGAAATGAGATTTTTTTTCCCTCTCCCTTCCTCTCTCCCTCAGCTTAAAAGCTAAACAAAACAAATGGAGCTTATTACTGCAGATTACCTTACACTGGACAGATTCACCGCATGAGGCCTAGTGTAAACAATGTCTTTCTCTCCGTGTTCTAACTATGTGCCATTTATAACAGTGAGCAATCATATCCACGGCACGCACGCACACACACACACACACACACACACACACACACACACACACACACACACACACACACACACAGATAAAGCAAAACATATCCTGGCCTGCAGTTTCAAAAATGTAATTGTTTAAGGGACTGTTTCCATGTGAGTTGCCATAGCAAACACTGATAAACCAATTACAGCCTGCTACATTGCTGCTTATTTTACCGCTGCATCAACAGCGGCTGCCACTGGAGACTGATTGTTTGCGTGAGTCAGGGGAAAAGCTGAGCCCTTCCATCCCTCTAAACGCTGTCACTCACAAGGTGCCGGGACGTGAAGTCGACGACAACTAAAAAAAAAAAGCTCTTTTGGATTTCTGCTTCTTGAGTTAGCTTTTTTTTTTTTATTATTGCTTTAAATCTATCATCTACCAGCTCCGGTCACATACGCCGATGTCCAGCAACAAAAACTAAGAGAAAGTGCCAGCTGATTCCAGCTTCCACCGCTCTCTTGAGTAAACATTATTAGGTCTGACGGATCGGTTGAGGAGGCGTTGAGTATTAAACAACACAGTTATGCTTTGAAAGCGTTTATTAAAAGTTTCCATATGAGCAACTGACTTTGATTGCACTGGATAGTAATTAAGATCAAACTGGGCTGTGTTCACAGTTAAGCTCAAAAATAATCCTTACTTCTGGCAGATTTNTTTTTTTTTTACAAATACAAATCTGAAAGTGGTGACATACCTTTTGTACTAAACGCGTCCTAGTTGAAACTTTGCAGATCTACCTTCTTCTGTTGTAGCTTCTAGTCTTTTGGGGGTACATCGCTGCTAGTTGTTCTCACCAAGAGACTGAATTTTTTATTTTTTTTGCTCAATCCTCTTTGCAACATATCTCAAGCTCAGTCAGAGAGTATCAGGGACCCCCGGGACTCAAAAGAGCTGGGGGTGCCACTCTAGTTTGGAGTTACGTTCAACTGAAAAATCTGCAAATGCCTAAAAACGGGAATTGGGTGTAGGTTCTCCGAATGACACTACAGTCTGCCAAAGATTCTCAACTGGATTAAGATTTTAACTTTCACTGGGTAGTCACAAAACACACAGCTCTGGCTGTACGTTTGGGGTCGTTGTCCTTCTGGGAAGCTACACCTCAGTCTCCAGCAGTCTTGACCTCTAACCTTTTCTTTCAGGTCATTTAAAATTCCCCCTGAATCCACCTCCCTATAACTTCCCATCTCCTCTGACCAGCTTCTCTGTTCCAGCTGAACAAAAACATACCCACACCTGCCAACTCATCTTTTCTAAAGTTGGATCACCTGTTTTCTTTTCTTCCCCCTGTCCCCCCAGTGTGACTGGATTTTATTTTTGTGTGTCAAAAGTAAAGAGGACTTAATACAAATACAAATGCAGATCGTACTTTGTAACTCATTCCGCTTCACAGTTAGGTGCTGCTTTGCTACACATAAAATCCCAATAAGAACACACAGACTTGTGGTTATGAGGTTGCAGAAGGTGGAACAAAATACTCTTACAAGAATATTATGGTTATTCAGTCAGATGTGCCTGTTTCCTTTGAAGAAAACTAAATACAATTAGGAAATAAACACTTTCTGTCTTTGATCAGATCATGCTGTCGATGTGATTAGAAAGGAGACTTTAACACGTCCTTTTTAAGCAAAACACATAGAAGGACAAATTGGAAATGGTGGCGTTTAAAGCGACACAGGCTGCAAAAAAAGAAAAAAAAAATGTATTCATCATGTCTGGTTTAATCCAGTGTGCCAGTAAAACCTGATGCTCTAAACAGGAGCAAACCTCCCCTTTTAAATAATTGATATTTTCTGATTAAATGTGGCAGTTTGGAGATAATGAATTCTTTATAGTGTGCCTTGAGCAACTCAACAGCTTTGCCCTGCGTGACAGCTTTATGAGGGCGCCTTTTTTGCCCAAATTTTGAAAGTTTAACCTATGTAGATCAATGTGCTTCCTTAAAAGAGTTTAATAAATTAAAGTGCAGGGGGGGGCAGGGGGGGCTTTTCGTTTTTTTCCTCAGCGAGCAGAAAAAGCTGATGAGACAGGTTTAGTTTAATCTCAGGCAATAGAAGTCATTAACCATTCTCCCAGGAATTAAAATATAGCTTGCCCTTTTCTTCTCTCACTTATCATTAGCATCACTTTAATCTCCCCGCGTTTCACACTGCTATTTTAATCATTACTTACTGCCTTTTGACAACTGAGGAACATGGCTTCGCCCCGTTCAGGCAATATCCTGATTTTAGCTGACAAAATGTAGGACATCATTTAAAAATATCTAAATTTCCTCTTCCTCCTTTTTTTGTTCTCCCACTTTTTAGACCCCCTGAATGTCTGGCTATTTATATCAAAGACGGCATAAAAGACGGTGGGGGGAGACTGACTGGACGACATTCAAAATGTCATTCGGGTTTGCTGCAGGGTTAACAAAATCCAAAGTGCAGTTTATTTGTCTTAACCCTGTATTTTTTTTGCTAATAGTGAATTTCACATATTGTCCTATGTGGGTCACGAGGAGTATTGGGGCGGGGGTTATTTGCCTGCCCTTGAATCAATGAGCATTTTGCAACAGAAACTATGCATCTCCAGAGCAGAATATAAATAAAGTATTATGGTCAGTCTCCTAATGACAATGACAGATGTAGGGCAGACTTTTTTTTCTCTCTCTCTCTCTTTCTTTTTTTTTAAGTTTTGTTTCATTAATGTTACTTGTAGCAGTAAAACTGAACAATAGGAGTGGATTTGGAGCATGATTAATCCGGCGACGAAGGAAAAACAATAAAAAAAGGTCATTGGCCTTCAACTGACGGCTCCTTATGGATCTGAAGTTTGGCATTGTGTGAAACTTCCAGTTCTGCTCTTACACGTTTCATACATCAACGAGGCCCCGGAGTGCCAAAGCATTCCCACGATTCCACTTCCAAGTTTATGCAAATAGACACATTTTTGCATCATTACATTTCATTTCACTGATTTAACGGTAATCCATCTAAAGCTAGTGTAGTTCTCCCCTAAAATACATGAAATTGAACTAATCTGCTTTTCCCTCAGTGACTCTCGTCCTTCGCTGCCGTTTTTTTTTCTCTTCTTTTTTCTAAAACTGTGCCAAGATTAAAGGCATTACCAAAGAACAGAAACCTCAAGTCCTTTAGATTAGTGTTCAATTACTTAATCCTTTAATAGAATGTGAGTTTTGCCCAAAACAACAAAGCCCCTCAAATACACATTATTACCGCTGTCAAAAGCGGCACGCTAATTAAGTCTAACAGTTACAAGAAGGTTAGAGTGTTCAGATTCTAGTCTTTTGCAAGGGAGGGGAAAAAATCATGTAAAGCAAGAAGTCAACTCATTACAGTTATTCAAATAATAAAAAAAGAGACTTTTATTTTTTATCTTTTTTTATTGTTTATGGCTTTCAGTGAGTGAAAGGACCTAAATTCTACTTATTTAGCTACTAAAATATTCTTCACACTAGTAAAAGTGTGGCCATGTTATGGCCTACGCAATAATGAGGAAGACTATCGTACTCACAGATACTCTAAGTGACAGTCTTCGAAAGGGTGGTAAGCCACAAAAGATCACCGTTCAAGGAACTGGCTGTTTACAGGGTGCCGTATCCAAGCACAATAAAGGAAAGTTAAGTGGAAGCAAGAGCTGTGGTAGAAAATGGCGTACAAACACCAGGTTTAACGGCAGCTTTAAGAGTACAATGAAACAAAGTCCTATCAGATGTTTTTTGATACACAGTCTTGACTTGTTGCATAAAGCTACTACTAAACCAAAGGAAACGATAGCCTGGATCTACGCCGCATGCGGCTCCGCTCTGCTGCGAACGACGTAGCAGCATTCGTGCATTTCTCAGCTAGCATGATTTCCCAATAAAGTACATGATAATACGGATGAATGGTTTCAAAATGAGTTTGTCTTCGCCCACATTGGCTGCCTCCACCGAAGCTCCTACTGCGACTTGGCGTGGTTTCGAAATAAAAATCATGTTTTGTCTTATGTGTTTATACATAACCATTTTAACAGCTTATACATACAAATAAACTCATATATTGTTTATCATAGCTAGAATTTCGAGAAAATGTAGTGTGTATTTGGTTAATTATTTTTGAAAATATGGCTGTTGTGCTGTTGTGTGTATGTAATATGAGTTTTACTCACTGAACAGCATTACCGACAGAAGTTAGCTTTTTTGACGGCATCATAGAACACCTGTATTCTTCTAATGAGACAGATGAGTGAAGATTTTTTTTTTTTTCCCCATCGAGGTAAATAGAGCTGTTGTTTTGCTAGCCCAGTCTCTGAATGAATACGAACACGAAAACCACCACCTCCCCTCCATTCTTCTTCTACTCAAACCCCCGCGCCCTCCCCCATGCAATTTTTATTTTTTTGTTAAAAAAAAAAAAAGAAAAAAAATCAACAGCGAGTTTGCTCACTAAACGCTTGGAAGCAGTTTATGAACATTTCAACAATAAAATCCCCTTCGCCTGACATCAAAAAGGCAGCTCGGTTCATTTCTGATCCCGATCCAAGTTCAAAGGCGAAGTTAAAGTGATACTTCAAAGAAGCGTGTAATCAAAGACACGCAGCTGTTAAAACAATCTTTTGTTAGCTCATTGTCTTCAGAACAGACTCTTCACAAAATCCCCAAATGAAGGGAAGCAGAATCAAATAAGTTACATTCAGACGCTCTGAGTGGGAGGCCTCGGTGTCATGCTAGAATGAATGCAACACTAAAGATTTACTACCATTTACAGCAGCTGAAGCAGTACAATACGGCTTGGTATCCTGCCTGGGGAAAACTGAACAAAAACGGAACCACCGCGGCCCTTTTAAATATGCCAAGGGCTTCAGGCACATTAAAATATGCCCCAGACAAAAGTGAGGCATTTTGACAAATTAAGTGCCTGGTTATGAAGGCTGCATTGTTATATTTGATGCCGTATCCTTGCTCGCGAACCGCAAGGCTCCATCGCTGTCTGTAAGTAGTATAATGTCCCCTCGGTCGCTCCGCCGCGGCCTGCTGCACTGTGTCATTTGATTTCCTCCACAAGGGCAAGTTGCAGCTGTATTAACAAGTCCCTATCACTACCTGATGCGGTTGAATTTTAATGCAAAGACCATCCGAAAGGTGGGACAAAGAAAAGAGCGAGGGGATGGATAAAAAAAAAAAAAAAGTGAGCGAGAGAGAAAGAGCTTTGCCAGCCCATTGGCTTGGCTTAATTTTTTAATATGCGTTAGCACCTAGCTTTAATCCGACTCTAATGTACACCGTCAGGGGTTACTGTTGAGATAGAGAAAGGGGCTGTCAATCAAGGCTTGGCCAAATTATACCCAGACTCCATTAGGTTTAAAATAGAGCAATGAGGTCTAGCGTGAGTCAATCAAATCATTTAAGGATGGCTGTTATGGTTATTACGTTCTACTTGTTATGGAACCCGCTCTTACCTTTATTACCAGCAATGGCGAGTGAAAGCGAACGGCCCCTGAAATGCACATGTTCTGTTCGCGTTACGACCGTGTTGTTAATTTTCCTGCAACTCGGTGTCACGTTGAACATTGTGTAAAAAAAAAAAAAGGTGAAATAACACTGAATAGATGAACTGAAAGTTCAACACTTAAAAATCAAAGGGCATGATGTATTCAGAAGATGTTTTTTTTTTATTATTATTATTTTACCTTTCAGATGAAAATACACAGACCAGGAGTAAAGTAGTTAGTTGAAAAAAAAAAGACAGGGATGCAACATATTGAAAAGATATCAAATCAAATGATAAAATTTCATGAACTCAAGAAATAATATGACCAATTTCAAAATTGGTCATATTAAGTACATTTCATTATACATTCTGAGTCTTGTTTTTACTTTTAAACAAGACTCAGAAGACTTTATCTGCTTAAAGTAACTTTTAAGCAAATAATATGCCCACATTTCTGCATTAAAACTAATCCAAAATGTTATGTTTTCATTATCTATAAGCAGAGAATTGTCATAAATAACAGACATAAAAACTTTAAAACTCAAATGTATGGGCCAATCTATATAATGAGTTTTCTTGAGATAAATGAACTTTTCAGTTATATTCCTTTTTTTTTATTCGATATTGTTCGTGTGCATACATGGCCCCTCTACAACTCATTTAGGTTTTTTTTTTAGGAAGTTGGAACTCCACCACACACTTTTTGTAGCAATGAACAAGTTTCTGGCATACGTCTGGCTGCAAGCCTCTTTAAGAGAGACGTCATTTTACTGTCTTCATCTATTCTGAAGCAAGTTTTGATGTCTGTTTGGGAACCATTTGGAGCAATTAACTGCCTCGAGGGTTTCTGAACCAGTCTCTCAACCACAGATGAAAGGAGATTGGCTAGAATGATTAGGCACATCTCAAGAACCACCCAGGCTCTTGAGAACTTACGGTGGAACTCAAAGCTGGTGGTACACCAGTGCAACCAGTCACAGTGAAGCAAGCTTTACATCACCGCATGTTGAGAGGGTGAAGACTAACAAAGAAGATCCTGTCGCTAAAACCTTAAAGTTAAAAGGCAAATTAATTCTCAAGATAAACATATGTATACATACATATATAAATATATAATCTGTCGAGACAAAAACTCTGGCCTCTTGTCATTGTGGTGGAATAGCCACAATGATACAGTATGATGAAGTACTTTTATGTGACTGGTAAGCACATTAGTGGTGGCATCATGCTGTGGGACGGTTTCATTGCCAGCAGTACTTGATAGCGGAAACTCAAACACAACCGGTTGTACAAACGACCCAAAACTCACATCCAAACTAGGCTAACAGGTTAGCTTCTGGAACAGCCAAAAAAAAAACAAAAAAAAAAAAAACAAATTAGAGAATATTGGAAGGATTTCTAAAACTTTGAGCAGGGAAACAAAACTGTTTAAATAAACAATTCGGCCAATAATAAGGGTCAATTATACAGAAAGAATTTCACCAGAAGCTGAAAAGTGTGTGATTCAGGAGCAACTTTCTAAAAGACATTTGGGTTCGGGTGTATTTGAGTTGTTTATATGATTTTGATTCTGAGTGGATAAGAAAAAATAAATTCAAATTCATGTAACTAGTTGTAATAGAATAGAATATATATTTGTATCATATTATCAGGAGGTACTAGAAGATGAAGGGTCCTCCCACCGAGCCTTCATGCACCGCTAAAATTACACAAGAAGCTAACAAGGAGATAATTTTATATATTTTTAAAAAATAATAATAATTCAAGATATTTGGGAATCATGAAAGGAAGCAAACTAATGTCTCATGAGGGTATTGAATTTAGCAAGTGTGACATGGTGTGTTACTAACCTGTAAGTCAGCAGATCCACGTATGGTTGAAGACCGCCAGCGCATGTAAAAAGAGAAAAGAGAGGAAACACACAAGAAACAAAGTCAGAAAAAATTGTGTCATATAATACAACATTTCACCTTTACATATTTAATTCATAAAACAAAAATGTCACGTTTAATTCCCAGAAATAAAAAAAAATAAAAAAATAAATCTCATTGTCTGGTGCTTTCTGGGCACACGCGAGTTGGACGAACGTCGCGGCATAAATAAAACAAGTTGCGGGTGCATCTGTTCGGTGAGATCTCCAAAAAGTTTTTGAGCCAAGTGACAATATGCGTAAAATGGGAACAGTGTTGTGAAAGATTTCCATTTGGACTGTTTGTAAACATGGCATGCGCTGTGGAAGTGCCAGGTTGCTCTTAACAACCCCGCTTCCAACGAACAGAAAAGTAGGGAGGAAGACAAATTGCCAAAAATGACATTATCATCTCCGTATGTGTCGCAAGGAAAGTGGATCTGCATCAAGAAAACGGAGCGAACCCGTGTGTGTGTGTGTGTGTGTGTGTGTGAGGCTGTGTTTGAGCTTGCTTGAGTGTGTGTGTGTGTGTTAGCGGGTCTGTGCGTGTCTGACCCGCTCCATCTGGAGGATTCAAACACTTGGGGGCTGTCACACAATAGGGATACGAAAGCCCGCTGAAGGATAACAAATGACTTCATGGCAGAACAGCCATTGAAATTCTTTCAGTATGTGGCATTAAAAACAACTGAACAAATAGAGATAAGAAGGTTGGTAGGATTTGAAATGAGATTTTTTTCCCTCTCCCTTCCTCTCTCCCTCAGCTTAAAAGCTAAACAAAACAAATGGAGCTTATTACTGCAGATTACCTTACACTGGACAGATTCACCGCATGAGGCCTAGTGTAAACAATGTCTTTCTCTCCGTGTTCTAACTATGTGCCATTTATAACAGTGAGCAATCATATCCACGGCACGCACGCACACACACACACACACACACACACACACACACACACACACACACACACACACACACACACAGATAAAGCAAAACATATCCTGGCCTGCAGTTTCAAAAATGTAATTGTTTAAGGGACTGTTTCCATGTGAGTTGCCATAGCAAACACTGATAAACCAATTACAGCCTGCTATATTGCTGCTTATTTTACCGCTGCATCAACAGCGGCTGCCACTGGAGACTGATTGTTTGCGTGAGTCAGGGGAAAAGCTGAGCCCTTCCATCCCTCTAAACGCTGTCACTCACAAGGTGCCGGGACGTGAAGTCGACGACAACTAAAAAAAAAAAGCTCTTTTGGATTTCTGCTTCTTGAGTTAGCTTTTTTTTTTTTATTATTGCTTTAAATCTATCATCTACCAGCTCCGGTCACATACGCCGATGTCCAGCAACAAAAACTAAGAGAAAGTGCCAGCTGATTCCAGCTTCCACCGCTCTCTTGAGTAAACATTATTAGGTTTGACGGATCGGTTGAGGAGGCGTTGAGTATTAAACAACACAGTTATGCTTTGAAAGCGTTTATTAAAAGTTTCCATATGAGCAACTGACTTTGATTGCACTGGATAGTAATTAAGATCAAACTGGGCTGTGTTCACAGTTAAGCTCAAAAATAATCCTTACTTCTGGCAGATTTTGAGTTTTTTTTTTTTTTTTTTTTTACATGTTTTTTTTTTCTGACTAATAGTAATTGTAACATTTTGGAAAGGTCCAAACACATTCTGGACTACAGTCTTATAGAGAAGCTGTAGAGGGAACACCTTGAAGGCAAGGAGGGTTTCTTGTCTCGAGGACAAGAAGATCTAAAAAAAATAAAAAGCTGGTCAGTTATAAACAGTTTGACTGATTTAATTCAAATTAAGTCTTCTCCATTAATTATTACGAAGAGGTATTTTTGTTTGGTAAAATCTAAATAAAAAAAGAGAGGGGTTTTTGTATTTTAAATACAAACAAACTTTTTGGTTTAAATAATCTAATCCAATCTGTGCCAGGAGCCCAGATAATTTCGCGCTGAACTACAGGCGCATCTCAAACATTCTCACGATTGGATTACACTGAAAGGACTGGGACTTTTTGGAGTTAAATTTGGCCCAAATTCAATGTTGTGTACTCGAGCTGGCACTGTCATCACATTCAAAGACTAAATCAAAAACCTATTTTCTGCAACGTAGAAATTATTGCATGTGGTTCAGTCTGTGTGCGAAAAGCGCAAAAGAGAACAATACTTTCAGGAATGTTGAAGCATAAGGATCTACATTGTCTAGAATGAACACACAGTGTGACTACAAACACTAAATGCTAATTTAAGACGTTTAAAACAACTTCAGATGTCAAAACCATTATATTCATTTAGTCTTAAATAATAATAATAAAACCCCATCTTGCAAAATCAAGCACATTACTTTCTCCGTTTCCTACGTCTTCCTTGTATCCTCTAATAGTAATAAACATAAAAACCCAGCCCAACTTCAGATGAGCAACCTCCTGCTGGTAGATATTTATTTTGGTAATATAACCTCCCTGCTATAAAATAGATTGTAAGCGTTTTGTGGTTTATATTTCATTAAACCATTGGCTGGCATAACATGTAGGAGGTGTACAAAAAAATACACATGGTGTGTAGAAGCAGACCCCTGACAGATGGCTCCATTTCCTTCCCACAAAGAGAAGACCGAGACCAAAACTACAATTTTAGTTGGCGAAGGAGATGAGCAGCCAGGCTCCATGTTTTGTCATTTGCCGAGTCAGAAAGACGATCAGCAACATGTTTTTTTTCTTTCTTGTTCTAATACAACAGTGACTGCAATCTGCTTTTAGACTTATAAAGACATACTTTTGTCCACCACAATTGTTTAATCTATATATTAGAGAGGAGGCCTCTGTGGACACTATTCATTTTCTTTTCACTTTTGTTGAATTTTCCAAATTTCTACATCATGTCAAAGTTTCTGAACATTACCCATGTCCAAAGTAAAAACTTTTAAACTGGAATTTATATAGATTTCTGGGATATTAGTGCAAATAAAGAACAACAACAACAACAACAAAAAGTCCAGTCAAAACTGGGCATAATTGTCCAACCCTATGAAAACTTTTGATATTTTTATTCTGTTAGTAAAAAGTTTAAAAGGAGTTTTAGTGCTTGTTTGATGTGTAGACCAGACTAAGTTTTCAAACCACACACAAATCCAGTTTACCGCTCTAAGAAGGTCTCTAGGTCTAGCAGAAATTTAAATAAGTGTTCATCTGTTCAAAATTCATTTTATTATTTTTTTCTATCTGCTTTTGGTTCCTATGTCAGCTGTTTTTTAAGAAGATATTATTATTTTTTTTATTCTTTAGGATCAATCATGTAGTTTTTTTAATATATTACATTTCCAGGCTTAGAGTTAAGAAAACCTACATAAAAAAAAACATTTAAGTGAAAAGCTCTAATTAAAAATGTAATTGGGTTTTATCTCCCCCTGTAAAAGCCAATCAATTTGACAAAAAAAAAATGTTTAACAAGGTTTTTGACAAAAGTCAAGTTTGTGTGTGGCAGTTGAAATATAATGAATGCAAATCATTTACAAATTAGTTTGAAATTATTTATTGATTAAGGATTATGATTCGTTAAATCTTTTAAACAACAAAATGAAGATTGAAAGTTTGGAAGCTTGACTGTAGCGACCAGAGATAATGATCAGGTCTGACCTTCCCTCCATCCAGGATTTATACAGCTGTGGGGTCAGAAAAAGGGCAGCTAAAATCTCTGCAGACACCACACATTCTGGACACAGACTGTTTTGACTTTTACTTCCAGGTCAGCATTACAGAGTGCTATTTGTAAAAAAAAAACAAACAAAAAAAAAAAACAGCCACCTCATAGTCAGTTTCTTCCCTCCAACTGTCTCTTTGATCAACACAATAAACACACTACAGTCTGAGTCAGCTTCTCTACTGTGAAGCAAGATAAAAATAATTGCATTTCTTCCTTTCTTATGTATATTTAGGCTACAAATACATGGCTACAAATTTGTCTGCAAATACTTTAGATTTTATCCCTTAGTTGCGCTGAAGTTTCTGAAAATAAATCACAATGAATGATAAATTCTAAAAAAATAAAAAAATCTAACATTTTTCCAAACTGAAAATGTTTTTAGCCTGTGGAAGAGCTCAGTCACTTTTCCATCTCTACCAAGCAAGTTAAGTCGCTTTGCACAGTTTCAGTGAGAAGTTGTTTTTTTTTTTTGTTTTTTTCTCTCCATGGTCTCACACTTGTTGATTGATCCCATCCTCATAATGGTTGTAAAAGTGTCAACACTGACACAAAAACACCATCAAAGGATTCATTTTAGATTTGTTTTTTCTTATCAAATAGCAGATATCCAACATTAAAATGGTCAAGAAAAGCGCAGTATAAAAATACCTTTTCATTTTGGGGTGCAAGAGGAAGCAAACACTCAGCCAGCACGCAGAAAAAAAAAAAACAAACCTGAGCCGAATTTATCAAGTGACCTAGTCGGCCTAACAATCAGGCGTTAAGGAGAACAAAAGCCCATTCCAAATAAATTCCCACTGTATTTGTGCTGGGATTTGATTTACTGGCCTGTGGGGAGGCACCATTTGGTAGCACAAGAAGAGGCGGAGAGAGGTAGGTGGTGTCTGACAGCCGAGTGTGTCTGAGTGTGTGTTTATGTGCATGCGTGCAAAAGGGGGCTGTTCACCAGGGGACGCTGGTTGGGGGTGGAGTGGTGGCGGCGGCGGTGGTGGAGGGGGTGCTCATGTGCCAGAAGTGTTTATTGTGTCATGGTGATTTATTGAGTGAGCTTCATTTCACTGAATGTTCTCAGATATTTATTTCCCTAAAGGCCCCACAAAGATATGAACAGGCCTGCATCCACATATGTCATCATTGCCCATTTTACAGCGTCAGGAGATTTCTCTCAAAGTAAGAGAAGGTGGAGGAGCAGGAGGTTGGGGGGAGGGTGGGCAGTGTAGGAAAGAAGAGAAAGAGGTGGGGGGGGGAACAGCTAGTGGCGATCAGGGCACCTCTCCATCAAAGCCCTGTAAACAATGGTACCTCAGCAACACAGAGAAATGGCATTTTGGAATATGGCTGACGACTTCTCGCCGTTCATCCCGCCTCCTCTCTCTCGCTCCGCGCTGCCAAGCACATACTTACAGAGCATACATAATTTAAAACTAGACTTTGAAGGCCTACTCAGCAATGTAAAAGAACTACTTTGAGCTCCAAGTTGTTGCCATAATGTGAATTCTGGCTCCTTAAGGAGAACTCAAGACTCCATTAAAGGCTGTTTTAAAGTGACAGAAACCAAAACTATCGTCAAAAAGTTCATGATTCACGAGCCGTAGGAAGTCGGCGGCTCTCGCTGTGATAAAAACTGGAAGTAGTGGATGGCGTGCTTGGAGAGCAGGTGAGCCCGTGCTCGTTTTGAGCTTCTCATAAGATGGACGGATGGTTGGAAGCCATGTGTAAGAACTGCTTTATTTCCTCATAGGTTAAAGCAAAAAAGGCTCCTGCTTCAACTACTGCTTGGTTTCACCTGACTGTCCCCCCGTCCCCCTCCCACCGTTCGACCAGGAAGTGTTTCGGAAACGTACGATCTGGATGATTCTTATTCTGCGGGGGTAGCGAGTGGGTGAGGCGGCCAGATGGTAGGAGTCTTTGATTCTCCAGATGGCTGTTCTGTGTGGTGCTCAGTGACACTGGGCAGGCTCATTGACATGCTGCCGCCCTCCCCTCCGTCTCTTTGCCTCCTCTTCCTTCACCTCCCTCCTCCAGCATAGACAGTGTTACGAAGATGGATACCAGCCCCCTGGCCCTTAGCTGCAGATCCTGAGAGGATGGGACAGGCCTTTCCATTTAGCCCAACAAAGAGAAACATCAGTGTTTGGGATCATATCGACGACCCCCATTTGCCACTGTCAAATCTAAGCGCATTCTCTACAAGAGTAAAAGTTGAGGAAGCACTGATCTAGAGCCAATTGTGGCGAGTCTATTTGGGTTCCAAGGTAAAACCATCGAATGTCGAATTAAACCAAGTTTGTATGAAAATAACAGAATGGCACAATAGAGGCTTCTGTTAATTGAAAGTAGACAACGGTTCAATGTACTTATTAGTAAACAGGCCACAACATAGTGTGTAATCAGAGCAAAATCATTTCCCACCAAGGTGAAGTTTGTTCAGGCAAGCGATGTCCAAATGTTAGCTTCTCTGGTGGGGGAAAGTGATTCCAAAGGAAGTCTTATTTTGAAGGTGAAAAGGAAGTAGTTCTTAGCTTTCCCTGCTATGTGGAAGTAGTTAGCTAATAAAGATGGATACAAAAGCAGCGAGGAAGCCTTTACCACATTTAAAAGTTTGTCCGACAGCTTTTCTGGTCATTGGTAGAAGACAAAATAGTGACTGATCTTGTCGTGCAAGATCCTGTGACTTTAAAACTTCACAATGTTTCTCGTTGAGGTGGCTGCTGTCTCGCGAGCATTAGCCAGATGCAGTCATCATGCCTTCACCTGATGAAGTTGTAAGAGAAGATGCCCCATCTACCCGTTTCTAGGCAGCAATTTGGGATTCCAGTCGAAGCAACAAATGCCAACGGAGAGACAGACAAGTAATATGTAAAGCACTGCGAGTTGTTCAGACGATGAAGAGGCCAGAATCACTATAACAACCAATGGCTGGATGTGAATGCAGTCAAAATGCATCCAAATCTTATCTAAAGTTGGCATCTGACCATAGTCTCCTACCCACTCTAAACTAAAGGAGTATTTCACAGTTTCAGGTTAATTATCTATAGTCCAATATTTTAAATAATAATGAAACCTCAATAAAAGGCAGTTACTGGCATCAAATTATGCAAAGGTTTTAAGAAGTGACTGTTTTTAACCCCCTAAACGTTTCCGTTCTAGTGTCTCTACCATTTGGGGATGCAATAAGAGGATAACAGAACAGTGAGTAGAGCCTTAAGTTCACCTTAAGTTCAGAAGTCCTGAGCAAAGCAGTCCTGGGTTAAATCCTCATCCATTCATTGCACGCCTTCCATTTTTTTTTGTATGTTCCTGTCTACAAAGCTGTCAAAATAAAGGCCACTAATGCCCCAAAGAACCTTTAATAAATAAGTAGGCGTACAATAATAGAAGTTCTGTAATTCTTAGTTGTATGGAAAGGACCAGAAGTCAAACACAAATACTCCAAAACACTCAGAAGGATTTATTTATTTATTTTAATCAATGCTTTACAAAATTGTTGTACTCCTCAATTATTGCTTGTGTTTTTAATTATTATTATTAAATTATTGTTTTTATGAACTTTTAGGTTAAGTTGTCAAGTTCACAAGTGAATACGGGCCAGTTGCCCAAATCAAAAGTGCTAAAATGGCCAGCGTTTTTTTTCCAGATGTATGGTCCATGGAGCAACACAGAGCTATCTTTTCTCCCACCTGCTGCCAGTCAGCTGGCTGAAAGATGACTGATCCAGTTTTATTTTCTCCACCTGTTATATCCAGAGATGAAGTTTTGGAACATGAGCTTATTATTCATTTTGTGAATAACTATGTAACATTTCCATTTTTCTTTGAGTTTTGCACGACAGTCCAACACAGACCATCGCATCATTATCAAGTCATTTTGTCAGTGTGTATGTTATTATATCAGGCTCTGACTGCTGACAGAGAGAAAATTGTCATCTTGACCCCTCATCATTATTTTTATAGAGGGTGTTAGGGGAGGGGGGGGAGGAGGGGGAGACACACCCTAGCCATACTCACAGCTGAAAATGAATCTACATTCATGCACATCTAAATTAGCCAGTTAAGCAAATCTTGGCCTAATTTGAATGGGACCAGCTAAGACGGTGTTTCTGCAAATCAGCCGAGCTCCGGCATTAAACACTCCCCACTTTTATTCCCTGACCCCTGGTGCACCTCTCCTTTCGGGGTCATATCATCATTACCATAGTGCAAGCTCAGAGACTGTGTTTCTGTGTGCCTTAATTAATGTGTGTTTATAGGGGGGGGCATAGGAGTGAGTGCACTTAATGAAACATTGCTACAGTAGCCTCCGGGGCCCAGAAGAGACAGCTTCTCTATTGTGCTGCTGATTCGAACGGGCTGTAAACACTTAATTGATCTGAGGAGCATATTTCGCTGCACATTCCAGGGAATTCTTGTTCGGATTGGGACTGTTCATGATTACTTTTTAACTTCTCTTTCAGGGAGTCGGAAGAAAAATAAGGCTGTCTGGAGTCTGTTTATTTCTGCAAAGAGACTCTTAATTAATGATAATCTGAAGTGAAAACAAAGAAGAAAAAGGGTTAAAAAACCATACATCTTTTAGGCAATGTTGATGTGCTGGTACGCCTGCATGTGTGCGCGTGTGTGTGTGTGCAAGGGTGATGCCACTGAAAACGATCTCTGGCTGTTGTGATGTCACGTCTGGGAGTCTTGTGGGGGCAGTGAGGGAGAGCGGGGGTACTCGCGCTATAAAAAAAACTGGAGGTCCCTCTCTTGTGGCGGATTGCTTTGCTCTCGCAGAGAGTGATCCAGTCTTGGTGTGTGTGTGTGTGTGTGTGTGTGTGTGTGTGTGTGTGTGTGAGCGAGTGTGTGCGTGCGCGTGTGTGCGCGCACTGGGGCCGATGACAGGGGCCATGGCCTCCACACCCGGGGGACCGCCAATGAGAAAGAAGCATTTCCTCTAACATTCCATGGGTCACAAAAACAATTTGCCCAGAGAAAAGTGGCTAAACAGCCACAATGCAGCTCGGTGGAACAGGGGAGGAAAAGGCTAAAATTAAATTCCACGTTTGCCTTTGCTGTTCAACTTTGACGGGAGAAATACACCAATAACTGACAATTAAGTAGACAAGGCACATCCGCATTTAAGGAAAAAAAAGAAAAAGAAAAAAAAAAGACTTCCTGTATAATTATTGAGTTTGCTCTGTGTGTCCTCGCACTGTTGTGCAATGGAAGAAACAAATCCATTCTTCACGCTTGGATTGCTTTGTGATTACTGTTAATGGAGAACACCGAATGATTCCCTTCTTCATTACCCGGACACATGAAACATGTCTGCAGCAAAATATTAACAATGTGACTGATCGGTCGCCGCGTTGGAGCAGGAACTACTCCTGATCTGTCCACTTTTGTTGGCCGTTTTCTCTAACTACAGACCCTCAACAGCCAGCTCACACATTCATATGCACAAGTGATGATCTGCTCTCAGACCATAAAGACCGTACAAACTTTCTCTGAAACTGCAACATCACGATTCTATTCATGTAGTTGCAATACTACTTCTGAATATCGTGATAATGCTGACTGCCATTAATCCCATTCTTGGAATAACTTGAAATACAATAGCCAACTAAATGCTGCATCCCAGCAGGCAATTGCGATATTGTAAATCGCAGAGCATGTTTGCCTATGTCATATTTTAACATTTTCAGAAAACAAGAAAAAACACGAAAGGAATATGGGGGGAAAGAAATGCATTTAGGATGGTAGCAAGTGTTCTGATAGGCTGAAAACATAGGCAATTAGGCAGGGTGACGTATCAGTGTAAGGAGATCGATATTAGGCAGATTTCTCAATTTGACTCAATACAATTGCAATGCAAAGCACTGTGCAGCTCTTCTGGTTAAAAAGACCGTGTAGAATTAAAGTAAGATTTTCAAAAAATAAAAATTACATCAAATGATTAAATACTTATTATAATTATTACATTAATTAATTTTAAAACAATCCAAGGCAACACAAACTATACTATAGAAAAATAATCGTACATTGATTATTGAAGATACAGCAATGTAGGAGAATTTCTTGGTCAAACAATTTTACTCTTGCAGAATAATAAACCTGAAGTTTTGCTAAAGTGACAGATTTCGCATCTTTGTCTTTTGACAAAGATGCGAATCCCCAGCCTTATGAGAAATCGTAAGGCTGGGGAAAGTGTTATGCCCGACTATTCAGCCGCCTGACTGGAACTGCTCTGACTCTAAGCCCTCCACTGCTTTCTCCAGCACCAGGTCTGTCATCGAACGCGACCCGGAGCTAGAGGTTCTACCTCACGGAAGGCATCGGAGACAGGGACACACGACTGGATTGCTGCTGAGGCACGCAGACCACGTTCTCATCCTTTCTCACAACCCACATGGGCCGACTTCTGGGACGAGCGCAGAGAACAGAGCGGACATTCCTCAAAATACCCCCGATCTAGGACAACTGAAAAAGAGACAATGACAAGTGGATGGTGCAGTGTTACTAGGACACTAATCTAAGGACAGGGAAAAAATAAATAAGAAGTCTTGTCATATGACCGTGAAAGACTGCTATGGGACGCACGTTCACAGGAACAGCACGGCTATGTTTTTTGTTGTTTCTTTTTTTTTTTTTTTTCCTTTCAACTCACGAGACAAAAGTTGGTTCGAGAGCGCTGCCAGCCTGTCCTCTCGCTGGCGGAGTATTAAAAATGTGTTTAGCGGCAGTCTTAAGAGGAGTTGATTGAGGGTGGAGGATTCTCCCTGAACACAGTGCTTTTCCTGGGAGAGTGAGGCCAGGTAGTTAATAGGGGTCAGAGCCAGGGCTGAAGTGTAAATTGGCAGGGGTGCATCAATTAGAGGGTGGCAGAGGCTAGGATAAGGATAAGGAGAGAAGAGCTAGATGGAGCAGGAGACAAGCATATAATCTTTTTCACCGCTGCAAAATGCAGCCGGAGGTCTGTAAGGCAGGGCAAAGAAAAGGGAAAAGCTGCAAATCTGCATAAATTAATAAGGAATGCTTTATGTTTGCATGTAGAATGAATTAGAATAATCGCTGTGTCAAAATAGGCACTTTGTGTAGCTTTGTATGTTGATTTGTATGTTCTATGGCAAATAAATGGTGCACATTATTAGAAAAGAAAACATAGAATGTGATGCGGTATCATCAAGGTTTATGAAGCTACCAATCGTGGTGTAAAGTACGTATGTTATAGGTGCATGTGTCTGTTCCTGCATGACTTCCATAAGAGGATTCCTGATGGTATTATATTTTTAAACAGCGACATCTATTGTTGAGGAGTGTAACTGCAGTGGGAGGAGCACAATTTAAACAAGGATGTAAACTTAAGACTGTCACCAGATTGGATATTGTTAAAATTTGCAAAAATGATTGTGAAGCATTTTTTTTTCTTATTTTGTTTGTTTTTGAGCTTTCAGGATTGTACAGAGATGTTAGAGCTTTGTTGTTTGAGAACATAATGCTTCCTTTTATTGTTAAATCCCTTGCAGTACAATAGAAATAATGGTTTTCAAAACTGTGGTGAGAGTTTGAAAAGGTGTTGAGGAAAGGTGGTGAACTTCGAATACAAGCTGTGGACAATAGTAAAGCAGGAAGAATGTTTTCAACTCATATTATGTTCTAGTAGCCTCTGGAGTCAGAACAAAATGTAGGAAGTGGAGATTTTCATGTTTTCAATTAGAAAACAGGCGGGATTTGCTTATTAATTCAGGTCAGTGAGGAGGAGGCTAACAACTATTAGCAATATAAGCTAACAGCATTGTATTTGTGGGATCCATTAAAGGAAGTCATAAAGAATCGTGTAGACATTTACAAAAGATAAGAATCATAAAAAGGCAAATAAACAGGTTTTTACATTAGCTGACTTTCATCAGGTAGCCATATTAGATTTTTAGATGAGGGCTGTGGCAAAACGGACTTTTCTACATAAAATTCTGACTTCAGAGAATCTTTCTGTAATTTCTTTCCCCCACTTTGAAACTTGCAAATTCTAATTTCATAGTAAAAAAAAATAATGGCATCATTTTTAACCTTGTATTATGTTTAACTGTATGGAGGATAGAGCAGTCCAGCAGGACACTTGGCCATTTCAAGTCTTTAAAAAAAACAACTGACATTTTGTCGAAACTAGAGAATCACTCCTGTCACTATTTAAAGGTAACACAGTATTAAAACCACAACTGGCAAGTTGCATAGGTCATATCTGTTTAGCTGACTACAGGCAGAGCAGATAGCCTGACTAAACCACCATCAACATCAGTTTGTTATACTTGTGTTACTCTATAAAGACCAGGTGGGTAGCTATAATTTTATGAATACAAACTAAAAAAAAAACAAAAAAAACGTATAAGTATTCTACGATTTTGCTCATATTAAAATTCAAATTTAATAAATGTTAAATTTAGCCATATAATCAACAGTTACATCAATTTAGAAGCAGTACATTTTTTATTTCTGTTGTGCTTTAAGTAAAAGCATTTAAATCATTTTATACTGTTTAGATAAACATTTCTAGCAAAATACCTAAGAGCTGTAGCGTTATCACAGGAATCTGGAAGACAATAAAAATACAGTTATGTTGCTTTAAAAAAAAAAAAAAAAAAAAGAATATTAAAGGAGAAGAAAACTAAACCCGCAAGGAGATAAATGTACTTCAGCATTTGTCAAAGTGTATAAAAAGAAAATGTTAGCCTTTTTATCCAACTTGTTTTTTTATTTAGCACAAAAGCAACAACACGGATACACGCAGATCCGTCTTTCCATACGCAGGAGTCATTCAGCAAAGATGTTTCATTATTCCGTGCTCACCTATCCAAGTGATCCAGATGATTTGAGCAGTGAGCATTGGGGCAGACGGCCACTACAGAGCTTACATTTGCAATCTTATACCGTTTAAGTGTATATTGGGGAACAAAGACAATCTCGCTTATTGAACACATTCACCCTGGAGGGCAAACTGCTACGGTAATGAACACCACACTCTCAGAGAATTACAGTGTCCTTTATCCTGCTGTAGTGGAGGATGAAAAAGGATCTGGCGGACACATACACTCAGGCACACAGAATTAGGTGGAGGGGCAGAGGGGAAGGAGAAGGAGGAAAAGAAAAAGAGAGCAAACACGCATTTCGAGACCCCGTAAAACCTGTAAACAAAATCTGTGGAGCAGATAAATTATAAAAAAAAACAAAAAAAAAACGCCACAATGCAATTAAAGCCAAATTCAATTTGAGCACACACTGTCCATCTGTCACGGTGAAACAAAAGCCGAGAACCTCCATTATTACCAAATCCCTGCTCCCGTTAATTTGCTTTGCCGGGAGATTTTTCGTTTGAGGAAGCGAGCCGTAGTTAAATGCCAGGGCTGCTCACTCAGGGCGACGTCCTCTGAAAACAGCCTCCAGATGCTCCCAATCAGCCTTCATCAAACTGCCACCTCTTTCTCCACAATAAGGGTCGTTTTTTTTTTCTTCCCTCCCTCAATTTCTCCTTCTGATTTTAACAAGATTTCTTTTTTTTTTCTTCTTATTTAGTTCAACAGAAACAAGGATATCTCAGGAGGAAGGCACAAAAATCTCCCAATTGAGCAATGAAAGTGAGATATTAAACAACAAAACATTTATTATTGGAGTGTGCTTTCTTTCTTTCTTTTCTTCTTTTTTTTTAAGTGCTATTTTTCAAATCAGAACGGCTCTTAAACAGGTGGGAGAATATCAGCTGATGCTGCCATCGTGTGCATCTCAGATCTTTAGTCAAGGTCCAGCGCTTTTGGTGAATCGTGCGCTCTTCCTTGGTCGTGGTGAAACAGAAGCGCTCCTCTTCTTAATCCTGTTTGGCCACTTTAAGGGGGACAGATAAGAGATCCATACCCCCAGAATCTGAGAGCGGCGTTCAAGGGACCGAGCTCTCGCTGCTTTATGCCAGAAAGAGGAAAACGGGGAAATAAAATAAATAAAAAAATTATCTTCAAAGGTGGGAGAGTGTGTCAATTTAAAATCAGGACAGTATCTGCCATCTTTATGCCTCTCAAGCTACAATGCATCTCCGCTGATTAAAGCACATCAAAGAAGGCTCTCATTCATTCCTCAGAGCAACGAGGGGAGATTTTAATTGCAAAATGTTAAACCTCACAATTAAAAGGCTTTCTACTAAGAGCTAACCCAAACATGGCCATTAAGGACGCCATACAAATTAGCCTTAACGCGAAGGAGGCTAAGGGACAGGGGACGGTGCTGAGAGGGAGTGCTGCGTAAATGATAATCTTCCATCAGAATCATCTCAAGGCACCAACAATGCTATTAGAGAGCGAGGATACAGCTGGAGATGGGATTTTCGGGATCTCTGGACAAGCCTGCTAATGAAGGGATAAACCCCACCACCCACACCCCCCAAAACCCCCCCCCCCCTCCCCCCCAAAAAAAGGAGAGATTGCATTTTCTAACACCAACACATTTTGATACGGTTTGATATGCAGCTCCATCCACAATTACTGGAAACACCGGCACAAAAAATAAAAATGCGTGTGGTGGCAAGATAACTTTGTGTTGTAGTCCAGCCTGGTTTGTCAGAGTAATCAGTGCTCTGACTGTAGACATAGTTAAGCTTAAACTGAAAACTGTTTGCTTGAAGTCATTTTGTGATTACAGTGGAATCTGCAGGAGTAAAGAACCACAACTGTCCACCAGTCCACAAATACGCGCGACTCCCTCTAAAGACGCTATTTTGATCATTCAAACGCCAGATGTACCTCAACGTGCACAGGAGAGAGCATCTTGGCGCTAACGCAGAAGCTAACATCCATCTTGATCGCGCCTAGGAAAACGAATGCCACTCCTGGACTGACTGTTTTGCAAATGCCACCCATCATTGCACCTATGGCGAGCTGACCACAACACTCTCTGGCGTTATATTATTCGACAACAATAGCAAAAGTAAAGATCTGCTAAATTTAGCGCTTGGTTTCAAGTTGCTACTACATCTAACCATAGGTGTAGCCATATCCTAGCTACACCTAATATAAAGCACAACCCACATAAGGAGGCCTTAGCAGTCGCAAGTTCGATTCCCGGCCTGGTGACCCTTTGCTGCATGTCTTCCCTCTCTCTCTTTACCTCCTTTCCTGTCTTAGCACTTTCAAGTAAGGGCCACTAGAGCCAAGAAAAAAGTTAAAGATCTACATTCTCCAGCACAGTTACCAATGCTAACCAGGCTAATTGTGCTTTTGGCAAATACATGGTACTTATGATACTTTAAAATGACAACTCTGAAGTCTTTCGGGGTAATTAAACCTTGTTTGACAGAAACCTGTGTCGTACACAGTGTGACGTCGCCTCTGCTTCTAAAATGAATAACTCCAGCCTGTGGAGCAGGTCCTGCGATGCCCAAGAAAGCTAAAAAGAAGCATGCTGTTAATTATAGCTCTTGGCTGCAATCAGTATGAGGAGGTCAAAGATTTACAAAAACAAAGTTGCCTTTAAATCTCTGATTTGAGCATCTTTAGCCATATCTGTACCCTGAGGAAACAGAAAGACATTGATCACTAGTTAAATGTTTCTACAGAGGTTAAAAAAAATTGCTACATTTATCTTACAAAGATTATCTCCTATTTCCCACACTGTAAAAAAAATTTCTCAATTTTTTAGTGAGAGTTTCCCACTATAACAGAGGTATTTACTTTTAAGGCTTTCCACATGCCTATTGCAGGTTTGCCAGTAAAAGCGGAGGGTGCCGTATTCATTAACAAACAAGCACATGCGGTATGAAACAATTAAAATAATCACCAGACATGAATTTACAGATGCAGACAAGCGCAAAACCACACACATTTCCACGCAGAAATACACACACACACACACACACACACACACACACACACACATACCACCGAGGTGTCGGTGTGTCAGAGAGAGCTGTGGCTGCCATGATAAGAGGCTGACAATGATACTGTACAGCTATTAGGCTGGAAATAACCAGCCAACACAAACAGTTGTCAGGTGAGCCCATTGTCAAGCCGGTGGATTTACGGTGGAGCTTAAAGAATTTAGCAAAGTGCACCGACTTTGTAGATACTTTCCCGAGCCTTTTCAAAACTTCGGTCTCCTTGAAAATGCCGGAGTGTTAATAAAGCAAAAATAAACACTGTGGCAAGATGTGACACTAAGTGAGCGCATAAAGCATGCAGGCATGCATGCCTTCTTGTAGCAAGCACAAATCCCACCTTTTTCCTTTTTTTTTAACAACCCCTCAGAGTAACAACCCTCTCTAATTAAAATTCACATTTCAACCACAAAAAGAGAAAACAAGCCATCTTTGAACAATCCTGTCTGTCCTGCGCCCTGGTCGTGAAATTCCAGATAAACACGGCGATACTCGGAGAGCGCTGCCACATTAATTAAAAGCCCTGATAGACGCGGCTTCCATCTAACAGACCTATCAGGAATTAAATTTGTATCAGCAGCAGAAAGAGCAGTCGAGGGGCTCCCTCAGGGGGATTAATGAAACAGACTTTCATAGCGGAGGCATCAGAGCCCCTGGGCCGAGGGGAGGGAGGGAAGGGAAGAAAAGGGCCAGCCGCAGGATGTCATGTGTGGGACCGCAGCGTCGCTGACCTCTCATTTCATACTTTAATAAAGTCGCACCCAGGTGTCCTTGATGCCTTCCCGTTGCCCGGGGCTGCGGGAAAAGCCAAACAGGAGGCGGCCATAACATAATTCCGAAGGCCCGCACCCCTCCCCTGTCCGCGCTCCCCGCGCGGTGTACCGCTCTATACATCCACGAGCGCGCCGCCATGCGACGCAGACGTCCGGCTTTTATCTCGATGGTACAGATTTGAGGCCTTTCTGTCGAGATGAAACAATGCTCCGGTTGGGAAACGCTTGGGCTGTTGCCTCACTGGCATATTTAGCTCGAGAAGTACACTTGTGCAATCCAAAAGTAGCAATGTTTCATCAGTCTTTCTGAACCAGACCTCAAAGCTGCTCCGTGGAGAGCAGCGTTTCTGTCGTGTCACTTTCGGCTTCAATGATTTACTATCGTGTGCAGTTGGTTACAGGAAATTGGAACAGTGCTGACTTGCTTTTGAATTGTGGTCGAGACAGTTTTCTGTTGAAAAACAGAAGCATATTATCTCGACAGGGGGAGGCAGCAGATTTAGAGATGTACAGTATGCAATATGTTATCGCGACGCTGTCGGCCCAGACAGCTGCTATCTGTCATAAACTCCGGCTATTGTTGGCCACACAACGCAGCAACATGTGACCTAATCTAGATGAGCAGGCGCTGAGCAAATACTGAGTGGAATCGTGTCATTTTTAATAAAGCTGTTTTATGGACTCCAGTCAACAGAAGCCAGAGGAACAGGGTGAAACTTCCTTGTGCAAATGATACGGCAGCAGGAGTTTCATAACTTCCTCTGCTCAGACAAGCCTGTGGCAAGTCTCCTAGCAGAGGAGAGCAGAGCAGTAAAAGAGAATAACCCGGGCCTTATCGAGATTTCACAGAGGCATTTCTTTAATTAGTTGGAATATTTCTTGCTTAGATAATGTCAGCTGATTGATAACATGCTGCCACGTGGAACGGAGGGGGGGCAACCCTGTGCCTCCCTGATACGCGGAAAACGGCCGATCGAATAGATTTCACTTGTTTTGAATGCATATTTACAAAAGGTGTCGAATAACTGAGGGCAGAAACTTTCCCCCGCGGCTTTATCGCCAACGTCTAACCGTTATCTCGTCGCAGTGTTTGTTAAAATCAGCCGGGGAAAGAAGGGCTATCTCTGAGACATTAATTGTGCAAACAAGCTTTCTGCACTCGGACTGTCCCCCCTCCCCCAACACGTTCGCCTCTCTTAACCCAAACCGGTGGCGGAGCAGTGATGGAAAAATAATTAGCGTCGCTGAGGAAAAGTTTCCTCTCTTTGAGATGCTCGGTCCAACGCGCGGGGGCCCCGGCCCCCAAAAACAACGTTGATCAAAGCACGTAAACATCTGGCGCAGCGAGACTCCTGCCCCTGGGACAAAAGATATCCATTTATATTTCTCCGAGATTAGCACTAAAGATAACCTTTCTCCGCGCATAAGAGAGCGCTTAGGATGCGGTAACGCTAACTCGCAGTCTACCTGCCTACCCCGCACCCCCCTCACCCACCTGTCTCTCCTCTAATCTTTGTTTTTTCCACAGACTCACTCCCACATTTACACATTTCTCAGGCTTTTGTACTCCTGTCGCCTCTCCCTAACCACCTATCTCAGCTCCCCCCCACCCCCACTCCTCCCTCCTGTGCACACCTTTTCTCTTCACGGGGCAGCAGGTGTTGAGTGCTTGTGTTTATTCCCCCTCCCTCCTACCATTCCCACTCACTGGGCTGTGCTCTTTCCCTTTCCCTCTTCTCCCCCCCCACACCCCTTTCCTTTCTGCAAGTGTCTCTCTGTCTCTTTCTCTCTCTGGCAGCTGCTAGGAGGAGGGAGGAAGCTATAACAGCTGCACATGAGGGTGGGTGGAAAAAAAAAAAAAGCACACTAGGAAAACAGCTCCAATCCCCTCAGGGTTGTCAGCTCCAATCCAGCCCCCCAAGAATCTCCCTCCACCACCACCACACCACAACCTCTTGCGCTTTTTAACCAGGCAAACCGAGGGAAAAACTGTTGCAGTCTCAAGGCCTTTTCTATCAGCTGTACCTGAGAGACGAGTCTTAGCTCTCCGATGGTCTCCGTTAGGCGACTGCCGGCATAAGATCCTCACGGCATAATAATAACACAGTAGCTTCACGGTATTTACACAACAATATAAAAAAAAAAAATACATGGTATTACCTAATTGTGTTTATTTAAAACAGAACCGCAGCAAGAAAATCTCTACTACTGCTAAAATAGCATTGATTAAGACAGTGCAACACAAGAATATAATCTATGAGATTTATTAAATTGTCCCAGAAATGATTGCGATAAACAATAATATTGTTGTTTTCAGGCTATTTTCAAGTGATATAGTGGCATAATGATGAAAGCTTGGCTTTTCAAAGATCAATAAACTTCAACACTGAACACTAAAATATTCCAAACAACCCAAAACAAAAAAAAAATAAAAAACACGAAACCCACACACAAGCAAAGCAAAACAAAACAAAATGATTATGAAGTCTCTGTAAACAAAATTGGCCTTTTGAAAATATTAATTATCAGAATGGATATTACTAAGCTCATTTTGATTCATCATATGATTAATTAATTTATGCTTAAACTCTCTAAATTTAAAAAAAAAATAAAATTCTTAAGTGGACAGAATAGAATAACTTGTCACGGTTCTGATCTTTATAGAGTCAAGCAGCAGAGACGCCCAGAGGAGAAAAAAAAGACAGGGTGACTCGAATCGTCCCAATCGAAACTTGGTTGATCAGAACCTCTTCGATCTGAAGGTTTTCCGATTGGTTCTCACACTGCAGATCACACAGACAACAGCTCTTTGATGTCGGAGCTATTATTGAAGGAAGAATACCATTTCTTATATGATTTTGGTACAAAAAAGAAAGAAAATATCACATTTTTCTACTCTATTTTTTCTAGAGTAACACTAACTACAAATAGCCCAGGTGACCACTTTGCACTCAAAGACATGCAAGTATAGTCTTAAACAGCATTACCTTAATATAATGTGATGGCTGGCGTTCCGTTAGTTTGAGCGCCGTGGGCTGTCTGTGTTTTCCATGGCAAAAAATATTTACAAACAGAGATATTTTTGCTCAAGCGCAGCGGCCTTCTTTCATCCAGCAGCGGGCAGCAACAGGTGGGGGAGGTGGACAGCTGCACTACTCTATAAGGTCACACACGTCACATTAAAAGGGACGTAAACTGTAGGAACTGTTTGATGACTGATTGTTAGTTGGTTTTGACGCCGTAACGTTTTAAAAGCCTGGCATTCACTGGACACCAGTAAACCAGTCCATGGCCGGTGAAGAGCTAATGCTCTCAGCGGATCTCCGTCTAGCACTGTGGCTTTGGAAGTGTCCACTTAAATCCACTTCCTACCACTGAATCATTCCCCCGTTTGTAAAACATGTCACTTGCAAATGGAAATTTAGCTCCAGGTGCTTACATCTGTTCGAGGAAAACACAAAGCGTCAGAAACCACCAGGTTGCCTTTTTTTTTTTCTTCTTTTTTTTTCCTTTTTTTTCATCGTCCTCAAAGTCTGGGCTGTCTGGGTGCATGTGTGTGTGTGTGTGTGTGTGTGTGCGTGTGTCGTTTTCACAAACAGCATCAAAATACATGAGATCAGCTCTCAGGGCTTTGTTTGGCCCTGGCAAGGTTAGGCTAGCCTCATTCCAAATTTCCTGAGGGGGAACAGAGAGAAAAACGATTCCGCACAGATAAATCACTCGCACAGATCAAAAGCCAAATCAACGGCAAAGACGAGAAGATGCTGACTCGCGGAGAACAATGGAGACAGTGGAGACAGTCGTAAGATCAACCAGCGCTGCTCAATCAAAACCTCCCAAGCCGGGGGTCTGGGCAAGCTCTGCCCGAGCACTGGGGCTGGGAAGAGAGCAGATCTTGGTGGTGCTGCTGAGTTTTGAGATTTTTTTGTGTGTGTTTTTTTTTTTGTTTCAGAGGAGCACAAATAGGATTGAGTTTCTGTCTCTGCAAACTCATCTTCCCAGGCTTGATTTAAGAGCAGTGCCCAGAGAGTAAGAGATGCTCCTGTTTTGAAAAGAAAAATGGGAGGAGAAGGAATGAGACGGGGGGGGTGGGGGTAAACTATTTGATATAAAGCAGCAGCGTGGGTGTGTGTGTGGCTGAAATATGTGTTCAGCCAAACTCTCCAGAAGGAGTCCTGTCCCATGCAGCCCTTCACGCACCACAGCCTGCGCGCTTCCATTAACTTCTTCAGTACAAGCAATAAATAAACACAGAATCCACAACTCTTTACCATCCACTCATCACTGCTCAGAGTGAAAGTGTCACACAGTGGGGAAAAAATAAAAAAATAAAAATAGAGCCCTCTGGGATGCAAGACAGGAAGCAGAAGTGCCCTCGCTAATATTACCTTTTGATCAAACCGCTTCAGAGATATCAGAGGACGCACTTTCCACCGACTCTACAGAAAAAAAAACAAAAAAAAAAAACAATCTGGGGGTCATGCAAAAAAAGCGCCTTGTGACTTTGCTTTAAAGTGTATTCCATAATGGAGAGGACAAAATTATGTTCAAAAACACAGCTCACCAAGCAGCACTGACAGCCACCATTTGATCCCCACACACTCCCCTCCTCCTCTGAGATTCCTGTACGATAACGCATCAATTTAGATTAAGGTGATATGAAAGAGAAATGTAAAGTAGGGCTTCAAGAGGGAGGAGCCGGTGCATTTGAGATGAATAAAAAGATATTAAAATTAACGCGTCCCGCTTCGGCACGCTTACAACTGACCTGTGAGGTGTTTTCAACGGGAGAGTATTTGAAAACTAGGATTTGAGAGCAGATAATGTTAAAGATAAAGTTGAAACCAGACATTTGCGTACATTGACTCGCATCGTTTTGTTTTGTTTATTTTCCCCACTGTCCGACTTTAAATCAGACTAAAGTTGTCTTGCGTCAGGTCAAGTTGTGATTGGTTCACATCTTTGGAGTTTCGTTGCAACTTTCTTCAAATTAAGACCTATTTGTCCACGAGTGGATATTCAAACTGTAACTTGAAGTAATGGCTTCTTCTCTGCTGAGTGGTCTTTCAGTCCAAATTAGTACAAGACTCATTTCACTGGTCTGCTGGGGGGTTTTTTCTCCATACAATTCATGTTCATCTTTGGGACACTGAACTCTCTCCTTCCTTAACAGTATGAACAGGTGAATGTGGCGCCTTCAGGCATCTGGAAATTGTACCCAAAGATGACAACAATTCTCCTAATATCCTTTCTAAAGTTTTTTTCCCCCATTTTTACAAAAGAAAGCACTGTGATGTCTTAACGTGTATCTACAGGTGTGCCTCTATTTTGCTAAAATATTGTGAACTGACCTATCAGGAGCTTACAAAGTGATGACATCATCATCATCTGGGCTTTTTAATAATATTCCAAGTCTGAAGAGCATTAATGATTCTCTCAGGGATTGTCTATTTAATTATTCTTCCATTAAAAAAAAAAAAAAAAAAACCAAAAAAGATTTGGTAATCCTAGCTAACCTAAAACAGCATTGTAAGTTCACATTTATTAAATGCGAGTGAGAAAGACAGCACACGTTACTACAGTCAATATAAATATCTGGTTTTCAACACTGTGAGATTTGCTGAAAAATATCCCCCCTCCCCTCCCCCAGCATCTGGACATGAGGCTTTATTCAAATATAGAGGGCAGTGGATAGAGAGGCTGATGAGGTCAGAGGTGTTTCCCTAATAGATTTGTGCAGACAAGGTGAAAGCTCGATTCAGGTGTCCCAAAGAAGATTAGGGCGAAACCACAGAGGCCGTATCTCCAGTCCAAACAAGTACGGTTTGATAGTGCTGCTCTGGCCTGGAACGGAGGGGGAAAAAAACAAGCCCCGCTGCCACAACAAAGACAGGAAATTCAGCATAGATTCCTACTTCTCTCTTTTCTCCTGCCTCTCTATACCTAACAATGCTGGTAATGGAGAGAGAACAGTGCCCGGAGCTGGCAGAGACACCTGCGACATATTTTCTACCCCCCTGCTCACCACCGCTCCTCCTCCTCCTCTCCCCTGCTTCCACCCTCCCACTCTTCCCACCCCCTCGACATTAAAGTCCTTCACAGAAATCAGAATTTAATAAATCACCCCAGAGCCTGACAGAGTTTATCTCCGGGGGTCGCCTCCACTGTGCAGAGACCCACAGACAGACAAAGCGAGGCCCGATAAGATGTGAAATTAAATACAGTTAGCAGTTTGAGACAAAGGAGGGAGAGTGTCAAACCGAGCTTTGTACGCCGTAAACGGCTGCCTGTATAGTCAGTACAAACACACACACACACACACACACACACACACACACACACGCGTACATGCATTCCAAGCACTCACAAACGCCAAAGACAAGGCAGGGTGATTCATTTCAGGTTTCCTCTCACATTTAGCCTCATTTGCATCCTCCACTGTCAACATATCGCCTCTCCCAGATATGTTCAAGAGCTCTCATTAAACGTCCAGGGGATGACATCCTTTTTCTTTTCTTTTTTTTTTTTTTTTTTTTTTTTTACCCGGATGCGCCATTATTAATCACCGGCTCCACTCCTATGCGGACTCATCTCCATCACGGATCAAACGCTATCTTCCCGTGTTTCCTTTCATTCAGCAGATATCCCTGACACCAGTCATCACCGCAGCTAAGGGAGACTTATGGGAGCGCGTCGGGGCTCCGACGACCTTATGAATGCCGTACATAAGCGTTTAGCACAGAGAGGATATAAATGTGGGGATTTGCTCAGATCTGTCTGCTATAACCTCCCGCCTGTGCTGTACGGGACACGATATACCTGCCCCGTTCGCACTAACCCAGATATTTGGCAAAGCAGGAGAACTTTCTTGCTCCGTTTATGTCGACCAGCCAAAGTTTTCTGTGACAAAAGTAGGTTTGCAAAAAAAAAAAAAAAAAAGCTTTTTGGAGATTAGCGCTTCCTTTAAACTTCTGAACTAAGCTGAGTACAACAAAAGAGATGCATCGAGAAACTGGCAAGCGCATGGAACAAATTAACAAATTCTACCGAACCGGATGGTCAGAACCTGAAAAATTATGCTACGTTACAGCAAAGTGGCTTAGTTTTGTGTTGAGCCGCAGCAGAATAAAGGAGCCTGGGATCAACAATTGACACTGGAGAAAATATCTAAGAATTTCATTCCTTCACAACTCTGGCAATACAGTGTGACCATCATGCTACTTCAAGGCAATTTTTCAAGCGTGTGTAACATTTTGCAACAAATACTGCCTCTCCTAAAAACGAACATGTGCTTTCTGACTCAACTGCACAGGTGAGAACCACTCAGAGCTACAACAATGAAGGAAAAGCAAACCATCTCTGCATGCCTCACTCAAAAAACAGTTGGGAAGACGAAAAAGTAGGCATAACCCAGATGTGACAGTCTTTGTTTTGTATTATAGCAAAAATACTTCCATGCTTTAAGTGAGGTAGCCTTCTTTCGGCTATCAGAAGTGCACAGAAATAAGTTGCACTTCTTCTCCCCGTCACTCCGACATTTCTCTGTCTTCTCACTCAGTCGGGTTTAGACCGTTGGGACAGTGCGATATGGGACATCCAGAGCTTTTCAGAGTCTCACATGTGTTTGAAAGTGATCCCTGTGGGCTCACAATCAGCCAACTGGGTGGATCTGCTGATCAAGCGGATCAATACAGCCTGCAGAGTCAACCAATGTAACATCAGCATAGGAAAGGAAATGGAAAGAGTTGCCATTTAATATCTGCTAACAAATGGCTGCATTCGACTGACACAAACATTTTGCGTTTGAGCATTGCTGAAATGTCTCCACAGCGAAGTAGGAGCATAAATACAAGTTAAGGTACTGGGTACATTTCTTTGCGTGTTTGTTTTCCTTTGCTAATTTTTGACTTTAATATTTTCCTAGAAACATTACTAGAAAGTTGCCGATATCCTCTGGAGGCCATGTCTCCCAACCCTAGCAGAGAACACACTTACAGAAGTTGTGCTATAGAACAATTAGTGGCACTTTGAAAAATGAAACATGCTCTGTGTTATGAAGGGGGCATGATTGCAATGCCTCCATATGAGTGCACAGTAATATTCTTTTCAATTAACTGAGGTCTCCAGTTCACATCAGGATATGGCCGACCTCAGCTTTTTAAAGCTGTTTTCCTTTTTTTTTTTCCTTTATTTTTTTTTTCTCCTTCCCTCCCCACTCTGTAGTTAAGAGAAAGCACAGTCAGGTTTCCAGGAAGACGTAGCGCTGGTCACTTAATGGGCTTAGCCTGGTCGGCGGACCTGACCTTTCGCTTTAACAATGCCGAGGCCAGCGAGGCTCGCGGCCTTCTCTGGGAACACAGTGACCCCCGGGTGAAGCCTAATCTCACTCCGACACCGTTCTCCCTCTCTCTTTCTCTCTCCGCTGTCCAGACAGACAGCCTTCATCCACAGCCTCCCTCTGTTGCTCCGACTGATGCCTTCCTGCTGAGACAACAGTGCCAAGGAGCTGTCAACAGGCCGGTGCTCAGCGGGCCCCGACAGGGTCTCGCACGTAGAGCCCCTCGGGGTCCGCGCAGGCACTGACACTCTGCGCTCGGGCTTTGAGAGCCCCCCCGCCCCTCCCCGGAAGAATGTCGAGAATGACAGGAATGCCGGGTGCCATCGAGAATCACGATAACGTTCTACCATCTAAGAGCATGATTAGCGCGTTCTGTCGTCAGTCCGTCTATGGATGAGAAAGGGGGGACAAAAAAAAAAAAGAGGTTTGCTGGATACTTTAAGCTTGTCAGTGCTCTGCAGTAGCTTGTCATTTTAAATAACTTGATCCTGCACCTCCCACGTCACACATATAACCATCAGCCACACACTGGGCGCCAGTTAGCCATACTGACAGACATTGATTATTTATTATTAGTAGTATGTGCGTTGTGTGCATTTGGGCTTCAAAACTTAAGCTGACAGTTCCAAACATTTCCCAGTTCCATTCAGAGAGCCTGCACATTCACTTCATCTGCTGCTCTTTGCTTCGGCTTTTCTCATTGTGCATTTTGAAAGGCCATTTGGGTAACAGCACCGGCTGGAAATAACACCAGTCCACATAGCACAATAGAAGCAAGCGCTGTGCTAAAAAAGATTTCTATGGCTTGTCTGTAAGTGAGAACAAGGAGAGCAAACAGAACCTTAACCGAGTGTTTACACATCTGCAAGAAAACATCCAGACCGGGCATGAAATCCTCATGCTACGCTAGTTTTAGCTATGCTAAACAGACAAGAGATTTTCGGGTTTTCTCTGTAGCTTCTTAGGGGGCGACAACGTGCTGGTTTGTATCCTGTCTACTCAGAGGTGGAGAAGAAGAAAAAAACCGAATTGAAGGGAATGATTTCACACTAGAATGTCAAGAACAGTGTTTGTGTCTGCGTTGTCGTTGATATTTGAATTATCCATAGTGGTGAAACGGCAAAATTTTTAGAATACGCCTCATTGTTTTTCTTGTACTGTTGCATATTGTTAATGTCCCTGCTGGCGAGTCCCGTAAAAGTGCTACCAAAAAAAAAAAAAAAAAAAATCACAAACCTTAATGAGCGGGTACCAACGATGAAATTGACTGGGACTTATGACTTCGGCATTACTGTTTGCCGAAGTCTTAATGACAAATCTAGTCACTCCAATCTAATTTTCTGACATGTGAATAAAAATCCCCGGTGAAACAGTAGTAAAAATATGACCAAATTTCTTAGCGATTTCTACTTTTTTTAAGAAGTTGTTACCCGAATCTGGCCTACTCACACTAGTAATAGAGACACATTCACACGGCTCGCCACAGCCTTCCATCCCGAAAACAAGACTTACTTTTCCATCAAAGAAGTTTATTCATCTCTGAATGTTTTTTTTTTTATTTTAATTTTTTTTTTCTCCTGATCAAATGATGTCCTATGAAAGGTTGCTCTTTCTTCTCCCTTGCAAGTAAACCATACAAAGCAGTGTTTGATCTCCGAAATCCGATCTGTATTTCTAGTATTGTCTCCAGTCCTTACTGTGGCATCTTAAAGGTCAGGAGTGAAAGGCCATTTGATAACTACAGAAAGACCTTTCGGCTTTATTACGCTGCCTTTCATCTCCTTTCCTGCCGAGGTTAAAACAAAGCACGGCATCCTTTTGAAAAAGAAGGGATAAAATGGATCACTTTGGAGCCCCGAGCATTTTTTTGTCACTAGGGGAAGTCTGGCACCCAGTGCATGAGGGAAAACTCTAGTGGGATGCATTTCTGGAAGAGATGATTCTTCCCAAGCAGAATTAGCATATGTCCTCTCAACCTTCCACCAAACCTCTCAAAGAGACCCTGAAATCCTATTGAGATACTATTACCACTCAAACAAGGCATTATTAGAGACATCTAAAGCAGGTGTGCGCACACTAATACGGGCACACACGCACGCACGCACACACACACACACACACACACACACAATCACAGCTCAATGACACCCACTTCCCTCTGAATATTCCTTTCTTTTTAATGGTAACCTTGGGAGACGGGGCCGCACCGGCGAGACACTTAACAGCCACTAGTCTGAGAAAAATGTTTTTGATATGCTCGTGTCATTTAATCATCCGCCGTTCTGCCGAGGCCGGGCAGGACAATTTTGCAGGATATTAACTCCAAACTAAACCCCTGGCTTGTATCATTTGTGGGGCCAGTCAAGCAGGAGTCCCAGGAGGAGCGGAGACTTCCTCCTCACAGTCGTAGTAATCTAAGCTTGACTGGCTTGCGCACACACAACTAATCGTCAGGTAGACTGAACCGTAGAGAAATAAAGGAATCGGCAAACGCGTGGCACAAATGAAGACGGTAAATGGAGGATGAGTGGATTTGGGACGCTGGCGAAAAACAAGCCAAAAAAAAAAAAAAAAAAAAAAAAAATTACACGCATGCGACAACGCTGCGCATTAAGCTGCAAGGCGACACTTCCACACCAAAGTTGGAGATGCGAAGAGCATTTGTACAAATGTCATCTTGGCATGATCCATTTGGACAGCCCCACATTGCTTAATGGGGTAGGAAATTCATTTCTTTCTTCTTTTTTTTTCTGCTGGAGGAGATGCTGCGTGATGTGATTCTATGCAAAATATATAAAGCTACTGCAAGAAAAGTGATAGTTGGAGACGGAGCAGAGGTGGACAGGAGAAGGAGAGAAGTGTCTTGTGGCATGGATGCTCTCTATTCTTCGGCAGGCAGGAGCCTCACATGTGCGCAGACAAAGCGAGAAGAAAGCAAAGGCAACTGATGAAAACCATTTTTTGTTCCTTCACAAAGAACTAGGTCACCCTCTCATAATTGTCAATCATGCAATAAATCTCTCTGTGGCACAAATGAATACAGCATTGGGAATGAGACAAAGCTTATTGGCATGCTATGTCAGCTTGACTCAATTCATCCTCCTTTTCACACAAGACCATTCATATATGAAGTTGTGCGAGGGGGTCTCTCTCTCTCTCTGTGTCTCACACACACACACACACACACGCACACACGCACACACACAGCTTCTTTCTCCAAACCAAAGGCACGCCGTTACACCCAACATGTAAGTTGGATGGGGGTTAATGTCTGTTGACAAACCATGGTTTTGTCCCTACAGAGGAGATCTTAGTGTGTTTTTTTGCACAATTTAGGAATAGTAAGAATTAGGCACAGGCTGGTTATGATATTGAGGAAAAACAAAGTTTTAAAACCCACAAAACTTTTCCGCCGTACAGTTCCTATGGTTTAGATTATCTGATCATGTTGCCCAAAAGGTTCACAAAGTGACTACAGTTTTTGAGCCTTAGTGTCCGGCAGAGCCGCACTTCTCCCAACCGTTGCGACAGACTGCTGGCCCGTCGGCTACAGTTTCCATGGGATCACAGGAAAGGCTGAGACAAAGATTTAAAACTGTAACAAATCTTTTATCAAGCAAGCAAAAGCTGTTTCAAAGCTGGTAAGACATGAACAGCAAGTCTGTTAAGCTGCTGACTGCAGACCGGCTACACGAGCAGATAGCCTGACTAATCAACCAGCTAATTAACCTTTGTCTTATGCTTGTGTTATCCAATCAAAACAAGAAAACATAATGCACAATAAGCACACTGCTACTAAATTTAAATGTTTTGATACTTGTCAAAACATTTTGGGCCAAAAATACACCGATTCCAGTCAGAGGACAATGCCTCGGTCCGTTCCTATTGTTCTACTTGTGTTATTCGCTCACTTGTGTCACTAACTTTACGTGTTCTTCCTGAAGTAGGCATTGTTGTTAGCACAACCTACGAGTTATGTTCGGCATGGTGCATTCAGTGTTTGGAAAAAGATATGATATTTGAGTTTATGACCAATCAGTGTCAGGAAAGTTGAAAATCAACCAATTCCCGTCACCTACCAATCTCTCTGTGCATCCCTCTTTGCTATGCGGGTTTTGCGTTTTAAATATGAGCAATCAGATTGCACAATTATGCATTTTGATTTTCATACAACGAGAATCCCCTAGTTGTAAAATCACTAAACTAACTGTTGAAGACATAAGCACTGCATAGGCCAAGTAAAGCATTTACAAGTTGAAAATACGACTCCAAACTGTTCAGACCAGGCGTACTTGGTCTACAGTACAGTGCTCTGCTTTTCCTGCAGCCTGATTGGCTGCGAGCGTCAGATTGACACAGCACTACGCGGGGCTCTATCCGCGGAGGGTTTGTGTCACATCTCCGAGGACCCGACTGTCACTCTTTAAGAGGAGGGTAATAATAGCCAGGCGCCACAGTGAGTGGTGGCACAGGCGATTTTAGAGAAACATCAGGGAGACGGTGACATTTGAGTCTACGAGGAGAGAAACCCAAGCGCTGCAACCAATAAAGACTCCCGCCGATATTCTCACTTGGCTCGCCCAGAGAGACGCACGCAGAGGCAGAGAACGGGAGAGAGAAGGGGCGGGGGGTGAAAGGCACAGGGAGATGTCAGTGTTAGATGAAAATGTGTTGACCTGGTGATATTGATACCCCTCCCCCCCCCACCCCGCTCATAACCTCTACAGGTGTGCGGAGCCGTCGAGAAGCAGCTCTGGGTGCGACTTTCATTGGATAAAAAGCAAGAGCCGCAGACCTCCAGATGAAGCAAGCTTCAACGCTTAACTTTAAACTGCAAGCAAATAAAAATCTGACAGCAAATATCAAACCAAATATGTCGGTCTTTCTAATATAAACGGCACCGACGGAGGCTTTTCAAGGCCGACACAAAGTTCCAGCTTTCTTTCATGTCTGACCTGTTTTTTTTTTCAGTTTAGTTTAAGGACTGGACCATGCAAAGAGAAGAAAAATGTTCTACAGGTTAATTGATAGAGTTGGTTGTTCAAAATTCACAGTAAAAAAAAAAAAAAAAGGAAGAATGACTCATTGATTCAACTTATGAATCAAATGCAAAAATCTCCGTATTTGACCTATTCACTTATCAGAGCATTAAGGGAAAAACTGGACAATTCCAACCTCCACTTGATTGATCGGTGCCTTTACTTCATTTAAAAAAAAAAAAAAAAGCTCCAAAATTCTCCAACGACCTCAGGATTAATGACTTCATTTTGATTGATTTTGAACTTGCAAAATGATTTTTTTTTTTTTTTTTACTTGTATGAAAGACAGATCTGGAGCAATCTGACAATCAGAGTCAGACTTCAAACAGTGCTGTAAGACATGTTGTCTAGATATGACCTATTTATGTATCTAATGAAGACTATCACTCACAGATATGCCATGTCTGGCAGCATTCAGAATTAGAACATGAGGACTTAACAAATATCAGTGATGACCATGATCGCGCTTCACTTCCTGATCAAAAGTTTTATTCCTTCTTTTTCTTCTGCAATCATCCGCATTGGAACCTTATGGCCATAGAGCTGATTTTTTTTTTTTTTTTCAGTTCGCTCATCTGATGAAACTGACTGAGCAATAGGCTTTGAACCACCTCAGAAAGTGCTGTGAGTCTCAAGTGTCATTAGCTCCAGGGCTTTTTTTTTTTCTTTTTTTTTCCCAGCTAGCACCAGGTAAAGATTAGATAACGATTAGCGCTTTAATAGATACCGTTGGAGCCGTTCCCGCGCTGTGCCCAACATCTGAAGTTTAAAGAAGAAGAAATAGTCGCTTTCTGTGCTCTGATGTCCCACTGAACCGGCGAGGAGAGCGGCTGGCGTTAGAACCACACACCTCTTGCCCGTCCGGCCCCGGTTGGAGTACAGTGAGTCTGTGCTGAGTCAGATCCGACCACCGTTTAAGAAATGTCCACCAACAATGGAGATAACTTGACTTTGACAGAAAAAGATCAGCCTTCATAATTATTTGCAGCGTAAGACTACTTTAAAAAAAAAAAAGCATCTTTTCTCACACTGAAAATCTTGTTGAAGTGAAATTGAGATTTGATTTTTTTTTTTACTTGTTGAAAACATTGCAAATTAATACTCTGACTGTAGATATGTGCAGCACCTGTTTGCTTATGATTTCCTCATATAGGAACTTTGTTGCGTGTTACCTAGTCTTTCCCATTTTGAAGAGTGACAGAGAAATAGGCCTGCTTGTCATATGTTGTAAAGGCAGCTAAGCAAAACTTCCTAAACACTTCGATCAAATTAAAAACACTAAAGTAAACCAAAAGATAAATAAACAAATGATAAAATGAGCATTCATTATTTTAATAAAGCCTTTTTAGGGAACTTGATAATTTCATCATTTGAGATTTTGCACAAAGAAAGATTTAACCATGGATTTTTTTTTTTACCATTATGCAGTTAAAGGTTGAATTCCAGCTTCTGCTATAAAACCAAAATGTATTTGAAGGTTTGCCAGGTATGCTAATAAATTGTTGCATTAAATTCTGATATTTTATCACATTAACTTAATTCTGTCTTCAGTCATCAATGCATATAAACAAAATCGAACCCTTGTCAAAATCAAATCTAAGCCAAAAGTTTAACTTCTAGATTTATCAAGCAATCCCTTATTTCTGTTCTATTATTAATATTTTATTGTTTCACTTTTGGGAGAAATGAAGGGGAAAAAAAACCTGGATGACATGATGGGGATTTAGTTAGCTGACAATCCAAGAGTACAAAGGGGCTTTTTGTTGGATGACATTCCTGTCTTGGCATACTTTAATTATTAAGAGGGACTCCTTTTGTATTGAGCAAAGAGCTCCAAAAACATTGACACTGGAGGAATAACATCTGCATGTTTACTCAGGAGAAGATTCATCCCTGATAGGCCCGGCGAAAACGACGAGGGGGAGAAAAAAACAAGGAGAGGAAATTTGTGGAATCCCATCTGAGATTGCTTCCCTGATGGATTCCTTTTCCTGTCAGCTCAGACGAGAAATGAAGCTGGGGAAAATTAACTCCTGATACAGCCACGCTGAATTAGACAGAGAAGGGAAAAGAGAAAGGGGGGGTGGAAGGGAGGAAGGAAGAAGGGAGCAAAAAAAAAAAAAAAACCTCAACGCACTTTTTAAGGATTCCAGCCTTGTCATTTTCAATTTTCTGCTCTTTGGACATGCTTGTATTCAGATTCCCCAACATCTATTCGCCATATCAATCCTAATTAGACAATCTGGGCCCACGAAGGATGGGAGCAGAGTTATTTGCATAATTTAATCATAAATACTCAGTGATACATATTTCCAAATGCATTTGTACAATTATCTTTCATCCTTGGGGCAAAAGTATTAATATGATTAGGCAATAATTCTTTATAAAAAAATAAAAAAAAGAAAGAAAGAAAAAAAGATGGGGGGGAAAAAATAGAATACCAGCAAGTATGCAGTCTTTTTTTTTTTTTAAACTCCAGCTCTGGGCTATATGAAAAATTAATTAATTTCTGAGGAAAATCAATTTCTCCATGTGACCATATTAGACAGAGCCCAGCAAGGGCCGGCATTCCTTCTCCAATCAGGAAATCTCATCTGCTCCCTCTAACTTCTGTCAGTAGCGTTTAACGTCCTGGTACAAGCGGCGGCGACTTCCGCCAGTGCTCCCTAAATGTGCCGTAATGTGAAGGGGACCCATAAGGAAAGACCCAAAGTAGATGAGAAAATCACTCTTTAGCATCTAACAGTGGATCGGCCATACTGGGCAGTCAGCCGGCATGGGAGAACTTAGCCCATGCCGGCTATAAAGTTATAAAACAAACAGAAGTCGTCTGATTCAAATCTCTGGTCTATTAGTTATAACTTTACTTTCACAAAAGTATCAAGCTGGGTGATGCCCTTAAAGACTGAAAACATTGCCTGTTCTTAGTTTTGACACTCGAGATTATTGGAAGGAAAATCAGGTTGTTTTTTTTCCCTTCATCCTTTGCTCTGCCGATCACCGATCAGAGCCGATAACGGGGAAACCGGCCAATCCCAGCCTCTCCGCTGATTGATCGGTGCATCTCTGTTTAAAACCATTTGATTTCGCGCAAGGAATTAATTGGCAATTCAATCACCGCTGCGGATCCAGTAAAGGCATGCAAATAAGACAGGAGCACGGACAGCTAATGCATCCACAAGGCAAATTAACAATACGGGGGCCTCTTTGCCATGCAAATAGCCTCCAAATCCACAAACGACATTAGAGACAGTGTCAAACAAAGCCTCTCTAACAAGTGAAATCTGCGGTTTTTAAAAGAGTCTTGGCTCGGCTTCATTTAGAGCTACAGAAATATGATCCTGAAAGAGAGAAAAGCCCGAAAAAGGGGAGAGTGTGTTTGGTTAAACAAGCTGCTTTATGGAAGTTTTCCCAAAAACAGAAAGAAAGAAAAAAGAACAGTTTTAATTTGCTCTTTTTCCAGCTCAGTGAGTGTCAACTCAATAAAGCAATTCTGATTTTCAAGGAGGCTATTTGTTTGCACAAAAATAAATAAAGAAAACAAAACCAAACACCTTGCCACCATCTGCCAACTGCACAGTTGACTTGAGCACATGTACTGTACCTAATCAAATTTAGCAGATCCCCACTGAAGGATTAAAATGTGGGAAAAGAAGAAAAAAAAAAACTTAAAATGCTGTTTTTTTCCCCCCTCTTTCTCTCTCTCTCTCTCTCTCTCTTTACTCCAATAAAGAAAAAGACGATACGAGAGCCAATTTGGCTTTTAGAGAAAGTACTTCAACAGATTTGGATTTTAAACAGCTTTGTATACCATTATCTCTTGCTCTCTCTCCTTTTTTTAAAATTCTGTCCATCTTTATCTGTCTCTCTCACCTCCTCCGCTCCTCCTCCCTCCTTCTCCTTCTCTAATCAGGCATCTGTCACTCTGTTTTTGAAGTTATTATCGCCCGAGCCTCCCTCTTGGATGTGGTTGCCCGGTGACGGGGGGTATCTTAGCACCCACTCTGACTGGGAATGATTTGAATGGAATCCAGAAATCTCCCCTGAGTACCTGTAAACACATCCGCGCCTTGTAGAAAACAAATATATTATAAGAGAGCTCAGCAGAGAGGAGAGGAGAGGAGAGAGGAAGAGGAGAGAGACAAGCTGGCACCCTCGGTGGCAGCTCACACTGAGCGCTAAACAAAACAATTACCGTCATTTGCAAATATGTGTGTTTAGGCATAAACACTCCTGAAGTAGGAACAAGAGAGGTGAGCGCTCTCGCTACACATCCCAGTCACATCAGCATCAATTATATATTTATATAAGTGTGTTTAAAAAAAAAATAAAAAAGAAAGAAAAGCAAAAACGTGGCTTTCGCTGGGACCTGACAGAAACGAGCTGAGGAAAATCTATTTAAGCGGGGCGTGTAAGTGAAAAAAGCCGAGCCCGTTTCCCCAGCGGTGGGACACCGTCGAGGGCGTGCAGTTAACCTTCAAGGGGTAGACAATGATTGTCAATTAAAACCGCTGCCCCGGCATCGGATAGCCACACACACAGACGCAAACACACACGAAAAAAAAAAGGAGACCAATGAGAGATATGCGATATCTTCGCGCCGCCCTCGTGTTATAATAACCTTTCTGAGAGTTCAAGTGTCACGCAGCAATAAGAACCTCTTTTTTTCTTTCTTTCTTTTTTTTCCATCCCACCGCGGGGAAAATGAAAAGGGAAAACAAGTAGCTGGAACACGGGGGGCTCCTGCGGGGGCTCTTGGAGGGGCCACAGTCATATAATGTAAAAGGGGGGAGATTACTGAACCCGGATCAGTGTGGAACACTGGTAATCTGGCACAAGAGCCCTTCAGAAAATAAAGAGGTTAATAGTCACTATATTTCTGGTAGTTTTTTTTTTTTTTTTTAAGATTAGCTGTAATGACCTGTAACTGAGCTCAGACGGTTCAAACACACATCTTCGTTTTCATGGTTTTAAGTTGGGATGGGCCGCTATCAGGCGAGCAGGAATACCACCACCACTTCACCCTATTTGCACAATCAAGAGCAAAACTTTCCAGCAAGTTATAATCAGTTTTATTTCAAAGAAAGACGCTGCATTCACTACTGCTGCTCAAATAAAATAACAATAATCACATTGATTGCATTTACTTATCACGATCTTCACTTTGATAAATATAATTAGGCAAAAATAAAAAAAAAATTGAATGAACACCTGCTAGAAACCTCTTTTTTTTTTTTTTTAGAGTTTTCAGGTGTGGACATTATTACACACATTTGCTGTTCAGTTCTTAAGAAGATGAAGCAAACAAAACAACAGAGATGCACAAAGAAATCAGCTGGAATCAGTTTTCAGCTTGAGCAGGTCTGACTGCTGACTGAAAAGCCACTGAATCACTGAACGCAGCTAAGCGCCAACAGGTCGAGTTCGTGCCAACACTCTTCAGTGAAGATGGTTTCGAAGAGGGAAGACTCAAGATTAACTGTGCTTAGAAATTTAGATGTTTTTGCTGCTCTCCACAGAGTAAAGCAAGCATAAGCAAATGATGTCAGCCGGTTTATTACTTGTGCTGTCTGCACATGTAGCCAGCCAGCAGTCAACTCGCATTTTCAAGCGATTACTGGCAATGTTTTCATGATCAGAAATGTTTCAAGCAGCCCAATTTGTTTTTTTTTTGTTGTTTTTTTTGTTTTTTTAAAAAGGCAAAACGTTGAGGATTTGTTTGAGCCAGCTGGCTAGCAGTGCACAGCAAAAGGCGTAAGAGCAGAAAGCACAATGTTAGGAAATATCTGCTGTCTCCTGCTCTTTCTCAATCATCTCTCTCTGACAAAAATGTTTTGCTTCTTAAAATGACAATTAGGTTTAAATTATTCACGCAGATGAAGACACAGCAGAAAAATTACTGCTATGAATATTATGATGGTTTTCCATGGTCAGAAATGCTTTAAAAAAAGCCAAATTTCTTGTGAGAGGAGAAATTTTATTTCAGCCAACTGACCAGCAGTGTGCAGCAGCAGCAGCAGGACACTTCAGAGCAAGCTCCAACGGAACCGGCACGTTCTCTGGCATCTCATTATATTGATTTATTTATTTATTTTTAACTTGGTGCACTTGGTTAACTTTTTAAAAGTTTTGAATCAGGTAAAACTTAAGCTGCTTAAACAAACCAAAACACACACACACACACCACACACACACACACACACACACACACACACACACACACACAAAAAGAATTCCAGCGAACAATACACTCTTTAAATGTGTTTAAACAGCGAGCATAGCAGGGAACAACTTGGCTTGTTTGTGTCCACATCAAAACTGAAACAGCAGGCTGCAGTGGAGCTCTGTGATGCTATTCACATTCACACAGTGTGCACAAAAAAAAGAAAAAAAAAAAAGAGAGAGAGAGACCCATGTTGTTTTAGCACAATAGGCCGCCAGAAGGAGGGGGATAAACTGCATGTGAAATAGTTAGAGCCATTGTATAGGAGTATTATTCACTTCATTGTTATCACTGTGCCACTGTATAAAAAAAGAGCAGTGACACTCTGTGTAATAGAGGGAGAGGGGTTGGTGGGGTGGTGGGGGGGGATGAAAAGCTAAACTATCCCAGGCAGCAGGCTGTTGTTGTTGTAACCCGAGCGGGGTAAACCCGTGAACTCGGATACTTTTCCTTTTCTTTTTTCTTTTTTTTCTTTTTCTTTTTTTTTATTAATCTGACTGTAAGTTGGTGGAAATAGAGGGAACTTGTTTTCACCTCGGGGGTCAGTGGGGTGTGGGTATTTTTTTGTTTTGTTTTTGGAGGAGGGGGGAGGGTTTGCAACCTGTGTGCTGTTTACTCAAAGTGATCATTTTGTCAGCAGCTGTATCAGCGGGGCGAGACGGAGCGTGAGGCGGCACATCCCCGCAAATAAAATCAACTCTTTCCCAAGCAACAGAAGAAGCCTTTTATCCCCGCGGATGCCTCGGCCCGTTCCATGATGTAATTCTCCAAATGGGGCAGGCAGGCAGGCAGGCAGGCAGGCAGGCAGGCAGACCCGGGTCTGAGTGATTGATTTCAGCCCAGCGCCGGGAGAACCTGGCTGCTTTCAGAGACAATTACAGTCCTGTCCGTGTGCCCGTAATAGCCCAGCACTTTAGCGTCATTAAAGCGACGCGAGGCACTGCATTATCCTTTAACCCCATCGCTGGTCGTCCCTCTTCCCTCCCCGCCCGGCCCCACCATTGACAACCCGGAGAGTTCAGCCGCATACTTTGTCACCTGAAGCTCCACGCCGAGCTTCAGAGGAGGATCTGTACAGTAGATAAAGTGTGGGGAGGGGGAGGTGACGGGGTGTTCGGGTCCCTTGATGCTTTATGTAAATGATGCTTAAGCACCAGGGTGCACAGGTGAGCTGTTGAGACAATTGCTGCTAAAACGGGAACGTGAAGCTTGCAGCAGAGAGCTGCACGGAGGTGTGTGAGGCCCACAGGTGCAAAAACACAGGGTGCAGGTTATTCTAAATGTTTAAATGCAGCAGCAACACAACCGTTAGCGTGTGACATGGGAAAAAATGGCGAATCTGACAAGATCACTCTGAAAATTTCTAAAAAAAATAAAAAATAAAAAAAATTAAAAAAGTCCTGTCCGGGCCGTCGGGATATTTGCATTTAAATTCTGCACAGCTCAACTTACTTCATCTTCCCCCTCCCACAATAACTCGTCCGGTTAATTCTGCTACAAAAACAGAAACTGCACACTTCTAAACTAAACTAAACGTGCACTAATCAGGCTTTTCGTGGCCGATTCCAGACGAGATTTTTTTAAATTATTATTATATTCTTTTCTACTGTCACAAAATTAAAAAAAAAAAGAAGGAAAATGTCCTTCAGGTTCTTTGAGGAATGTAACAGTTTTCAATTTAGCAGAAAATGAAGGAATAACAAGATCATCCCCGCTCACGCATGGAAACATCTATCTGTGACATTTATCTGAAACTGGAAATTGTGCACCGCCTCGCCTGCTGCTGATTGATGCATTTACAGACGGAGAATAGGAGGAGTTATCCGTTTTGATGCATTAAGTCAACAAGCGAAATGTTTTTCAGCCTTCTGAACTACTCGACTGGTGCTTCTCTGCTCTAAACCCAGACTCAAAGTGACTTTAACTGCTTTTATTTTGTCGTTCCCGCCTCACTTGTGGGGAGGCTTTCCATCATATTTGCATTTCCAGCTCATCACTGAATGCAAGGGGGAGCGATCAATATAGAATCAATCACAGTGACAGGTGAGAGGGTAAATTTGACCAGGCTCCACCGTCCTGAGAGACTTGAGCGATGCATCACAGACGAGGAGCAACAGGACAATAAAAAATGGCTTTTAATCCAGTATTGATCTGTGCTTAAATCAGTCGGTTTTCAAAAACAGATCAAGGTTATTTTTGCTCGAGTTGTTGCGATGCATTCATTTGTTCAAACCATTTTTGCTGTTATCATTATTATTATTCTATCACAATCAATGATGTTTAATTGAAGTAGAATTATTTGCATCGATAAGCAATAGCTTGCTGATGAACTCTTGCTTTAATAGGAGGAGTGTAAAGTATTATTTTGTTGCTACCAGAAAGTAAGACAAAGTAATATGACAGAATTGTTTTGGGGTTTTTTCTCTATTTGTTTACATTCAGCCAAATTTTAATTATCCTAACTGAAACCTTAGTCCCACAGGACTTTAAAAGGACGCCTACCCCAGTTATATTTCGGTCAAAATAAAATAAAAGGAGTTGGGAGTTGCGCAAATCTACAGGGAGAACTTGACATTTCAAAAGATTGCTAAACGTTTTAACATTTTCTAAAAAAGAAAGTGGTAGAGTTGGATCTGCAGTTTATTCAACGCCCCACTGTTATCGACTTACTGGCTCAGCAGCAGACAGGCTGTATCCATCATGTCACAGCTTTTGCGTTGCACGTGTTAAAAACTTTCACTTAACTTTTTAACTGCCGAGGCGCACAGCAGATCCTACGATGGCACTTTATCTTTTTCTCTTTTTTTTTTACACCCCCCACAACCACCAGCCAGCATTTTCAATTTTGACACGCATCCACGATCATACTCAAACCTTTCACACGTATACATACACAGGAATCATCAAATAGCAATATGAAAAACGCCGAATCCAGTTTTTTTTTTTTTTTTTTGCATTGAGGTTGGAGGGAGGAAGAAAAAGAGACCGTCTTTCCCCCCCTCTCGCATGCATGCATGCCGCTGCGCCTTTACGCACGGCTCTCTTGCTGGCGAGGAGGGCGCGCGCACAGCGGAGCTCCGCACTCACCTCGCGTTGGTGCAGTCGTTGTAGAGCGTCTCGAAGTCCTTCCTGGAGATGAGCTTGCAGCGGTTCACTCCGGGCTGGATGGCGCCGAGCCCCCTGAGGATGCGGACCTGCTCCACGTTGCACACGACCGGCGTGATCTCCAGCCGCTTCAGCTTGGTGTAGACCGTGTGCAGTCCGCCGACCAGGTGCTTCAGGAACAGGTCGAACGCCTGCGGGAGGCAGATGAGCTCGCAGCCGTCCACGGTGAACGATGCCACCTTGGCGCCGCGCAGCTCGACCATCTTGCACTCGTTGTTCTGCGGGATGTTCTCGACGGGCGACGGGGTCGAGTAGACGGGCTTGCTCGGGGGCAGAGCCGCGGTCGGGGTCGGGATGCCCGGGCTGCCGGTGGCGAGGAGCTCCGACCTGAACAGGTTCTGGCCGGGTCCCGTCGGCGGCACCAGGGACGGGGACGGGGACGAAGTTGTCGACGGCGGGGACGTGGTGGCGGAGGGAGTGGAGATCGGAGGCGGCGGGACGAGCGGAGTTGGTGGGATTAGAGCAGCCGGTACGGCCATGGTCACCTAACGAGAGGAAGGGGAAAAAAAAAAAAAAAAAAAAAAAGGAAAGCAGTCCGAAGTTCAAAGTAAAAAAGCCAGCCTGCCGAGACACCCTTAAATGAAAGAATCCTTCAGAGTTTTAGCTCCTCAGTTAAGTTGGGAAGTAAAAAAAAAAAAAAAAAAAAAAAAAAAAAAAAAAAAAAAAGCGCTGGAGCGAAAAAAGGCGTGCTGAGTGAATTTTTTCTCTCGTTTTTTTTTTCTGAGAGGGGACAATGATCAAAGATAGGAGGAGGAATGACAGGAGGAAAATGAGCTGAAAAGTGCAGCACCGCTCTGTGGATGAGTTGTTGTTGTCACACGGTACAGAGAGGGAGGAGCTAGGGGACAGTGGGAGCCTTTGAAGAACATAAAACTAACTGTTCTCTCTGCTTTACTGAAATGTTTCAGCTCCGCTTTAATAACTCATTAACTCCACACACACCGAACAGAGACATTTTTTTCTCTTTTTTTTTTTAGATCAGATGGAGATGTTTTCCCCCCGGCTCATTTCTTTGCGGCTGCAACAAAATAGTCGCTCCTGACTGATCCATCATTCTGCGAAGTTTTCTCAAATTTAAAATGAAAATTGAGAATGATATGACCTTTTAATTTTTTCATTTTTTTTTTATTTTTAAACAATTCGTGATGTCATAGTTATCCTGTTTTCTGACCGAGCTCGTCCTGAAGGAGTCACTGATAACATTCCTCATTTAATTAGCCTTGGCTTTTATTGTTGTTCTGACAGCCATTGTGCTTTTTTCTGTTGAGAAGCAGCAAAACAAAGTAAAGAATCAACATAAAGCTGGGTTGTTTTTCTGTTGTTGTTTTTTGCACTAAATGTCAAAACTGTTCACACCTCCTGTTAAAATGCTACTTTTTATGTTTTTCCACCTTTACTTTGATACATACTACATACAATTCAGCTGAATTTAAAAGAATGACAAATTTGTTCAGGGGAAGATGAGAAACGAAAAAAAATGTTTTGATCTTGTTGCATGCTGCACACTCCTGAACTATATAAAAATATATTTTCATTGAATTAAGCAATCTGTCTTCTCAAGTTTACGCCTGCCATAAATTTTTGTAAATCTGTCTAATCTGAAATAAAGTTCAGCTGTCCAACACTCTGACATTTGGTCATTTGCATATCGTAATTAAAGCCATAATTAGTTATTCTATTGTTCTATTGTACTA